>NC_057805.1:396714975-397025225 GCF_018294505.1 Triticum aestivum
GACTAGCCCAGTTGGGAGTAGGTCGAAGTGGCCGAGAGAGTGTCATGGCAATGGAGGTGTTTCGTCGGAATGCCGTTGGTCCACCCGAATGGGAGTACGAGGCCATGGGTTCTGTGGTGTGGGTACAGTGCGCTACATCTGCACAGTGTATTAATCTATCAATAGCCGAGTCCACGGTTACAGACACCTCAAAATTAGGTCACACCATGGGTCAACATTTAATTAATCTTGCACACTACGTCATGAACTTTGCACTGTTGAGGATGGCGGGAAGGTCATCTTGTTGGTTGAGACCAAGTGTTGGTCGTGGTTGTGATCGCCGGAAGGATCACTGTTTGAGACCAAATATTGGTCGTGGCTGTGATCGCCGGAATGATCACGAGGTATCCATAGCTAAGATCATGTGGTTGGTACGTTTGTGATCCTGAGGCGATCACCGTTGGTAAGCTAGTCCGAGGGACTGTTCTCATATGAGCGTGATCACAACATGTTGGTTACATTGTTGCATTACTAATAATTGGTTAATTATCATGATATTGTTTGTCCTTATGTTTATGCTTGTTGTGAGCTTGCAAGTACATTCAATGTACTGACCTGGCGTCTCGTGCCAGATTTCAGGGAAGTCCCGTTGGAAAGGAGTGCTGTTCAAGTCTAGATCGTGTCCACATCGGTGTCCTGTGCTATGGAGTTCCGCTACGACATTATGATCGAGGCCCCTTTATGTTCACTAAATAATGTACATATTGTTCAGCCGCACCGGGTGTGCCGCTTGGCCTCGCTACCTGTTATAATATAAACTTTGAGCCGCTAGCATCAATAAAGCGGTTGTTTTCGTACCAAGATGTTGTGTGTTGCCAGAAGACTTGGTCTCTAGGCTGGCAATGCATGGTAAACCGGTCGCTCTGAGCCGGGGTGCCACAACGCTTGGTATCAGAGTCGCACTGACTGTAGGCCACGCTAGACTTTGACATGTTAACTGGACGTTAGTGTTGGGGATCGTAGCAGAATTTTAAAATTTTCCTACGCTCACCAAGATCCATCTATGGAGTATACTAGCAACGAGGGGAAAGGAGTGCATCTACATACCCTTGTAGATCGCGAGCGGAAGCGTTCCAATGAACGTGGTTGATGGAGTCGTACTCGCCGTGATCCAAATCACCGATGACCGAGTGCCGAACGGACGGCACCTCCGCGTTCAACACACGTACGGTGCAGCGACATCTCCTCCTTCTTGATCCAGCAAGGGGGAAGGAGAGGTTGATGGAGATCCAGCAGCACGACGGCGTGGTGGTGGATGTAGCGGGATCTCGGCAGGGCTACGCCGAGCTTCTGCGAGAGGGAGAGGTGTAGCAGGGGAGGAAGGAGGCGCCCAAGGCTGTAATGTTGCTGCCCTCCCTCCCCCCCTTTATATAGGCCCAAGGGGGTGGGGGGCGCCGGCCAAGAGCCATCTGCATGGGGGGGCGGCGGCCAGGGGGGAGACTTGCCCCCCAAGGCAAGTGGGGCGCCCCCACCCTAGGGTTTCCAACCCTAGGCGCAGGGGGAGGCCCATGGGGGGCGCCCCAGCCCACTAAGGGCTGGTTCCCTTCCCACTTCAGCCCATGGGGCCCTCCGGGATAGGTGGCCCCACCCGGTGGACCCCCGGGACCCTTCCGGTGGTCCCGGTACAATACCGATAACCCCCGAAACTTTCCCGGTGGCCGAAACTTGACTTCCTATATATAATTCTTCACCTCCGGACCATTCCGGAACTCCTCGTGACGTCCGGGATCTCATCCGGGACTTCGAACAACTTTCGGGTTTCCGCATACTCATATCTCTACAACCCTAGCGTCACCGAACCTTAAGTGTGTAGACCCTACGGGTTTGGGAGACATGCAGACATGACCGAGACGCCTCTCCGGTCAATAACCAACAGCGGGATCTGGATACCCATATTGGCTCCCACATGTTCCACGATGATCTCATCGGATGAACCACGATGTCGAGGATTCAATCAATCCCGTATGCAATTCCCTTTGTCAATCGGTATGTTACTTGCCCGAGATTCGATCGTCGGTATCCCAATACCTTGTTCAATCTCGTTACCGGCAAGTCTCTTTACTCGTTACCGCAATGCATGATCCCGTGACTAACTCCTTAGTCACATTGAGCTCATTATGATGATGCATTACCGAGTGGGCCCAGAGATACCTCTCCGTCATACGGAGTGACAAGTCCCAGTCTCGATCCGTGACAACCCAACAGACACTTTCGGAGATACCCGTAGTGTACCTTTATAGTCACCCAGTTACGTTGTGACGTTTGGCACACCCAAAGTACTCCTACGGTATACGGGAGTTGCACGATCTCATGGTCTAAGGAAAAGATACTTGACATTGGAAAAGCTCTAGCAAACGAACTACACGATCTTTGAGCTATGTTTAGGATTGGGTCTTGTCCATCACATCATTCTCCTAATGATGTGATCCCGTTATCAACGACATCCAATGTCCATAGTCAGGAAACCATGACTATCTATTGATCAACGAGCTAGTCAACTAGAGGCTTACTAGGGACACGTTGTGGTCTATGTATTCACACATGTATTACGATTTACGGATAACACAATTATAGCATGAACAATAGACAATTACCATGAACAAAGAAATATAATAATAACCATTTATTATTGCCTCTAGGGCATATTTCCAACGGTCTCCCACTTGCACTAGAGTCAATAATCTAGTTACATTGTGATGAATCAAACACCCATTGCGTCCTGGTGTTGATCATGTTTTGCTCTAGGGAGAGGTTTAGTCAACGGATCTGGCACATTCAGGTCCGTATGTACTTTACAAATATCTATGTCTCCATTTTGAACACTTTCACGAATGGAGTTGAAGCGACGCTTGATATGCCTGGTCTTCCTGTGAAACCTGGGCTCCTTCGCAAGGGCAATAGCTCAAGTGTTGTCACAGAAGAGAGTCATCGGGCCCGACGCATTGGGAATCACCCCTAGGTCGGCAATGAACTCCTTCATCCAGACTGCTTCCTGTGCTGCCTCCGAGGCTGCCATGTACTCCGCTTCACATGTAGATCCCGCCACGACGCTTTGCTTGCAACTGCACCAGCTTACTGCTCCTCCATTCAAAATATACACGTATCCGGTTTGTGACTTCGAGTCATCCAGATCTGTGTCAAAGCTAGCGTCGATGTAACCCTTTACGACGAGCTCTTCGTCACCTCCATAAACGAGAAACATATCCTTAGTCCTCTTCAGGTACTTCAGGATATTCTTGAGCGCTGTCCAGTTTTCCATGCCGGGATTACTTTGGTACCTTCCTACCAAACTCACGGCAAGGTTTACATCAGGTCTGGTACACAACATGGCATACATAATAGACCCTATGGCCGAGGCATAGGGGATGACACTCATCTTTTCTCTATCTTCTGCCGTGGTCGGGCATTGAGCCGTGCTCAATTGCACACCTTGCAATACAGGCAAGAACCCCTTCTTGGACTAATCCATATTGAACTTCTTCAATATCTTGTCAAGGTATGTACTCTGTGAAAGACCAATTAGGCGTCTTGATCTATCTCTATAGATCTTGATGCCTAATATATAAGTAGCTTCTCCAAGATCCTTCATTGAAAAACACTTATTCAAATAGGCCTTTATACTTTCCAAGAATTCTATATCATTTCCCATCAATAGTATGTCATCCACATATAATATGAGAAATGCTACAGAGCTCCCACTCACTTTCTTGTAAACACAGGCTTCTCCATAAGTCTGTGTAAACCCAAACGCTTTGATCATCTCATCAAAGCGAATGTTCCAACTCCGAGATGCTTGCACCAGCCCATAGATTGAGCGTTGGAGCTTGCATACTTTGTTAGCATTCTTAGGATCGACAAAACCTTCCGGCTGCATCATATACAACTCTTCCTTAAGGAAGCCGTAGGAATGCCGTTTTTACGTCCATCTACCATATCTCATAATCATAGTATGCGGCAATTGCTAACATGATTCAGACGGACTTCAGCTTCGCTACGGGTGAGAATGTCTCATCGTAGTCAACCCCTTGAACTTGTCGATAACCCTTAGCGACAAGTCGAGCCTTATAGATGGTCACATTACCATCCGCGTCTGTCTTCTTCTTAAAGATCCATTTGTTTTCTATGGCTCGCCGATCATCGGGCAAGTCAGTCAAAGTCCATACTTCGTTTTCATACATGGATCCTATCTCGGATTTCATGGCTTCTAGCCATTTGTCGGAATCCGGGCCCGCCATCGCTTCTTCATAGTTCGAAGGTTCACCGTTGTCTAACAACATGATTTCCAGGACAGGGTTGCCGTACCACTCTGGTGCGGAACGTGTCCTTGTGGACCTATGGAGTTTAGTAGTAACTTGATCCGAAGCTTCATGATCATCATCATTAACTTCCTCCCCAGTCGGTGTAGGCACCACAGGAACATCTCCCCGAGCTGCGCTACTTTTCGGTACGGAAGGGGTGACTATCACCTCATCAAGTTCCACTTTCCTCCCACTTAATTCTTTCGAGAGAAACTCTTTCTCCAGAAAGGACCCGTTCTTGGCAACGAAGATCTTGCCTTCGGATCTGAGGTAGAAGGTATACCCAATAGTTTCCTTAGGGTATCCTATGAAGACGCATTTTTCCGATTCGGGTTCGAGCTTTTCAGGTTGAAGTTTCTTGACATAAGCATCGCATCCCCAAACTTTTAGAAACGACAGCTTAGGTTTCTTCCCAAACCATAATTCATACGGTGTCGTCTCAACGGATTTCGACGGAGCCCTATTTAAAGTGAATGCGGCAGTCTCTAAAGCATAGCCCCAAAATGAGAGCGGTAAATCGGTAAGAGACATCATAGATCGCACCATATCCAATAGAGTGCGATTACGACGTTCGGACACACCATTTCGCTGAGGTGTTCCAGGCGGCGTGAGTTGTGAAACGATTCCACATTTCCTTAAGTGCGCACCAAATTCGTGACTTAAATATTCTCCACCACGATCTGATCGTAAGAATTTTATTTTCCTGTCACGTTGATTCTCAACCTCACTCTGAAATTCCTTGAACTTTTCAAAGGTTTCAGACTTGTGTTTCATTAGGTAGACATACCCATATCTACTTAAATCATCGGTGAGAGTGAGAACATAACGATATCCTCCGCGAGCCTCAACACTCATTGGACCGCACACATCGGTATGTATGATTTCCAATAAGTTGGTTGCTCGCTCCATTGTTCCGGAGAACGGAGTCTTGGTCATCTTACCCATGAGGCATGGTTCGCACGTGTCAAATGATTCGCAATCAAGAGACTCCAAAAGTCCATCTGCATGGAGCTTCTTCATGCGCTTGACACCAATGTGACCAAGGCGGCAGTGCCACAAGTATGTGGGACTATCGTTATCAACTTTACATCTTTTGGTGTTCACACTATGAATATGTGTAACATCACGTTCGAGATTCATCAAGAATAAACCATTGACCAGCGGGGCATGACCATAAAACATATCTCTCAAATAAATAGAACAACCATTATTCTCGGATTTAAATGAGTAGCCATCTCGAATTAAACGAGATCCAGATACAATGTTCATGCTCAAAGCTGGCACTAAATTACAATTATTGAGGTGTAAAACCAATCCCGTAGGTAGATGCAGAGGTAGCGTGCCGACGGCGATCACATCGACCTTGGAACCATTCCCGACGCGCATCGTCACCTCGTCCTTTGCCAGTCTCCGTTTATTCCGCAGTTCCTGTTTTGAGTTACAAATATGAGCAACCGCACCGGTATCAAATACCCAGGAGCTACTACGAGTACTGGTAAGGTACACATCAATTACATGTATATCACATATACCTTTGGTGTTGCCGGCCTTCTTGTCCGCTAAGTATTTGGGGCAGTTCCGCTTCCAGTGACCACTTCCCTTCCAATAAAAGCACTCAGTCTCAGGCTTGGGTCCATTCTTTGACTTCTTCCCGGCAACTGGCTTACCGGGTGCGGCAACTCCCTTGCCGTCCTTCTTGAAGTTCTTCTTACCCTTACCCTTCTTGAACTTAGTGGTTTTATTTACCATCAACACTTGATGTTCTTTTCTGATCTCCACCTCCGCTGATTTCAGCATTGAATATACCTCAGGAATGGTCTTTTCCATCCCCTGCATATTGAAGTTCATCACAAAGCTCTTGTAGCTTGGTGGAAGCGACTGGAGGATTCTGTCAATGACCACGTCATCCGGGAGATTGACTCCCAGTTGAGACAAGCGGTTATGCAACCCAGACATTCTGAGTATGTGCTCACTTACATAACTATTCTCCTCCATTTTACAGCTGAAGAACTTGTCGGAGACTTCATATCTCTCGACCCGGGCATGAGCTTGGAAAACCATTTTCAGCTCCTCGAACATCTCATATGCTCCATGTTTCTCAAAACGCTTTTGGAGACCCGGTTCTAAGCTGTAAAGCATGCCGCACTGAACGAGGGAGTAATCATCAGCACGTGATTGCCAAGCGTTCATAACGTCTTGGTTCTCTGGGATTGGTGCTTCACCTAGCGGTGCTTCTAGGACATAATCTTTCTTGGCAGCTATGAGGATGATCCTCGGGTTCCGGACCCAGTCCGTATAATTACTGCCATCATCTTTCAGCTTGGTTTTCTCTAGGAACGCGTTGGAGTTGAGGACAACATGGGCCATTTGATCTACAAGACATAGTGTAAAGATTTTAGACTAAGTTCATGATAATTAAGTTCATCTAATGAAATTACTCAATGAACTCCCACTTAGACAGACATCCCTCTAGTCATCTAAGTGAAACATGATCCGAGTTAACTAGGCCGTGTCCGATCATCACGTGAGACGGACTAGTCAAGATCGGTGCACATCTCCATGTTGATCGTATCTTCTATACGACTCACGCTCGACCTTTCGGTCCTCCGTGTTCCGAGGCCATGTCTGTACATGCTAGGCTCGTCAAGTCAACCTAAGTGTATTGCGTGTGTTCCGAGGCCATGTCTGTACATGCTAGGCTCGTCAACACCCGTTGTATGCGAACGTTAGAATCTATCACACCCGATCATCACGTGGTGCTTCGAAACAACGAACCTTCGCAACGGTGCACAGTTAGGGTGAACACTTTCTTGAAATTATTATAAGGGATCATCTTACTTACTACCGTCGTTCTAAGCAAATAAGATGCAAAACATGATAAACATCACATGCAATCAAATAGTGACATGATATGGCCAATATCATTTTGCTCCTTTGATCTCCATCTTCGGGGCACCATGATCGTCTTCGTCACCGGCATGACACCATGATCTCCATCATCATGATCTCCATCATTGTGTCTTCATGAAGTTGTCACGCCAACGATTACTTCTACTTCTATGGCTAACGCGCTTAGCAATAAAGTAAAGTAATTTACATGGCGTTATTCAATGACACGCAGGTCATACAAAATAATAAAGACAACTCTTATGGCTCCTGCCGGTTGTCATACTCATCGACATGCAAGTCGTGATTCCTATTACAAGAATATGATCAATCTCATACATCACATATATCATTCATCACATCTTCTGGCCATATCACATCACATAGCACATGCTGCAAAAACAAGTTAGACGTCCTCTAATTGTTGTTGCAAGTTTTTACGTGGCTTGTATAGGTTTCTAGCAAGAACGTTTCTTACCTACGTAAAACCACAACGTGATTTGACAATTTCTATTTACCCTTCATAAGGACCCTTTTCATCGAATTCGTTCCGACTAAAGTGGGAGAGACAGACACCCGCTAGCCACCTTATGCAACTAGTGCATCTCAGTCGGTGGAACCTGTCTCACGTAAGCGTACGTGTAAGGTCGGTCCGGGCCGCTTCATCCCACAATACCGCCGAAACAAGATAAGACTAGTAGCGGCAAGAAGAATTGGCAACATCTACGCCCACAACTGCTTTGTGTTCTACTCGTGCATAGTAACTACGCATAGGCCTGGCTCATGATGCCACTGTTGGGGATCGTAGCAGAATTTTAAAATTTTCCTACGCTCACCAAGATCCATCTATGGAGTATACTAGCAACGAGGGGAAAGGAGTGCATCTACATACCCTTGTAGATCGCGAGCGGAAGCGTTCCAATGAACGTGGTTGATGGAGTCGTACTCGCCGTGATCCAAATCACCGATGACCGAGTGCCGAACGGACGGCACCTCCACGTTCAACACATGTACGGTGCAGCGACATCTCCTCCTTCTTGATCCAGCAAGGGGGAAGGAGAGGTTGATGGAGATCGAGCAGCACGACGGCGTGGTGGTGGATGTAGCGGGATCTCGGCAGGGCTACGCCGAGCTTCTGCGAGAGGGAGAGGTGTAGCAGGGGAGGAAGGAGGCGCCCAAGGCTGTAATGTTGCTGCCCTCCCTCCCCCCTTTATATAGGCCCCCTGGGAGGGGGGGCGCCGGCCAAGAGCCATCTGCATGGGGGGGCGGCGGCCAGGGGGGAGACTTGCCCCCCAAGGCAAGTGGGGCGCCCCCCACCCTAGGGTTTCCAACCCTAGGCGCAGGGGGGAGGCCCATGGGGGGCGCCCCAGCCCACTAAGGGCTGGTTCCCTTCCCACTTCAGCCCATGGGGCCCTCCGGGATAGGTGGCCCCACCCGGTGGACCCCCGGGACCCTTCCGGTGGTCCCGGTACAATACCGATAACCCCCGAAACTTTCCCGGTGGCCGAAACTTGACTTCCTATATATAATTCTTCACCTACGGACCATTCCGGAACTCCTCGTGACGTCCGGGATCTCATCCGGGACTCCGAACAACTTTCGGGTTTCCGCATACTCATATCTCTACAACCCTAGCGTCACCGAACCTTAAGTGTGTAGACCCTACGGGTTCGGGAGACATGCAGACATGACCGAGACGCCTCTCCGGTCAATAACCAACAGCGGGATCTGGATACCCATGTTGGCTCCCACATGTTCCACGATGATCTCATCGGATGAACCACGATGTCGAGGATTCAATCAATCCCGTATGCAATTCCCTTTGTCAATCGGTATGTTACTTGCCCAAGATTCGATCGTCGGTATCCCAATACCTTGTTCAATCTCGTTACCGGCAAGTCTCTTTACTCGTTACCGCAATGCATGATCCCGTGACTAACTCCTTAGTCACATTGAGCTCATTATGATGATGCATTACCGAGTGGGCCCAGAGATACCTCTCCGTCATACGGAGTGACAAATCCCAGTCTCGATCCGTGCCAACCCAACAGACACTTTCGGAGATACCCGTAGTGTACCTTTATAGTCACCCAATTACGTTGTGACGTTTGGCACACCCAAAGTACTCCTACAGTATCCGGGAGTTGCACGATCTCATGGTCTAAGGAAAAGATACTTGACATTGGAAAAGCTCTAGCAAACGAACTACACGATCTTTGAGCTATGCTTAGGATTGGGTCTTGTCCATCACATCATTCTCCTAATAATGTGATCCCGTTATCAACGACATCCAATGTCCATAGTCAGGAAACCATGACTATCTATTGATCAACGAGCTAGTCAACTAGAGGCTTACTAGGGACACGTTGTGGTCTATGTATTCACACATGTATTACGATTTCCGGATAACACAATTATAGCATGAACAATAGACAATTACCATGAACAAAGAAATATAATAATAACCATTTATTATTGCCTCTAGGGCATATTTCCAACAGTTAGATACGAGTCTAAGTTGAGTGCCGGTAGCATTTATAGTTGGTTGTTGCATTGCATGCACTTGTTTTATTTTTATGCTAACCTGCTAATGGTTGTGAGTGTAGATGGCTCCGGTGCCGTATCCGTGCCAGTTGCTGCTGATGCCGTTCACGTCACCTCATATCCTTCATAGCGTGTGGCGTCGGCTGTACCCCCTCAGTGAAGATCCAGTCTATCGCGTGTACCGGGAGCGTCTAGCTGACTCAGTGTGTGAGTATCACGCAGTGGTTACTCTGCGCACCAGTTCCGATTCCAGCACTTACACTCGTACCTCTCGGAGCGGTTACGCTTCTACCTCTTTTCAGGCTATCCAGTTTGCTGCATTTGAGGTCCTTGTCGAGCTTCGTTATAACGAGGTCCGGATGCAGAACCACCCAGGTTTCTACTACTATCCTTCTCTGCACGACAATGGTCATGTTCGTTTCCCTATCATTGATCCGGAGTCTGATAGTGTTGCTAGCCATCTTGCTCGTTATATCACCGCTAGCTATCTTATGATCCACGAGCTGGCTCGAGAGCTGACTCACGCTCGTACTGCTTTAGCCGCTGCTTTAGTCTCTACTAGATCTGCCACTACTCCATCCTCCCTGGGATTTACTCCTTATATTCCAGCCAGTTCTAGTTCCCCTGTTTCACCGGTTACTCCCCCGAGTAGCTCGGGCGCCTCGACAGTGACCCCTCTTAGTGCCCCTTCTGAGTGGGTTACACTTCTCACTACTCCTGTAGCCCCGATGCTTCACCCTACACCTGCCCCTCAGGTAGAGCCCTCTAGGCAGTTTCGTCGTGTTACCTTTAACTCGGAGGTCTCAGTTAACCTCGTCAGTTCAGGATCCGAGTCCGCTTCAGGAGAGGACCCCGCAGCACCAGCAGAGCAATAGAGCCTCTAAGTATCCGCAATCGTCGGGATCATGTCCGGATGTAGTAGTACGAGTCATGATGTTCCGTTTCCTGTATGAGAGTAGTTGAACCTGGCATGTTGGTTATCTTTCATGTATGAGTCTATGTATAATTAGGTTGGAACTTTATTTTATTCGCCGTGTTTTCTTCGTCATTTCGGTTTTTCTAGGGCTTTTGTTGCTGACTTTTCCCCAATTTATTTTGAATGTTTCTCATCTCGGTTGCGTTGCCTTGGGAAAAATCATAATAGGATGCCGCGGGGAGGCAGCATTAGCAATGTTCGCGTGGGTACCCCTGTTCATCGTTCCGCACGACGGGCAGGACACTCCCCCGAGCCGTACGTTCCACCACCGCCTCCACCGCCAAATCCGCCCTCCACCGAGTAAATTCTGCGAATGTTTGAGGAAAGATGGAATAATGATCTGATTGAAATATTAAGAAGTGTGCAAGCTATGGTTGGTCAGAATGGAAATCATTATGGTCACCACTCCAAGATGTCAGATTTTCAGAGGACCAAGCCTCCCAGTTTCAGTCAGGTCCTTGATCTCTTGGATGCAGACGATTGGTTACGAACCATTGAGAGAAAGCTTGAGATTGCTCGTACGGAAGAAGATGATAAAGTTCCGTTTACAACTCATTATCTTGAAGGCGCTGCTGCCATATGGTGGGAAAATGCAAAAGCCATGTGGCCCGCTGATGAAGAAATTACATGGACAAAATTCAAGGATCACTTCCGGAAATATGATATCCCTACTGGAATTATGAAGACTAAGCAACGCGAATTCCTCTCGCTCCTCCAAGGAAATCAGTCTGTGGGTGAATATTTGCAAAAAATCAATCATCTGGCCTGCTACTCCCTTCATGACGTGGCCACCGAAGAAAGAAAGATTGACAGATTTCTTGGTGGATTAAACCCGCAACTCCGGTGTACTCTCAGCATGTTTGATTTCCCAGATTTCCAAACTCTGGTGAACAAAGCTTTCATTGCTGAAAGGGAGCACAAGCTCGTATCAGACAACAGGCCTGTCAATAACGATCACAAGCGCAAGTTTGAGCCAAAGAAGGATGGGCAACCTGTGCAAAAGGCTCGTACCTGGCAGCAGACTCAGGTGGAATACAAGCCCAATTGGCAACAAAATGTTAACAAGACCACCACCCAAGTCAATAATGTCGTTCCCAACCCAGTGCACGAGGAGCGCCAGCGCATCAATGCTTGCTTCAGTTGTGGGCAAACCGGACATTATGCCAGACAGTGTCCCAAGAACAGCAAGGCAAATGCTCTATTCAGGCCACAAGTGAACTCTATGGAGTCATGCCCGACCCAGCAAAACATCATTGGGCACATTCATCACCTCTCCGCCGATGAAGCCCAAGGGAACCCCGAAGTCGTCATTGGTATGTTCTCTGTTAATAACATACCTATGCAGTAATTTTATTTGACTATGGGGCTTCCCACTCTTTTATTTCTCGGAGTTTTGTTGCCCAAAACAAATTTCCTTGTTCGCTTTTGGGCAAGAATATGCTGGTACAAACCCCGGGATCAATAATCAGGAGCAATCTGGTCTGTCGTAATCTGGAAATCAATATCAACGGAGTCTGTTTTCCAACTTCTTTGATAATCATGGAGTCTGATAAGTTGGAGGTTATCTTGGGTATGAATTGGCTGACTCAATATCAAGTATGCATAAATTGTGCGACCCGAGAGATTACTTTGACCAGTCCGAAGGGGCAGACTACCAAATTCTATGCTCGCAGAAGCATACCCAAGAAAGAAATGGCCTTCACCAGTGTGGCTGAATTGGAATTAATTCCTGTGGTCAGTGAGTTTCCTGATGAATTTCCAGAAGAGTTGCCAGGCATGCCACCAGATCGCGAGCTTGAGTTTGCAATAGATCTTGTGCCCGAAACCGCACCGTTATACAAGAAGTATTACCGGATGCCCTCATCAGAATTAGTGGAGCTAAAGAAACAGCTTGATGAAATGCTCCAGAAAGGATATATCCGTCCCAGCTCTTCACCATGGGGATCACCTGCTATCTTCGTGGACAAAAAGGATGGCAGCCTCCGCATGTGTGTGGATTACCGTCAGCTGAACGATGTCACCATCAAAAACAAATATCCGCTGCCAAGGATTGATGACTTGTTTGATCAGCTTAGTGGGGCCAAAGTATTCTCCAAGTTTGATCTATGGACAGGATATCATCAAGTCAAGATTAAAAAGGAAGATATTCCTAAGACCGCATTCACTACTCGGTACGGTCTTTATGAATATACAGTTATGTCCTTTGGTCTCACCAATGCCCCAGCTTTCTTCATGCATATGATGAACAAAGTATTCATGGACTTCCTCGATAAGTTCGTGGTAGTCTTCATCGATGACACACTTATCTACTCAAGAAGTGAGGAAGATCACAAAGAACACCTCCGAGCAGTGCTACAACGACTCCGCGACCATCAGTTGTACGCCAAATTCAGTAAGTGTGAGTTTTGGCTCAAGCAAGTTGGATTTCTTGGACATGTACTATCTGCCGAAGGTATAGCCGTGGACCCGAGCAAAGTAAAGGATGTGCTTGATTGGTTGCCACCCACAACCGTATCATAGATCCGGAGTTTTCTTGGATTAGCCGGTTATTACCGTCGTTTCATTGAAGGGTTTTCCAAAATTGCTAGACCCATGACGGAGCTGCTAAAAAAGGATAAGAAGTTTGAATGGATTGAGGCTGCGAGAAAAGTTTTAATGAGTTAAAGATACGGCTGACAACCGCACCTGTGTTAACTCTTCCAGATATCTACCGCAGTTTTGAGGTGTACTGCTACGCCTCCAGACAAGGTCTGGGATGCGTACTTATGCAAGACGGCAAAGTAGTAGCCTATGCATCGCGACAACTACGACCACACGAGGGAAATTACCCTACTCATGATCTAGAATTGGCCGCGGTGGTTCATGCTCTAAAAATTTGGAGACACTATCTCATGGGAAGAGATGCCAAAAATTTTCAGATCACAAAAGTCTCAAGTATATATTTACTCAGCCAGATTTAAATCTCCGTCAACGAAGATGGCTTGAGTTAGTCAAGGATTATGATCTTGGAATAAATTACCACCCGGGTAAGGCCAACGTGTTCGCCGATGCACTCAGTCGAAAGCCTGTCAGCCTGAATGTCATATTGGAATCCTTGCCTCATGAACTTCAAGAGGAGATTGCTCAGCTCAACCTGGTCATAGCTGATGCTGGCCTTGCTAATATTTTGGAAGTTGCCCCCACACTTGAGGAAGAGATCCGCAAGGCCCAGCCAGCTGACACCGTTCTGCAGAAACGTGCCAAGAATATGGTAGCAGGACAGACTTCAGATTTCTCGAAGGATCAATTGGGTACCCTCCGTTTCCGGGAAAGGATTTGTATACCCAATCAAGCAGATTTATAGCAGATAATCCTATCTGAAGCACACGAATCTTCGTATTCCATTCACCCGGGAGGTACAAAAATGTATGAAGACCTCCGACAAATATTTTGGTGGGATGGAATGAAGAAAGACATTGCCTATTTTGTGGCATGTTGAGACATATGCAACAAGGTAAAGGCAGAGCGTCAGAAGCCAGCCGGACTTCTCCAACCACTGCCAGTCTCACAATGGAAATGGGATGATGTCTGCATGGATTTCATCACATGACTGCCCAAGACTCAGCGAGGCAATGATGCAATCTGGGTCATAGTGGACACCTTAACCAAGGTTGCTCACTTTATCCCGATCAAAACCACATATCGAGCGGACCAACTCGCACAGCTGTATGTATCCAGGATAGTCAGTCTGCATGGAGTACCTCGAACCATCACTTCTGACCAAGGTTCACTTTTTACCTCCGCTTTTTGGTCACGTCTCCATCAAGCCTTGGGGACAGCGCTAAAATACAGTACCGCTTATCATCCTCAGACCGATGGACAGACAGAGCGGGTAAACCAAATACTCGAAGATATGCTGCTAGCCTGTGCTTTGGCCCAAGGATCTAAATGGGAAGACTGTCTGCCGTATGCCGAGTTCTCTTATAACAACAGCTTCCAGACCGGTCTAAAGATGTCACCGTACGAGGCTTTGTATGGCCGTAAGTGCCGCACTCCTTTAAATTGGTCTCAAACTGGAGATAGCCGCATTTTCGGAACAGATCTCATGATGGAAGTTGAGAAACAAGTTAGGTAAATCAGAGATAGATTGCAATTGGCCAAATCTCGACAGAAGAGTGATTATGATGCAAAGCACCGACAGATCAGTTTTGAACCCCGAGAACATGTATACCTCCGAGTCACCCCTATGAAAGGAGTCAAGAGATTCCAGACTCGTGGAAAGTTGGCACCCAGATTTATTGGTCCTTTTCCAGTGATGCCCCGAGTGGGTACTGTTGCATATCAGTTGGAACTACCCCCAGAATTGTCAGACGTGCACAACGTGTTTCATGTTTCACAGTTGAGGCGATGTACATCGCCGCCTGAGAAAAGGACTGTTATGGGAGATAGAGTTGGCAAGGGATTTAACGTATGAAGAGATACCGGGTAAATTTTTGGATCAGATGGAAAGGGTCACTCGCAGTAAAGTGAGGAAGTTCTACAAAGTCCAGTGGGAGCATCACACCGAGTCAGAATCAACTTGGGAACGAGAAGAATTTCTAAGGGCGCATTATCCCGAATGGTTTTCCCAAGCAACCGAATCTCGAGGACGAGATTCATTCTAAGTGGGGGAGGTTTGTGACAGCCTGGTTTTTGCCCTCCTTTATTTGTCTGATTTTCATTTGGATTGGATTTGAAATTTGGAGTTTTTGAATCTTTTCATATGGACTTAAACACTTGGGTACCCCTTGGCTTTCACCCAAGTGCCTCATTCACTCTCTAATCATCATTCCCTCTCTGGTTCACCTCAAAATAATATTTGGAATATTTTTCTTAAATGAAAAATATCCTTTTCCCTCTCCAAAACCCTAGCTAGCTCAATGTGCTCCAAAGCAACCCCAATTTTTCTTGCCCACAAAAATCTGAGAAAATTCACAAATATTCGTTGAACCCTAGGGCACCATCCTGAGCAAAAATATTGCACCACTTTTTGGAATATTTTTGCTACAGAAAATGTTTTCTGTTCTGGACAAAAATGGTGGTTTCTACAGCAACTACCATTTTACTTGCTCCAATGAGGCTGATTTTTCTTGTGCGTCATCACCTTAGTAGATGATTGCTAGCCTCCAAAACCCAGCTCCTAACTCCCAGACATTTGACCTCAGTAAACTCTCAAAGTTACTGATCAGAAACTTACTTGACTTGTGAAATCTTTTCTACTGTGTCTGGATCCAAACCAAAGCGTGGTAATCTTCAAAACTACCACGAACAATAAGCCAGACATGAACTTTGGACGTAGGTCGGCCTGGGGGCAAAGTTCACGCGGTGACCACGTGTGTACATGATGCCAGCCTGCGTGTCGACGCGCTCTGAGTGCCGCCGAGCGCTTTGTTTCGCGCGTGCTCACTTCCCCGACTGCAAAGCGTCCCAAACCTCGCCACCATCTTCGTCCAAACCCCCTTAACTCTCCCCTGGCACTCGCCGACGCCGGAGCTCGCCGTAGCGAGCACGGGTGCGGTCCGGCCAACGCAACAGTGCGATCTGCACTGTGCTCGTCGCCTTCCTCTCGATCTTGTGCTCGTCCCCGTTCGCCCACAGTCTCCGCGTGAGCTACGTCGCCTTCTCCCTCTCTCACTGACGCTGCTCGTCGCCGGGCGCCGTGTCCAGGTGTCACCAACGGAGCCCGATCCACCCCTCGCCTATAAATGGAGCGCTCCCCAGCCTCCTCGAGCACCATCCTCCACTCCCACACACTCCACAACCTTGTAGATAGCCGTAGCCCGGCCAGGCAGGCCGCGGGCCGCCATCCCCGAGCTCGAGCTCGCCGGCGATCCCCTCGGTTCGTCGCGGTAGCTCCAGCCCCTCCCAGGTCTGGGCGACCCTTCCAGAGCCTCCGCCACACTGCGGTGGTGCCGTTCCGCCCAGTCGGAGCCCTTGGAGTCGCCTCTGCTCGCCGTCGTCTTCATCTCCGGCGAGCTCTGCTTCCTGTCTCCGCTAGAGAGGACGATTCCGAAGCCGTCCGACCACCCCTAGCTACTCTACGGGTACGGGCAGGTGCGCCTCCGTCTCCTCTCTCGATCCCTCCCTCTCGTTTTGGCCAAGGAGCCCTCGCCGCCGGTGTGAGCTCCGGCGAAGCCGCGCCACTCTTTGTTCCTTCTCCCCCTCCACCTCACCTGACTAGCGGGGCCCGCTAGTCAGCCACTCAGTACGCGCGCGAAGCGGTACGAGTGGTGGCGCCCCGAGGCTTTACGCCTTCGACGACACCCCCCCAGTCTGTTTTTATTTAAATTCAAATTTCATTTTTATCCAGAGAGATTCAAACAGCTATAACTCTTCAACCATAAGTCCAAATGAATTGATTCTTTTTGCATTGTGTTCTTTGCAAAGAAATCTAGCAGCTCACCAAAAATGAGATTTTTCTATGCTGTCTGGATTTTCTGGTGAATTTCAGAAGGGTTCTTGATGTTTTCTTCTTGTGTTTAAAATTATTTTCAGAGAGTGAAGCTTGTCTTGAGGATCACTAGAAGGCTTGTGAACCTCATCTGCACTAAGGCAAGCCACAGCAACATTTTCATGATGCCACTTCAATATTGGTGATTTTTCTACTTGAATGAATGATTTAATCCATGCATTTAAATCACTATGATGTTATTTATATTCTGTTAGTTGCTTGTTTAAGTTAATATGCTTGATTTATAGGAAGTTTAAAGCTAACTAAGTTGTTAAAGAAACTAGGATTAACTTTTTGTTATGATAGAAATAATATGGTTATGGATATAAGTAATTAATTGTAGTGACTTTTCTTGGATGAGAAAAATGATAAATTTGTTAGAATAGATTCAGTTAAAGTGAAGGTTGATCCTAACCAGAAAAGTATGAGGAGTTGTTGATGTTTATGGTTAGTGTGGAGTTGGTTGACTCAGTCATTTTCGTTAAGATGTGATGCATATGTTAGTGTTGCATTTCATGGCATGCTATGACACCGGTTATTTTCAATTTAAGTTGAACCTGATAATAACACAACTTGAATATATCATTGACCGGGTCATGGTGCCACTGAATCGAGTTTTCCCAGTGCAACCACATTTGCCTTTATGGGAAGGCCTTTATTCGGTCCGTTGTCATGCCTCTGATCAGTGCCTCCAACGAGGGAAGGTTATGGGCGTGCGGTACCCTGGCCCGGTAAGCAGACATAACCTTGTGTGCCTGTTGTTGAGATTTTTGGTACCGGTCCCCATGAGGGACGTTTATGTTTTGGCCACGACGGTGGTCGTTGTGTCTTTTGTAGACACGGGGCCACCTAGGACTAGCCCAGTTGGGAGTACGTCGGAGTGGCCGAGAGAGTGTCATGGCAATGGAGGGGTTTCGTCGGAATGCCGTTGGTCCACCCGAATGGGAGTATGAGGCCATGGGTTCCGTGGTGTGGGTATAGTGCGCTACCTCTGCACAGTGTATTAATCTATCGATAGCCGAGTCCACGATTATGGACACCTTGAAAGTAGGTCACACCATGGGTCAACATTTAATTAATCTTGCACACTAAGTCATGAACTTTGAACTGTTGAGGATGGCGGGAAGGTCATCCTGTTGGTTGAGACCAAGTGTTGGTCGTGGTTGTGATCACCGGAAGGATCACTGTTTGAGACCAAATATTGGTCGTGGCTGTGATCGCCGGAATGATCACAAGGTATCCATAGCTAAGATCATGTGGTTGGTACGTTTGTGATCCAGTGGCGATCACCGTTGGTAAGCTAGTCCGAGGGACTGTTCTGATATGAGCGTGATGACAGCATGTTGGTTACATTGTTGCATTACTAATAATTGGTTAATTATCATGATATTGTTTGTCATTATGTTTATGCTTGTTGTGAGCTTGCAAGTACATTCAATGTACTGACCTGGCGTATCATGCCAGATTTCAGGGAAGTCCCGTTGGAAAGGAGTGCTGTTCGAGTCTAGATCGTGTCCACATCGGTGTCCCTGTGCTATGGAGTTCCGCTACGACGTTGTTCCGCTGCCGCGTAGTTTTTATGATCGAGGCCCCTTTATGTTCACTAAATAATGTACATATTGTTCAGCTGCACCGGGTGTGCCGCTTGGCCTCGCTACCTGTTGTAATATAAACTTTGAGCCGCTAGCATCGATAAAGCGGTTGTTTTCTATACTAAGATGTTGTGTGTTGCCAGAAGACTTGGTCTCTGGGCTGGCAATGCATGGTAAACCGGTCGCTCTGAGCCGGGATGCCGCAAGCGTGAATATCACAAGCATAACACTACTCATAAGCATAGCATAATCACCAGCATCACCAATAAATACCATGTAAGAACATAACTGCAATACTACCAAGTAATCATGTAACCAGCTAGATGCAAAGGAACATGCACACCCACGGTACTCGGTAACAGACGATTGTGATGCACCGAAGCACAACCAACACCAACAGGTACTGCTACCAAGCAGGACATACGAAAGTAATACCAACAAGACAAATGATAACCAGAGGCATCGAAACATAGCACGAAGGTGAACATGAAACTATAAGTAGTATCGAAACAACGATAATAGTTACAAATAAACAAATGGACAGTTACTAAATGTTCAGGTCAAAAACCATGGCTACTGCATGGCCATCATGTAAGTGGGTGTTGTGGCTTGCCTGGGGATGAAGGGTACACCAGAGAGGAGTGCGGTGAAGCCGCAGAAAGATTCGCCGGAAAAGATTCTCTTTCGGAGGGGGCTGATTAGGGCAAGGGTAAAAATGGTCATTTCCAGTATGTCAAACCATAGTGAAAATGATAGGAATAGAACGGGCTCGATGAGATGAAGACATGGGCGTTGGATTCACCTCAATCGGAGTCTCGAGCAAAAAGTTACGGCCGTTCGTTCGTTAGCAGAAAAACTAATAAGAATGTGTGTTTTTCTGTTGCTAACGGTTGAACGCTCACTATTCAACCACTTCGGCGGGCTGAGCTGAAAAAGGGAAGGGGCATTTTGAGAAATACGTTTCTGTTGAAGTGAAGGCGTATTCTGAGCAGAAGACAAACCGAAGTACGCTTTCATTCACAGAAAACGTAATCCAGGAACTGCGCTTCCACTTAAACATGTTAGCAGAGGCGGGGCCAGGCGCTAGAGTCGCTAACGGGTGGGTACCACTCCTCTCTCTCTCTCCTCCCTCTCCTCCTCTTCTTCCTCCCGACACCGGCTCCAGAACAGGGGAGGCCGCGCGCTCCGGCGAGGATCCCGGGCGGCACATGCCACCATTCGAGGCGCTCCGGTCATCGGGGTGCTCGGGGAGGAACGGCGCATCCATCCAGGCGGGGTACGGAGGGCGGGGAAGACAGGAGAGCGCGTGGTCTAGGACGGGGCGGACGGCGACAATGGCGAGCTCGGGCGACCTTGGAATGGACAGAGGAGCCGCGGAGAGGAGGGGCTGGGCGTCGGGGAGACTTCAGGGTGGTGGTGGAGTCCTATGGAGGTGGCTAGATGGGGCGGGGCACGCCGCAGAGCTCGAATTCGAGCTGAGGCCCGCGGCGCCATGGCGGACGGAGGGCGAGCAGAGAGCTCCTGGAGAGGGATGGATGGGTCGGGAAGGACTGGGGGAGTGAGATGAGGCTGATGAGGTGCTCGAGAGGGGCTTGGGTGGTCTCTATATAGGCGGGGCGAGGCGGTTCGAGCTGGTTGCCGCTGGGCACGTCCGGCCGAGGCTCTGACGAGCTCATCAATCACGGGGAGGCACGGGAACAGGACGCGGCATCGCTGGCAAGGCTCACGGGGCAGGGGACGACGAGGGGCATGTGAGAGAAGCGGCCGAGGCGCGAATAGAGCCGGTCGGCTACTGTTTGCCCGTGGACCCTCACTGTTTGATGACGGGGACGGGTCACCGGAGAAGCAAACGAAGGGGGAAATGGCTCCAGGGGACGGCGACAACGGGGGAAACACGCTAGACATGTCCGTGCTCACTGGAACGACGAGCAGAGAGAGGGAGAAGAGGACAGAGGCACCAGAGCGCGAAGATGTCATGCCAAAACGATGGTCACCGCGCAGACTGGCACGACGAGGACAAGACGGGCTGCCGTGATATGTCTGGTGATGTGTCCCTGCATCATTGAGTCTGAGAGAGGTGATGGATCAAAGAAAGGAGCTCTGGATCGATGGGATTACTCCACTGAAGTTTGCTGTTGCAAATTTGGCTCTGCACTGGTGATAACAGGAAATTGATTGGAGCCAAAGCTATTTTGTGGGAGGTTTAACTAAGGAAGGACTACGATCCTGGGGAGTTTGAGGATAAATGGACCAGTAATTAATATAGTTGCTTTGCAACTAACCAAAATGGTCCGGAAAAGAGATTATGATGATGCACTCATCTGGTGAAGCCACTTGAGCTGAAATTTGGCGAGACAGGGTTATTTGTCCATATGAAGATGCTGTAAAATTTTCATGTCAATTGGCCAAGCCAAAATGGTACTTCCTTCACAAACATCCCCACTGACCAGAAACTTGCAATAATTTTGGAGGGAAAATGGCTTAAGGAAATGGTCTCAAATTTGGTGGAGATATGTTATATGGGTAGGAGCATGTTCTGGTAATTTATCAGAATTAATGAAGCATTAAAAATTATACTTGCTTCATAACCTGAAAATATTGCCAGAAATAAAGATTTAGTCATGTGCTCACATAGATGATTGGATAGGGCTTAAAATTGGTGGAGGGCAATGATATGAACACATGAAGGAGTGTGCAAAATTTCAACTCATTTGGATAACCCTAGCTAGTACTTCCTTCACAAAGGCTTCCCTCAGACAGGAACTTTGAAAAATCACTGAGGAAGCTTGGCTAGGCAAATAAAGTTGAATTTTGGCACAGGTCAATTATTTGGACAGGAAAAGATGTCCAAAAAGTTTGGGGTCAATTGGGCAGAGATAAATAGCACTTGCTTCACAATGTGCCATTTAGGGCAGAATAGGAAAAGAATTATGTGAGAATTATTTTTTATCGTGGCAATGAAAGGTTTTGCCATATTTGATGAAGATATGACCCAAACAATTTATGAGAATTATTTGGGAATTTTAGGAGTGATGGAAATATAGGTTGCTTCACAACCTAGGGCAAATTGAGTTATTCCTTTAAATAGAAATGAATATTACCAATAAAAATAATATTGGGGTTGGGCTAGGATGGAAATGGCAAGGTCTAGGGATGGATTTGGGGATAACAAGCCACTCTGGAAAGAAAGAAGAGGTCATCCTCTTCATTTCCCAGACCACATAGCCACGGAAAGAAAACTCAAGCAAAATACTCAGAAAATCAAAAGAAAAAGAAAGGGCCAAAAATCAGGGTGTGGCAAACCTTTCCCCCTTAAAGAAATCTCGTCCTCGAGATTTGGTTGCTCACGGAACAAGTATGAATATATCTGACCTTAAGGAAACCGTTTCCAACTCGGGTATCCTTTTTCCTTTATTGATTGTTCCCACTGAATTCTTCATCTGACGTACCTGACTGGCTCTGGGGTGGTTTGTTTCACTGTATCCACATTCTGACAGATCTTACCTCACATGTTCACGCTTATACTGGCTCCAAATCTTTTCATATCTGCTGACTTATCTGAGATTACCATGACTAAAATATATGTTTGTCTCACAAATCCGAGGGTGATTTCCGATGGTTGTGTCTGTACTGACAATCTTCCATGAAGTGGTGATTAGATTTTCCTGATGAACACCCAAGCTCTGACACCTTGCATTGGGTTTCTCCACTAAATGCAGGTCCTTCGGGTTCCAAACCGTGAGTTGAGGCATAACCGTTTTCCTGACAGATTTTGACTTATCAAAGGAGCTTTTGAATCATCTTGACTAGCCTCACTGTCCGGGATATTAGATCTGTACCAAACATTTGATTGTCGCCTGTCGTGGCCATATAAGGGGTACGGCCTTATACGATAATATATGCAGACTTTACTGACAGTGGTTCTGGCAGAAGAATTTTGTTCACGACGGGCTATCCATGATGATTCACATAGTGAGGGCTCATGCTTCGAGTCTGTTATTCCTCATTCGGATTGCTCATTCTATCGGGGTACCCGCGGGATAGTAGGCTGTGCAATGATTTACCATAGTTGTGGGAGTCAAACTGTTGAGTTGACCCTTAGTCTGACTGGACAGACTCAGATATTCAACTGCAACAAATCTGAACACATGCTGTTGACTGAGTGGGTTGTCTGAGTATGAGGGCCTTACTATAACTTTTCCATGGTTCATTCTTTATTTATATTTGTGTAATATCTACTGTACTCAAACTTTTCCATGGTTCATACCCCCCGATACTACCCATAGAATCATCAAAATAAGCAAACAACACATAGAAAACAGAATCTGTCAAAAACAAAACAGTGTGTAATAATCTGTAACTCTCGAATACTTCTGTAACTCCAAAGATTCTGAAACATTAGGACGACCTAAGAAATTTGTTTATTAATCTTCTGCAAAAAGAATCATATCAAAAGCACGCTTCTGTTAAAAATGAGAATCGTTTTCCTGAGCACAAAAGTTTCTGTTTTTCAGCAAGATCAAATCAACTATCACCGTAAGCTATCCCAAAGGTCTTACTTGGCACAAACACTAACTAAAACACAAAATCACATCTAACCAGAGGTTAGATGAATTATTTATTGCAAAACAGAATCTAAAAAGCAAAAACAAAATTAAAAGTGGGTTGCCTCCCAACAAGCGCTATTGTTTAACGCCCTTAGCTAGGCATAAAAACATGAACAGATCTAGGTATTGTCATCTTTGGCATGCAATCCATAACACTACTGGAATCAGGAACTTTGCCGTCAGCCGTTTCTTTGCCGTCAGCTAGCTGATGGCAAAGAGGGTCTTTACCATCAGCTTGAAGAAACCTGACGGCAAAGAAGCAGCTAACGACAAAGAAAGTGTTTGCCGTCAGCTCCATCTTTGCCGTCAGCTAGCTGACGGCAGCTAGCGGACTGCAAAGAAAGTGGCCGTTAGCTGCCCCCCTCTCGACCCACCTTGCCTCTTTGCCGTCCGCAGACGGCAAAGAAAATGGCTGTTCTAACGTCCGTTAGCTAGGCTCTTTGCCGTCGGCTAGCGGACGACAAAGAGCCTAGCCCTATATATCAACACGCCCTCGCGCCCTGCCCCTCTCTCTCCCTCTCCCCTCGTCCCAACCCCTCGCCGCCGCCCCACCCCGGCTGCCCGCCTTGTTACACTGCCCCGGCCGCCCCGCCCCGCGGGGCCGCTCTGCCCCGCCCCGGCCGCCCCACTGCCCCGACAGGCCGCGCTGGCCCCGCCCTGGCCGCCCCGCCCCTCCGCGCCGGACCGCCCCGCCCCGGACGTCCCGCCAGGACCGCCGCCCCGCCACGGCGCATCGCCGCCCCGGCCACTCGCCCCGCCTCGCCGCCCCGACCGCTGCAAGGTGAGACAATTTAATTTTTTTCTTCTGTTTTTTAGATTTAGTTTAATTAGGTTTAGTATAATTTAGTTTAGTTTTTGTTTAGTTTAGTTAGTTTACTTTAGGTTTACTTTAGTTTAGTTTAGGTCAAGTTTTTGGTTTAGTTTAGGTTTAGTTTAGTTTAGTTTACTTTAGGTACGGTTAAGTTTCTGGTTTATTTTGAACATGTGAAATTTGTTGTTATTTTTTTAGTTCAAGCATTTATTCCCGCTTCGACGTCGACGATGCCTATCTCGCATCCTCGTCGTCGACTCGGCAGAGGAGGCCTTCTTGATCAAAGGGGCCATGTCCAAGACTGGGCTCCGCCGGGCTGGTACTGGGAGGTTCTACCTTCCGGGGGGCGCGGGTTGGTGAGGAGTCAGCCCGTCATTGACCCGCACCTTGTTTGGTGGCGGTCGCGTGGGCCAGTGACGGTGCCAAGGGTTTCGGAGATCGTGGAGGTGGTACGTCACCATGTCAGCGAGGAGGACGAGCACGTCCGTCTCTACATGGTTGCGTTGGAGGGCAGGTTGGACAATACCTGGCAGGTTCTTCAGGGATCTCATTGGAGCTATGATCCTGTGATGGTTCCTTCTCTTTGGGTGTCCACCGCCCGCGACGATACCCGTCGGGCGCTACGGTTCTAGCTGTATTAGCGATGCTATATGTATGATACTATTCGAGATGTATTAGTGATAATATTCGACGATGTATGGACGCAAGAGATGATGTAGTTTTGCTTATTGAATGCATGCTAATTTAGTTTATCTGGGGACGAGCGGGTTAGGGGGGTCCTCGGTGTCGATGGTACCCTAAATAGCAAGTATCGTCTGTGCGAGATACATGTGGCCGTCAGTGTCGAATACTACATCCACGTCCCACAAGTGACACAGGGGTCCTGCGTCCCGCAGCAACAGTTCTCGGCGTCGATGGCGGTCGAACACCATTGCGAATTTGTCTGGCAGCCTCAGAGATGACGATTGAAAGCTAAGTGTTGAAACTTGAAACACCCAAACTGACTCAAGTCAGTTTGGTTGTTTGAAATTTCAACACTTGGCTTTAATCCTCATCGCAGAGGCTGCCAGACAAATTTGCCAAGGTGTTCGACCGTCGTCGGCCACCAGAACTATTGTTGCGGGACACCGGGCGCCAGCGTCACTTGTGGGACGTGGATCTAGTGTTCAACGCCGAGCGCCTCATGTATCTTGCACCGATGGTAGTTGCTATTTAGGGTTCTGTCGACACCGAGGAACCCCTAACCCGCTCGTCCTGTTGTAAATATTTAGTTAGGTTGACGGAAAAAACAATATTGCTATGAAACTCATCTTTCGATTTAAATGTGCAGTTTTTTCGTCGCTGCGAGGGTTTAGTGTTCGACGAGCTCCGCCCCTGCGTTCGTGGGTTAGCACAAATGACATCTCCTCCCCCCCTTGATTTGCTCTGTTCGGGTCTTCGTGTCGATTAAACTTGCTAGCTATAGGTGTCTTCAATCATCAGTATGCGTGACCACTATGCGTCTCCTGTTCGAAAGGGTTACATCTATAAATATGCATGCATTTGCATATTTATAACTGTGATTCTTTCGAATTGTCCAACCATATCCATGGACAGCCCGAGTATTTGTAGATTGGGTTAGTTTTCCCATATGATCTGCTCCGGATCCGATGCAGAATTTCGTCAGTGCCTCCCTGTTGTTCTCCGGGTACACATCCTCTCTGGTTATTGCCGAGACGTGTATTAGGAGAACAGTGGGGAGGTGTTGCCAAAATTTTGCGTCGGATCCGGAGCAGAGCATGGGAAAACGAATCCAATCTACACATACTCGGGTGGGATTAGGACCTATCTTTACCTATTAGTGTCTAGGTTGCATGGACGTAATAAAAGTGACAAACTCCATTAACTGATGAATATATACATGCTGATTTATATATATATTTCTTATGTGTCCATTAGCTAGGCAAGATGACTGATCGTGCATGGATGTACACCGGTCACACTAGTCAGAAAGACATGACCACTGAATGGTTAACAAAAACCAAGGGGTTTCTGAGAGCCGCATTTGCAAATGGCCAGAGGACAACATGGTGCCCCTGCGGCGGGTGCAACAATTGGCACAAGAGGACAGAGGATGAAATGGGCAAACACTTGCATAAGTGGGGTTTTACGCCAGATTATACGGTGTGGACATTTCATGGCGAGTCTGCCCAACGTGCCAGATCCGAGGTGCTTCGTCGTTGCACCGACGAGCATGGTACCGGGATGCAAGACATGGTGCAAGACTTTGATGATGCTCAGGACTCGGACGATGAGATGGAGGAACCTGCAAAGGCGTTCAATGAAATGTTGGGGTCTTCAAAACGTCCTCTCCACGAGCACACCGAGCTTTGTCAGCTGGATGCCATCTCACAAATAATGGCTCTGAAGGCTCAATTCAACTTGGGCAGAGAATGCTATGACGCAATTATGACAATATTTGGACGTTTTCTACCCAAAGGCCATGTACTACCTGCAAACCTATAATAGTAAGACAAATTCTCCGTGCTCTTAAGATGCCCTATGAGAAGATACATGCCTGTGAGAAAGGATGTGTCTTATTTAGGCTTTAGTATGTGGACTTGAACTATTGTCCCATTTGCAAGTCATCCAGGTATGTTGTGGTAGACAACGGTATGGGTGAGAAGATGCAGACCAAAATCCCTGTTAATGTTCTTCGGTATATGCCAATCGTACCAAGATTTCAACGTCTTTTCATGGTCGAAGAGACGGCAAGACAAATGACATGGCACAAAACGGGCAAAAGAACCCAACTAGATGCAGATGGGAAGCTGATGATGGTGCACACATCGCACGGTGAAGCATGGAAGAGCTTCGATGCATTACATGATGACAAAGCGGCAGATCTGAGGCATCCTCGAGTCGGCATCAGCACGGATGGGTTCAGTGTGATTGGTCTGACGGTAGCCCAATATAGTTGTTGGCCCGTATTTGTCTTTCCACTCAATCTCCCCCCCGGGCAGATTATGCAAAGAAAGAACAATTTCCTGACCTTGATAATTCCAGGGCCCCTCTATCTGGGGAAGAATATGAATGTGTACATGCAGCCATTGAAGGATGAATTGCAAGAAGCCTGGGATAATGGGTTCAAGACATACGACGCCTTTAGCAAACGAAACTTCATAATGCGCGTCTGGTACATGTACTCGACGCATGACTTGCCGGCGTATGCGCTATTCGTTGGCTGGTGTGTGCATGGAAGGTTCCCGTGCCCCACATGCAAGGGAGCTCTTGAGTTTCGTTGGCTTCAGGCCGGTCGCAAGTTTTCTTGCTTCGACATGCATAGACCGTTCCTGCATCCTAGCCATAATTTCAGGAAAGACAAGAAGAACTTCATCAGAGGTAGAGTTGTCAAAAACTCTACACCACCTGCGTTGATAGGCCAAGAGACACTAGATCAGTTAAACGCTCTCGAGCCAGATCCAGAGCGTCCAGGGTATTTCAAGGGTATAATTCGAAACACGCCTGGACTCACAAGACATGCTTGTGCGATCTGCCATACTTCAAAGACATCCTTTTCCCACACAACATCGACGTGATGCACACTGAGAAGAATATCGCCGAGGCACTTTTTGGTACATTGTTCGGCATAGATGGGAAGTCAAAGGATAATATTAAGGCTAGAGTCGATCTGGAGGCGCTATGTGGTAGGCCGTTACAAAACATGAAAGAACCGAAAGGAAAGTAGAACTGGACGAAGCCAAAGGCATGGTTCAATCTTGGAAGGCCAGCTATGAGGGAAATTATCTTATGGGTGCAACAGCAGTTGATGTTCCCCGATGGGTATGCAGCGAATCTAAAGAGGGGAGCGAGTCTTGATAAATTGAAGATATTTGGTCTCAAGAGTCATGATTGGCACATATGGATTGAGCGGGTAATGCCGGTGATGTTGCGTGGCTTCATCCCTGAGGATGAATGGCTAGTACTGGCAGAGCTGAGCTATTTCTTCCGTGTTCTCTGTGCGAAAGAACTATCGCTTGGCCTGCTAGAAGAAATGGAAGAGTTGGCGCCGGAGTTGATCTGCAAGTCAGAGAAGATCTTTCCGCCGGGCTTCTTTAATCCAATGCAGCACTTGATTTTGCATCTCCCAACCGAGGCAAGATTGGGGGGCCTGTGCAAAATCGTTGGTGCTACGCCACTGAGAGGATGCAGAAGACGCTACGAGCAAAATGTAAAAATAAACGTAGAATTGAAGCATTGATGGCTGAGGCATTCATTACCGAGGACGCGGCAAACTTCATGACAGCACACTACGAAGCCAAAAATCGTCATTTGCATAATCCGAAGCCTCGGTACAATGCTGATGAACCTAAAAAGGGTGGATCCAACCTTAGCTTACTCAAAGGGGCTCTCGCACCAGCCGGTGCTTCTAATTCCTTAACGTTGGATTTCGAAGAATGGCAGATCATTTTGTTGTATATCTTCACCAACCTAACAGAAGTGCGGCCGTACATCGAGTAAGTTCTCGGTACATTGTTTCGCAACTTCTAATTCCTTTGAACTACTCTTATTCCCGGATAAATTTGATACAGTCGATACGTCGCCATATTCTAGTATGGAACGGTGATCCAAAAGGATTCCGTCAAAGAGTATGAGCTTCTGGCAAAGCATGGACGCGGCTATCCGGGTTTCATCTCTTGGTTCAAACAAACGGTAATTTCCATTAGACAATTTCATTTCTTCATCTAATTTGTGGCTAATGCAATAATCCCTTTCGTATTAAACTTGTAGGCTAATTCAGAGCTTATGGACGCCGAATTGAGACAAGTCGCTAATGGTTTTGACTATAAGGTCCGTTCATTTGACAAATACGACATCAACGGGTATCGCTTTCGTACCTATGGCAAAGAGCTATCTATGGCCGAACGAAAGACTATAAATTGTTGTGTCTCTGCTATCGGCGAAGGAGATACCGAGTATTATGGAAGAGTTGAAGCAATTTATGAACTTCAATTCTATGGTGCAAACCCACCAAATGTCATAGTCTTCAAATGTTATTGGTTCCAACCAAAGGAGACTAGAAGGACTCATGAACATATAGGGCTAGTGGAAATCAATCAAAGCACCCATTTGGATGTTCCCGATGTCTATATTATGGCTCAACAGGCAACCCAAGTTTTCTGTCTATGGTGGGCCTGTCAAAGTGATCCTAATCTCGAAGGTTGGGATGTCGTTTATGAAGTGTCGGCATGTGTTAGACCACCTCCCCCCAATGAAGATGATTATGCACCTCACATTAACCCAGACACATATGAAGGAGAATTCTTCCAAGAAACGAGTCTATCCGAAAAACCTTTCAAGAACCGCTCTACTTCACCCCAGAACATTGAAGTAGACAGCGACAGTGAACCTGACTTCACCCCTCAGCCGAAAGAAGAGCCTGAACTAGAAGAGGTTACTGCTGCGGATGACCTGTCAATGCTTGACAGATTACGTAGAGGTGGCCTTCCACATGATGATGATGCATTTATTAATGATGATGATGAGCACGCCATTACTGATATTGATGATGATGCATTTATTGATCCCGAAGCATTTATTGAACCAGATTATGACTAGGTATTCAATTTTTTATGTTGTACTTGATTTATATAGTTAATTGTATATTTTTCTTACTTTGTATGGTTGTTTGTTATACATGGTGCCATGGTCTTGATGTCCGTCCCCGTCGGCCCTCGCCTGCTTTATGATTCAGATGTGGTAAATTCTCTTTCATAACTATTTGTTGCATTTCTCATTTATGACAATTATGGCCATCGAGTTGACATAGAGATATTTTAATCTAGGAGGTATGTGAACCAGATTTGAAACCGACCCTCTTGTCGAGAATTTAAATTTAGTTGAAAAAGAAATTGAGTATTTGAAAGAAAAAGTTAAAAGAATTGAAGAAGAGAAGATGACATTGGAGTTGTCTATTGCCGATGTCGTCGATGATCACAAGATGAAGATGGATGCAATGCGCCTGAAGCTTAAGAAGATTAGATAATATGCCATTGATAATGAGGCTTGGTATCATTATGCCGTTGGATCAATCTTTACCTTAGTTGCGATCTTCATCGCATTTGTTGTGATGAGGGTAAGTTTTCTCTAGTGTTTTGCTTAACAAATGCATACTTAGCTTACTTTCCTCCTAAATGGCATAACTACCTAAGTTAGACAAAAAATGAGCTATACTTGGCTTTCTTTCCTCAAAATGTCATGATAATCTTTGTTACCTCCAAAATGATATAGACTTACCATACTTTCCTCGAAAATGACATAATAATCTTAGTAAGATCCAAAATGACCTATTTTACCTAGCTTAGCTCTAAAATGACCTACACTTAGCATTTTTACCTAGCTTAGCAATAAAATGGCATTTTTACCTACCTTAGTTAGAAGAAGAAGATAAAATACAGGAGAGGACAAAAAGAAAGAGAAGAAAAAATCTTCTTCTTCCTTTTCTTCTTCCTCTTCTTCTTCTTCTTCTTCTTCTTCTTCTTCTTCTTCTTCTTCTTCTTCTTTTTCTAGATAGTCTTCTTCTTCTAACTTGCTTCTTTCCCAATTTGCAGATTTGCTTTAGATGAGGAAGCTTGCATTGATGGAGTCTACTCTTCTCTTTATGCCTCCTTCTTGTTTTGATTTTGTAAGATGAACAATGTCAAACTTGCTACCTATATATGTATGTATGGATGAAACCATTGTATGCTTGTTGTTGGATATGTTGGCTATGTATATGTGTTGGATGAAACCATTTGCTATGTATATGTGTTGGATGATCATATCCATATGGCAGGGATATGATTTGGTATGTATAGGTGTTGGTATGCTTGTCGAAAGTATTTTCATATGTGTGTATATATATATGTGTGTGAAATTCTGTCAAATTGAATGATTTCAAGAAAAAACAGGGGCTATCTAGACTCTTTGCCGTCGGCTGGCGGACCGCAAAGAGGTTTGCCATCAGCTGGCAGACGGCAAATGTGACACGTGTTGGCTACCTGTGCAACCTGGGGCAGTATGCTGCCTATTTTGTCGCTTTGCCGTCAGCCAGCTGACGACAAAGTACGTTTAATATTTGCCGTCAGCCAGCTGACGGCAAAGCTACATAATAGGCCAGCCCCCCAGGTGCTGCCACGTGGTACTCTTGGTCGTCCACTGGCCGACGGCAATGATTCATTGCCATGTGCCGTCAGCTGGCTGACGACAAAGATACAAAGGTGTTTGCTATCCGCCAGCCGACGGCAATGCACGCCGTTAACCCTTTAACGGACCTAAGCTGACACATGTCGTCCAAGCTCTTTGCCGTCAGCTGGCTGACGGCAAAGACCTTTGTATCTTTGCCGTCCGCCAGCCAACGGCAAAGAAGCCTTTGCCATAGCCTGTTTAGCCCGACGTGTTGCCGTCAACTGGCTGGCGGCAAAGGCCTTTGCCATCCGCCATGTGTGCCTTTGCCGCCCGCCATGGCTAACAGCAAAGTTCCTGATTCCTGTAGTGTAAGTATCTCTCATAATAGATTCATAGGGCAATTTAATTTATTTCTTGGAAAGTGTTTCATGCCCTTCCTTAATGGAAATTGAAATCAAATGTTTCCTTTTCTCATATCAATAATTGCACCAATCATTCTAAGAAAAGGTCTACAAAAAATAATAGGACTTGTAGGATTGCAATCTATATCAAGAACAATGAAATCTACAGGCACATAATTCCTATTTGCAACAATAAGAACATCATTAATCCTTCCCATAGGTTTCTTAATAGTGGAATCCGCAAGATGAAAATTTAAAGAACAATCATCAAATTCATGGAAATCTAGCACATCACATCAAGTTTTTGGAATCGTGGAACGCTAGCACCCAAATCAAACAAAGCATGGCACTCATAATCTTTAATTTTAATTTTAATAGTAGGTTCCCACGCATCATAAAGTTTTCTAGGGATAGAAATTTCCAATTCAAGCTTTTCTTCAAAAGATTGCATCATAGCATCAACGATATGTTTTGTAAAAGCTTTGTTTGATTATAAGCATGAGGAGAATTCAACATGGATTGCAACAAGGAAATACAATCTATTAAAGAACAATTATCATAATTAAATTTCTTGAAAACCAAAAGATTGGGTTCATTGCTACTTAAAGTTTTGACCTCTCCAATCCCACTTTTATCAATTTTTGCATCAAGATCTAAAAACTCCGAATCATTGGGACGCCTTTTAACTAAAGTTGACTCATCTCCAGTCCCATCTTTATCAAGATTCGTATTGGAAAACAAAGATTCAATAGGAGTCACATCAATCACTTTAAGATCTTCATCATTATTTTCACGGAAACTAGAAGACCACATTTTTACAAACCAATCTCGTTTAGCACGCATCTTAGCGGTTCTTTCTTTGCACTCATCAATGGAAATTCTCATAGCTTTGTGAGACTCATTAATATCATGCTCGGGTGGAATAGATCTAAGTTTCAAAGAATCAACATCAAGAGAAATTATATCCACGTTCCTAGCCAAATCATCAATCTTAAGCAATTTTTCTTCAATCAAAGCATTGAAATTCTTTTGCGAACTCATAAATTCTTTAACACTATTCTCAAAATCAGAGGGCAGCTTATTATAATTTCCCTAGGAATTGTTGTAGGAATTACCATAATTATTAGAGGAATTACTAGGAAACGGCCTAGGATTAAAATTACTTCTATATGCGTTATTACCAAAATTGTTCCTACCAACAAAATTCACATCCATAGATTCATTATTATCTTCAGTCAAAGTAGACAAAGGCATATCATTAGGAACAATAGAAGCACTCTTGCTACCAAATAATTTCATAAGCTTATCCATCTTTCCACTCAAAACATTAATCTCTTCAATCACATGCACTTTTTTACTAGTGGAAGATCTTTCGGTATGCCATTGAGAATAACTATCCATAATATTATCTAGGAGTTTAGTAGCTTCTCCTAAATTAATTTCCATAAAAGTACCTCCCGCGGCCGAATCTAAAAGATTTCTAGAAGCAAAATTCAATCCGGCATAAACTTTTTGTATAATCATCCACACAAATTCAAACCATGAGTAGGGCAATTCGTACCATTAATTTCATCCTCTCACAAGATTGTGCAATATGTTCATGATCAAGTTGCTTAAAATTCATAATCTCATTCCTAAGGGAGATGATTTTAGCGGGAGGAAAATACTTGGAAATAAAAGCATCTTTACACTTATTCCATGAATCAATACTATTTTTACGCAAAGATGAAAACCAAGTTTTAGCACGATCTCGAAGCAAGAACGGAAATAGCTTCAATTTAACAATATCATTATCCGCATCTTTTTTCTTTTGCATATCAGACAAATCAACGAAATTGTTTAGATGGGAAGCGACATCTTCACTAGGAAGGCTAGAAAATTGATCTTTCATAACAAGATTCAGCAAAGCGACATTAATTTCACAAGGTTCCGCACTAGTGGCGGGAGCAATCGGAGTACTAATAAAACCATTATTATTGGTGTTGGAAAATCACACAAATTGGTATTCTCTTGAGCCATCGTGACAAAGCAAGCAATCCAACACACGAGCACACAAAAACGCAAACGAAGAAGACGAACGGAAGAGGGGTGAAGAAAAGGCAAATCTTTTCGAAAATCATTTTAGAAGTGGGGGAGAGGAAAACGAGAGGCGAATGGTGAATAATGTAATGCAAGAGATGAGAGTTTATGATGGGTACTTGGTATGTCTTGACCTGGCGTAGATCTCCCCGGCAACGGCGCTAGAAATTCTTCCTGCTACTTCTTAAGCTTGCCTTGGTTTTTCCCTTGAAGAGGAAAGGGTGATGCAGCAAAGTAGAGATAAGTATTTCCCTCAGTTTGAGAACCAAGGTATCAATCTAGTAGGAGACAACGCACAAATCACCAAATACCTGCACAAACAATCAAACAACTTGCACCCAACGCGATAAAGAGGTTGTCAGTCCCTTCATGGTTACTTGCAAAAGTGATATCTGATAGATATAGATAAACGATAAAGTAAATATTTTTGGTATTTTTGGTTTATAGATTGGAAAGTAAAAGATTGCAAAATAGTAGATCGGAAACTTATATGATGGAAAATAGACCCGGGGGCCATAGGTTTCACTAGAGGCTTCTCTCAAGATAGCAAATAATACGGTGGGTGAACAAATTACTACCGAGCAATTGATATAGAAGCAAAGTTATGACGATATCTAAGGCAATGATCATGGATATAGGCATCACGTTCGTGTCAAGTAGACTAAAACGATTCTGCAAGTACTACTATTACTCCACACATCGACCGCTATCTAGCATGCATCTAGAGTATTAAGTTCATAAAGAACGGAGTAACGCATTAAGTAAGATGACATGATGTAGAGGAATTAACTCAAGCAATATGATGAAAACCCCATCTTTTTATCCTCGATGGCAACAATACAATATGTGCCTTGCTGCCCCTACTTTCACTGGGAAAGGACACTGCAAGATTGAACCCAAAGCTAAGCACTTCTCCCATTTCAAGAAAAACCAATCTAGTTGGCCAAACCAAACCGATAGTTCGAAGAGAATTACAAATATATCAAATCATGCATAAAAGAATTCATGGAAGATTCAAATAATATTCATAGATAAGCTGATCATAAATCCACAATTCATCGAATCTCGGCAAACACACCGCAAAAAAGTATTACATCGAATAGATCTCCAAGAATATGGAGGAGAACATGGTATTGAGAATCAAAGAGAGAGAAGAAGCCATCTAGCTACTAGCTATGGACCCGTAGGTGTGTGGTAAACTACTCACGCTTCATCGGAAGGGCAATAGAGTTGATGTAGAAGCGCTCCATGATCGAATCCCCCTCCGGCAGGGTGCCGGAAAAGGTCCCTAGATGGGATCTCACGGGCACAGAAGGTTGCGGCGGTGGAAAAGTGTTTTTGTGGATGCTTCTGGTGGTTTGGGGATATTTGGGAATATATAGGCGAAAGAATTAGGTCAGGAGGTGCACGGAGGGCCCGCAAGGGTGGGGGCGCGGCCCCCGTCCTTGTGGCCGCCTCGTGGCTCCTCCGACTTCATCTCCAAGTCTCCTGGTTGTCTTCTGGTCCAAGAAAAATCATAGCGAAGGTTTCATTCCGTTTGGTATTCCTTTTTTGTGAAACTCCAAAACAGGGAAAAAACAGGAACTGGCACTAGGCTCTAGGTTAACAGGTTAGTCCCAAAAATAATATAAAATAGAATATTAATGCATATAAAACATCCAAAACAGATAATATAATAGCATGGAACAATCAAAAATTATAGATACGTTGGAGAAGTATCTACGAGTTTGGCCTTCATTTAAAATAATGTGGAATTGTTTCAGAACTCACGCCACCTGGAACACCACAGCGTAGTGGTGTGTCCGAACGTCATAACTGTACTTTATTAGATATAGTGCGATCTATGATGTCTCTTATCGATTTACCACTATCGTTTTGGGGTTATGCATTAGAGACAACCGCATTCACGTTAAATAGGGCACCGTGTAAATTCGTTGAGACAACACGTATGAACTGTGGTTTGGCAAGAAACCTAAGTTGTCATTTCTTAAAGTTTGGGGATGCGCTATGCGGCCGGCTTGAAGCTATGTCGGTATTTCCCCAAAGAGGAAGGGATGATGCAGCACAACGGTGGTAGGTATTTCCCTTAGTGATGAGGCCAAGGTTATCGAACCAGTAGGAGAACCAGGCAACACTACGTAAACAGCACCTGCACACAAATAACAAATACTCGCAACCCGACGTGTAAAAGGGGTTGTCAATCCCTTTCGGGTAGCGGTGCCAGAAATTGGCAAACGGACGTGAGAGAGTTGTAAATATTGATAGATCGAACGCCAAATAAAATAAATTGCAGCAAGGTATTTTTGTATTTTTGGTTTAATAGATCTCAAAATAAAAGCAAAGGAAAATAGATCGCAAAGGCAAATAATATGAGAAAGAGACCCGGGGGCCGTAGATTTCACCAGTGGCTTCTCTCGAGAAAAATAGCAAACGGTGGGTAAACAAATTACTGTTGGGCAATTGATAGAACTTCAAATAATCATGATGATATCTAGGCAATGATCACTATATAGGCATCACGTCCAAGATTAGTAGACCGACTCCTGCCTGCATCTAGTACTATTACTCCACACATCGACCGCTATCCAGCATGCATCTGGTGTATTAAGTTCATGGAGAAACGGAGTAATGCAATAAGAATGATGACATGATGTAGACAAGATCTATTTATGTAGAAATAGACCCCATCGTTTTATCCTTAGTAGCAACGATACATATGTGTCGGTTCCCCTTCTGTCACTGGGATCAAGCACCGTAAGATCGAACCCACTACAAAGCACCTCTTCCCATTTCAAGATAAATAGATCAAGTTGGCCAAACAAAACCCAAATATCAGAGAAGAAATACGAGGTTATAAGCAATCATGCATATAAAAGATCAAAGAAACTCAAATAACTTTCATGGATAAAAAGATAGATCTGATCATAAACTCAAAGTTCATCCGATCCCAACAAACACACCGCAAAAAGAGTTACATCATATGGATCTCCAAGAGACCATTGTATTGAGAATCAAAAGAGAGAGAGGAAGCCATCTAGCTACTAACTACGGACCCATAGGTCTACAAATAACTACTCACGCATCATTGGTGAGGCACCAATGGAAGTGGTGAACCCCTCCGTGATGGTATCTAGATTGGATCTGGTGGTTCTGGACTCTGCGGTGGCTGGAATTGATTTTCGTCAACTCCCCTAGGGTTTCTGGAATATTGGGGGTATCTACAGAGCAAAGAGTCGGTTCAGGGGGCACCCGAGGTGGGCACAACCCACCAGGGCACGCCTGGGCCTCCTGGCGCGCCCTGGTGGGTTGTGCTCCCCTCGGAGCACCCCCCAGGCGCTTCTTCGGCCCACTAGATGTCTTCTGGTCCAAAAAAAATCTCCCAGAAGTTTCGCCGCGTTTGGACTTTGTTTGGTATTGATTTCCTGCGATATAAAAAACATGCAGAAAACAGCAACTGGCACTTGGCACTATGTCAATAGGTTAGTACCAAAAAATGATATAAAATGATTATAAAACATCCAAGATTGATAATATAACAGCATGGAACAATCAAAAATTATAGATACGTTGGAGACGTATCAGCATCCCTAAGTTTAATTCCTGCTCGTCCTCGAGTAGGTAAATGATAAAACAAATTTTTTGATGTGGAATGTTGCCTAACATGTCATCTCATATTCTTTTCTTTATAGCATGGACATTTGGACTTTTATGTGATTCAAAGCAATGGCCTAGTTTTGACATGATAACTTAAATACTCAAGCATATCAACAAGCAACCTTGTCTTCCAAAATATCAACGCTACAATAAGTTATCCCTAGCCCATCATGCTCAATCATTGATCCATTCATGAAACACACTCGCATATTAACTACACCCAATACTCAAGTATGATCATAGTGCCTCCTAGTTGGTGCTTTATAAGAGAAGATGGAGACTCAAATTGAAAATAAAAATTGCATAAAGTAAAAAGAAAGGCCCTTCGCGGAGGGAAATAGGGATTTGTAGAGGTGCGAGAGCTCAAAGCGAAAAATTAGAGATAAAAACATTTTGAGAGGTGTGTCTTTCCCACCAACAAAAACGACTTAGAGTTCCCAACACTTTCCATGCTAGATATGTCATAGGCGGTTCCCAAACAGAAATTAAAGTTTATTCCTTTTTCAACCATACTTTCACTTTCCATGGCTAGCCGTATCCACAGTTGCCTTCCATACCAACACTTTCCAAGGAATTTATTATTTGACAACATAAAGTAAATTCATTTTTTCATTTCGGGATTGGGCATCCTTAATACCTTTGCCTTACTCTTGTGCAATGACAAGTGAATAAACACTCATCGTGAGAATAACACATCTAGCATGGAAAATATTAGCCACCCCTCACCGCTTCACGAGCGGTACGAACACACAAAAGAGAAGTTTATTTTGAAAATTAGAGATGGCACATACAAATTTGCTTAGAACGGCAAAATAATACCGCATATAGGTAGATATAGTGGACTCATGTGGCAAAACTGGTTAAAGGTTTTTGGATGCACAAGTAGTTGTCATACTTAGTGCAAAATGAATGCTAGCAAAAGATTGAGAAGCGACCAACCAAGAAACAAATAATCTCATAAGCGAGCATTAAGCATAATTAACACCGAATAATGCACCACAAGTAGGATATAATTTCATTGAATGACTATTGACTTTCGTGCTTGCATAGGGAATCACAAACCTTAACACCAATATTCTTACTAAAGCATAGTTACTCATAAACATGACTCACATATCACATCATCATATCTCAAAACTATTACTAAGAACCAAGTTTATTTTGTACAATGATCTTCATGAAAGTTTTTATTATATCCTTCTTGGATATCTATCACTTTGGAACTAATTTACATGTGTTGCTTTTGATAAGCTCATACAAATATAAGTGAAGATCATGAGCATAATATTTATTTCTCTCAAATTAAGTTAAGTGAAGCAAGAGAGAACTTCTTCAAAAATACTAAAGCACACCATGCTCAAAAATATATAAGTGAGGCACTAGAGCAAATCCATAGCTCATAAAAATTTAAGTGAAGCAAAGAGAGCAATTCTAACAAGTCATGGCATAATTTTGGCTCTCTCAAATAGGTGTGTCCAGCAAGGGATCAAAACTTAAAAAGCAAAACAAAACAAGCAAAGACTCATATCATACAAGATGCTCCAAGCAAAACACATAGTATGTGACGAATAAAAATATAGTTTCGAGTAAAGTATCGATGGTCGTTAGAAGAAAGAGGGGATGCCACACGGGGCATCCCCAAGATTAGTTGCTTGCTTCTCTTTGGATAATAACTTGGGGTGCCATGGGCATCCCCAAGATTAGGCTCTTCTTACTCCTTATTCCTTCATCCATCATAAGATAACCCAAAACTTGAAAACTTCAATCACAAAAAACTCCAACAAAACCTTCGTGAGATCCGTTAGTATAAGAAAACAAATCACTACTATAAGTATTGTTGCAAACCAATTCATATTTTATTCATGCATTATATCTACTGTATTCCAACTTTTCTATGGCAAAAACTCATCAAAGAAAACCATAGAATCATTAAAACAGGCACACAACGCAAAGAAAACAGAATCTGTCAAAAATAGAACAGTCTGTAGCAATCTGGATATTTCGAATACTTATGAAACTCTAAAAATCTTGAGAAATTAGGAAAACCTGAGAAATTTGTATATTAATCTTCTGCAAAAAGAATTGGTATTTTATCACGCTCTGATTAAAAATGAGAATTGTTTTCGTGAGCGCGAAAGTTTCTGTTTTTTTCACCAAGATCAAACTACTATCACCCAAGAAGATCCTAAAGGCTTTACTTGGCACAAACACTAACTAAAACACAAAAAACACAATCATAACAGTAGCATAATTGTGCTAATACTCAAGAACATAAAGCAAAAAGCAAAAATAAAATTTATCCATTGGGTTGCCTCCCAACAAGCGCTATAGTTTTACGCCCTTAGCTAGGCATAAAGCAAGGATCTAAGTTTTCTCATCCTTATTTCGAGATACATAAGATGCCCTCATGATTGATTCATATGGAGGTCTAATTCTTGTTCTAGGGAAGTGTTCCATGCCCTTCGTTAGTGGAAATTGAAACTTAATATTGCATTCTTTCATATCAGTCACGGCACCAATAGTGTGAACGGTCTACCAAGAATAATTGGACAAGATGGATTACAATGAATATCAAGAACAATAAAATCTATGGGCACATAATTCATATTTACAAGAATAAGAACATCATTAATTCTTCCCATAGGCTTTTTAATAGTAGAATCTGCCAAGTGCAAATTTAAAGAGCATTCTTCAAGATCGGTAAGACCAAGCACATCACATAAAGATTTCAGAATTGTAGAACCACTAGCACCCAAGTCACACAAAGCACAACACTCATACTTTTTAATCTTGACTTTGATAGTAGGTTCCCATTCATCATGTAATTTTCTAGGAATTGAAACTTCTTATTCCAATTTTTCTTCAAAAGCTTTCATCATAGCATCGATAATGTGTTAGTAAAAGCTTTATTTTGTTCATAAGCATGGGGTGAATTTATCATGGATTTCAACAAAGAAATACAATCAATCAAAGAGCAACTATCATAAGTAAAGTCTTTGTAATCCAAAAGAGTGGGCACATCACTAGTTAAAGTCTTGACCTCTTCAAACCCACTTTTATCAATTTTCTCAACAAGATTTTCACCCTCCGAATTATCGGGATGCCTTCTAGCTAAAGTTGACTCTTCTCGAGTCCCTTTTTCATCAATCTTAACTTTACTAAACAACGAATCAATAGAAGAAACACCAATCATTTTAAGATCTTCATCACTTTTATGAAAGCAATCACTAGAAAATGCTTTTTCTAAAAATTCTCTTCTAGCTCTAAGCATAGCGGTTCTTTTTTTTACTTTCATCCATAGAAACATAAAGAGCTTTAATAGATTCCTCAACTTTAGGCACACAAAATTTCATCTTGGGATTTTCTACATCATGAGAAATTCTATCAACACTTCTAGACAAATCATCAATCTTATTCAACTTTTCTTCTATAGTAGTGTCGAAAACCTTTTGAGTGTTGATAAATTCTTTAATATTATTCTCAAGATCAGAGGTGTTCCTATTATTATAAGAAGGATTACCATAGGAATTACCATAATTATTAGAGGAATTACTAGGAAAAGTCCTAGGATTAAAATTACCCCTATAAGCATTGTTATTGAAATTATTTCAAGAGATAAAATTCACATCTATGGCATCACTATTTTGCTCAATCAAAGTAGAAAAAGGCATATCATTGAAATCAATAGGAGCACTTTTACTAGCAACCAATTTCATAAGAGCATCAACTTTTTCACTCAAAGAAGAAATTTCTTCAAGTGAATTAACTTTTTTACTAGTAGGAGCTCTTTCGGTATGCCATTGTGAATAATTTGCCATGATATTATCAAGCAATTTGGTGGCTTCACCCAAAGTAATTTCAATAAAAGTCCCACCCACGGCAGAATCTAAAAGATTACGAGAAACAAAATTCAACCCCGCATAAAGATTTTGTATGATCATCCAAAGATTTAACCCATGAGTTGGGCAATTCCTTAGAATCATTTTCATCCTTTCCCAAGATTGTGCAACATGCTCATGTTCAAGTTGCTTGAAATTCATGATCTGGGTTCTAAGGGAAATAATTTTTGTGGGCGGAAAATACTTAGTGATAAAAGCATCTTTGCACTTATTCCAAGAATTGATACTATTGTGAGGCAAAGAAGAAAACCAATTTTTTGCAGAATCACGCAAAGAAAACAGAAATAATTTCATCTTCACAACATCATTGTCCACATCTTTTTTTTGCATATCGCATAATTCCACTAAGGTATTAAGATGGGACGCGGCATCCTCATTAGGAGTACCAGAAAATTGATCTTTCATAACAAGATTCAGCAAAACAGTATTAATATCACAAGACTCCGCACTAGTGGCGGGAGGAGCAATCGGAGTGCTAATAAAATCATTGTTGTTGGTATTTGAGAAATCACACAACTTGGTGTTCTCTTGAGTCATGGTGACTACGCAACAAGATTGCACTAAAAAACAGATCCGGCAAGAAAACGACGAACAAAAAAGAGGGTGAATAAAACAGCAAATTTTTGTGAAGTGGGGGAGAGGAAAACGGGAGGCAAATGGCAAATAATGTAAATTGCGAGGAGATGAGATTTGTGATTAGGAACCTGGTAGATGTTGATGATCCTCCCCGGCAACGGCGACAGAAATTCCTTTTGATGTGGCTTGAAGATACGTCGGTATTTCCCCAAAGAGGAAGGGATGATGCATCACAGCGGGCGGTAGGTATTTCCCTCAGTGATGACACCAAGGTTATCGAACTAGTAGGAGAACCAAGCAACACTACGTAAACAGCACCTGCACACAAATAACAAATACTCACAACCCGACGTGTAAATGGGGTTGTCAATCCCTTTCGGGTAGCGGTGCCAGAAATTGGCAAACGGACGTGAGAGAGTTGTAAATATTGATAGATCGAACGCCAAATAAAATAAATTGCAGCAAGGTATTTTTGTATTTTTTAATAGATCTTAAAATAAAAGCAAAGGAAAATAGATCGCAAAGGCAAATAATATGAGAAAGAGACCCGGGGGCCGTAGATTTCACTAGTGGCTTCTCTTGAGAAAAATAGCAAACGGTGGGTAAACAAATTACTGTTGGGCAATTGATAGAACTTCAAATTATAATGACGATATCTAGGCAATGATCATTATATAGGCATCACGTCCAAGATTAGTAGACCGACTCCTGCCTGCATCTACTACTATTACTCCACACATCGACCGCTATCCAGCATGCATCTAGTGTATTAAGTTCATGGAGAAACGGAGTAATGCAATAAGAATGACGACATGATGTAGACCAGATCTATTTATGTAGAAATAGACCCCATCGTTTTATCCTTAGTAGCAACGATACATATGTGTCGGTTCCCCTTCTGTCACTGGGATCAAGCACCGTAAGATCGAACCCACTACAAAGCACTTCTTCCCATTGCAAGATAAATAGATCAAGTTGGCCAAACAAAACCAAAATGTCGGAGAAGAAATATGAGTCTATAAGCAATCATGCATATAAGATATCAAAGAAACTCAAATAACTTTCATGGATAAAAAGATAGATCTGATCATAAACTCAAAGTTCATCCGATCCCAACAAACACACCACAAAAAGAGTTACATCATATGGATCTCCAAGAGACCATTGTATTGAGAATCAAAAGAGAGAAAGAGGAATCCATCTAGCTACTAACTACGGACCCGAAGGTCTATAAAGAACTACTCACGCATCATCAGAAAGGCACCAATGGAAGTGGTGAACCCCTCCGTGATGGTGTCTAGATTGGATTTGGTGGTTCTGGACTCTGCGGCAGCTGGAATTGATTTCCGTCGACTCCCCTAGGGTTTCTGGAATATTGGGGTATTTATATAGCAAAGAGTCGGTTCAGGGGGCACCCAAGGTGGGCACAACCCACCAGGGCGCGCCTGGGCCTCCTGGCGCGCCCTGGTGGGTTGTGCTCCCCTCGGAGCACCCCCCAGGCGCTTCTTCGGCCCACTGGATGTCTTCTGGTCCAAAAAAAATCTCCAAAAAGTTTCGGTGCGTTTGGACTCCGTTTGGTATTAATTTCCTGTGATGTAAAAAGCATGCAAAAAACAACAACTGGCACTTGGCTCTATGTCAATAGGTTAGTACCCAAAAAATGATATAAAATGACTATAAAATGATTATAGAACTTCCAACATTGATAATATAACAACATGGAACGATCAAAAATTATAGATACGTGGAGACGTATCAATGCGACACTTATGTCAAAAGGCTTCAGCCTGATAAGCTCAAACCCAAATCGGAGAAGTGCGTCTTCATAGGATACCCTAAGGAAACTATTGGGTACACCTTCTATCACAGATCTGAAGGCAAGATCTTTGTTACAAAGAATGGATCATTTCTAGAGAAGGAGTTTCTCTCGAAAGAAGTGAGTGGGAGGAAAGTAGAACTAAATGAGGTAATTGTACCTTCTCTCGAATTGGAAAGTAGCACATCACAGAAAACCGTTTCAGTGATGCCTACACCAACTAGAGAGGAAGCAAATGATGATGATCATGAAACTTCGGATCAAGTTACTACTGAACCTCGTAGGTCGACCAGAGCACGATCTGCACCAGAGTGGTACGGTAATCCTGTTCTGGAAGTTATCTTATTAGACCATGTCGAACCTACGAACTATGAAGAAGCTATGATGAGCCCAGATTCCGATAAATTGCTTGAGGCCATGAAATCATAGATAGAATCCATGTATGAGAACAAAGTGTGGACTTTGGTGGACTTTCCTGATGATCGGCAAGCCATTGAGAATAAATGGATCTTCAAGAAGAAGACTGACGCTGATGGTAATGTTACTATCTACAAAGCTCGACTTGTCGCAAAAGGTTTTCAGCAAGTTCAAGGGGTTGACTACGATGAGACTGTAGCGATTCTTAAGTCTGTCCGAATAATGTAAGCAATTGTCGCATTTTATAATTATGAAATCTCGCAAATGGACGCCAAAACTGCATTCCTTAATGGATTTCTTAAAGAAGAGTTGTGTATGATGCAACCAGAAGGTTTTGTCGATCCTAAAGGTGCTAACAAAGTGTGCAAGCTTGAGCGATCCATCTATGGACTGGTGCAAGCATCTCGGAGTTGGAATATACACTTTGATGAGGTGATCAAAGCATACGGTTTTATACAGACTTACGGTGAAGCGTGTATTTACAAGAAAGTGAGTGGGAGCTCTGTAGCATTTCTGATATTATATGTGGATGACATATTGTTGATTCGAAATGATATAGAATTTCTGGATAGCATAAAAGCATAGTTGAATAAGAATTTTAAATAAAAAACCTCGGTGAAGCTGCTTACGTATTGAGCATCAAGATCTATAGGGATAGATCGAGATACTTAATAGGACTTTCACAAAGCACATACCTTGACAAAGTTTTGAAGAAGTTCAAAATAGATCAGTCAAAGACCGGGTTCTTGCCTATGTTGCAAGGTGTGAAGTTGAGTAAAGCTCAAAACCCCACCACGGCAGAAGATAGAGAGAGAAGGAAAGTGATGTCTACTATGCAACCTTCTTCGTGTAGACGTTGTTGGGCCTCCAAGTGCAGAGGTTTGTAGGACAGTAGCAAATTTCCCTCAAGTGGATGACCTAAGGTTTATCAATCCGTGGGAGGCGTAGGATGAAGATGGTCTCTCCCAAGCAACCCTGCAACCAAATAACAAAGAGTCTCTTGTGTCCCCAACACACCCAATACAATGGTAAATTGTATAGGTGCACTAGTTCGGCGAAGAGATGGTGATACAAGTGCAATATAGATGGTATATATAGGTTTTTTTATCTGAAAAATATAAAAACAGCAAGGTAATAAGCGATAAAAGTGAGCACAAACAGTATTGCAATGCTAGGAAACAAGGCCTAGGGTTCATACTTTCACTAGTGCAAGTTCTCTCAACAATAATAACATAATTGGATCATATAACTATCCCTCAACATGCAACAAAGAGTCACTCCAAAGTCACTAATAGCGGAGAACAAACGAAGATATTATTGTAGGGTACGAAACCACCTCAAATTTATCCTTTCTGATTGATCTATTCAAGAGTCCGTAGTAAAATAACATGAAGCTATTCTTTCTGTTCGATCTATCCTAGAGTTCATACTAGAATAACACCTTAAGACACAAATCAACCAAAACCCTAATGTCACCTAGATACTCCAATGTCACCTCAAGTATCCGTGGGTATGATTATACGATATGCATCACACAATCTCAGATTCATCTATTCAACCAACACAAAGTACTTCAAAGAGTGCCCAAAAGTTTCTACCAGAGAGTCAAGATGAAAATGTGTGCCAACCCCTATGCATAAGTTCACAAGGTCACTGAACCCGCAAGTTGATCACGAAAACGTACATTAAGTAGATCACGTGAATATCCCATTGTCACCACAGATAAAGCACATGAAAGACATACATCAAGTGTTCTCAAATCCTTAAAGACTCAATCCGATAAGATAACTTCAAAGGGAAAACTCAATCCATTACAAGAGAGTAGAGGGGGAGAAACATCGCAAGATCCAACTATAATAGCAAAGCTCGCGATACGTCAAGATCGTGCCAAATCAAGAACATGAGATAGAGAGAGATCAAACACATAGCTATTGGTACATACCCTCAGCCCCGAGGGTGAACTACTCCCTCCTCGTCATGGAGAGCGCCGGGATGATGAAGATGGCCACCGGTGATGGATCCCCCCTCCGGCAGGGCACCGGAACAGGGTCCCGATTGGTTTTTGCTGGCTACAGAGGCTTGCAGCGACAGAACTCCTGATCTAGGTTATTTTCTGGAAGTTTCTGTATATATAAGAGGTTTTGGCGTCGAGAACAAGTCAGGGGGGGTCTCCGGGCTATCCACGAGGTAGGGGGCATGCCTCCCACCCTCGTGGGCAGCCCGAGACTCTTCTGGCCCAACTCTTTTACTCCATGGCCTTCTTCTGGTCCAAAAATAAGCTCCGTCAAGTTTTAGGTCAATTGGACTCCGTTTGGTTTTCCTTTTCTGCGATACTCAAAAACAAGGAAAAAACAGAAACTGGCACTGGGCTCTAGGTTAATAGGTTAGTGCCAAAAATCATAAAAATAGCATATAAATGCATATAAAACATCCTAGATGGATAATATAATAGAACAATAAAAAATTATAGATACGTTAGAGACGTATCAGCATCCCCAAGCTTAATTCCTGCTCGTCCTCGAGTAGGTAAATGATAAAAACAGAATTTTTGATGTGGAATGCTACCTAACATATCTATCAATGTAATCTTCTTTATTGTGGCAAGAATATTCAGATCCATAAGATTCAAAACAAAAGTTTAATATTGACATGAAAACAATAATACTTCAAGCATACTAACAAAGCAATCATGTCTTCTCAAAATAACATGGCCAAAGCAAGCTATCCCTACAAAATCATATAGTATGGCTATGCTCTATCTTCATCACACAAAATATTTAAATCATGCACAACCCCGATGACAAGCCAAGCAATTGTTTCATACTTTTGATGTTCTCAAACTTTTTCAATCTTCACACAATACATGAGCGTGAGCCATGGACATAGCACTATAGGTGGAATAGAATGGTGGTTGTGGAGAAGACAAAAAGGAGAAGATAGTCTCACATCAACTAGGCGTATCAACGGGCTATGGAGATGCCCATTAATAGATATCAATGTGAGTGAGTAGGGATTGCCATGCAACGGATGCACTAGAGCTATAAGTGTATGAAAGCTCAACAAAAGAAACTAAGTGGGTGTGCATCCAACTCGCTTGCTCACGAAGACCTAGGGCATTTTGAGGAAGCCCATCATTGGAATATACAAGCCAAGTTCTAAAATGTAAAATTCCCACTAGTATATGAAAGTGACAACATAGGAGACTCTCTATAATGAAGATCATGGTGCTACTTTGAAGCACAAGTGTGGTAAAAGGATATTAGCATTGTCCCTTCTCTCTTTTTCTCTCATTTTTTTGTTTGGGCCTTTTTCTCTTCTTTTTTATGGCCTCTTTTTTTATGGCCTATTTTTTTCGTCCGGAGTCTCATCCCAACTTGTGGGGGAATCATAGTCTGCATCATCCTTTGCTCACTAGGACAATGCTCTAATAATGATGATCATCACACTTTTATTTACTTACAACTCATGAATTACAACTCGATAGTTAGAACAAAATATAACTCTATATGAATGCCTCCGGCGGTGTACCGGGAATGAATCAAGAGTGACATGTATGAAAGAATTATGAAGGTGGCTTTGCCACAAATACGATGTCAACTACATGATCATGCAAAGCAATATGACAATGATGGAGCGTGTCATAATAAACGGAACGGTGGAAAGTTGCATGGCAATATATCTCGTAATAGCTATGGAAATGCCATAATAGGTAGGTATGGTGGCTGTTTTGAGGAAGGTAATGGTGGGTGTATGGTACCGACGAAAGTTGCGCGATACTAGAGAGGCCAGCAATGGTGGAAGGGTGAGAGTGCGTATAATCCATGGACTCAACATTAGTCATAAAGAACTCACATACTTATTGCAAAAATCTATTAGTTATCGAAATGAAGTACTACGCGCATGCTCCTAGGGGGATAGATTGGTAGGAAAAGACCATCGCTCGTCCCCGACCGCCACTCATAAGGAAGACAATCAAAAAATAAATCATGCTCCGACTTCATCACATAACGGTTCACCATACGTGAATGCTACGGGAATCACAAACTTTAACACAAGTATCTCTCAAATTCACAACTACTCAACTAGCATGACTCTAATATCATCATCTTCATATCTCAAAACAATCATAAGGAATCAAACTTCTCATAGTATTCAATGCACTCTATATGAAAGTTTTTATTATACCCATCTTGAATGCCCATCATATTAGGACTAAATTCATAACCAAAGCAAATTACCATGCTGTTTAAGACTCTCAAAATAATATAAGTGAAGCATGAGAGTTCATCTATTTCTTCAAAATAAAACCACCGCCGTGTTCTAAAAGGATATAAGTGAAGCACTAGAGCAAATGACAAACTACTCCGAAAGATATAAGTGAAGATCAATGAGTAGCCGAATAATTATGCAACTATGTAAAGACTCATTTAAGAATTTCAGATCTTGGGATATTATTCAAACAACAAGCAAAACAAAATAAAACGACATTTCAAGGATAGCACTCATCATGTGAAGAAGCAAAAACTTAGGCTCAACCGATACTAACCGATAATTGTTGAAGAAGAAAGGTGGGGTGCCTACCGGGGCATCCCCAAGCTTAGATGCTTGAGACTTATTGAAATATTATCTTGGGATGCCTTGGGCATCCCCAAGCTTGAGCTTTTGTGCCTCCTTAATTCCTTTTATATCACGGTTTCCTAAATCTCGAAAGCTTCATCCACACCAAACTCAACAAGAACTCGTGAGATAAGTTAGTATAAACCAATGCAAAAACCTTATCATTTTCTACTGTAACAAATCACTAAAATTATTATTCAACATTGCATACTAAATGCCTCTGCATATTTAATACTCCTATCCTCAAATAGAATCATTAAACTAGCAAACATATGCAAACATAACAGCAATCTACCAAAACAGTACAGTCTGTAAAGAATGCAAGATTCATCATACTTCCCTAACTCCAAACATTATGAAATTCTACCAGACTGTAGAAAATTTATCAGAGCTTATTATGCAAAATGTTTCAACATTTTATAATATTCTGGCTTTTCTAGGGAATTTTTGCAACAGCGATAAACTTTCTGTTTTGAAACAGCAACATGTATACTTGCAAAATAAGCATGGCAAAGGCTATCCTTGACATTTCTATTCAAAATAAAGATGCAAAACATTATTCTAAATAAAAGCAAGCAAATCCTAGCAAAATAAAATGACGCTCCAAGCAAAACACATATCATGTGGTGAATAAAAATGTAGCTCCAAGTAAAGTTACCGATGAACGAAGACGAAAGAGGGGATGCCTTCCGGGGCATCCCCAAGCTTAGGCTCTTGGTTGTCCTTGAATATTACCTTGGGGTGCCTTGGGCATCCCCAAGCTTAGGCTCTTTCCACTCTTTATTCCATAGTCCATCGAATCTTTAGCCAAAACTTGAAAACTTTACAACACAAAAGTTAACAGAAAACTCGTAAGCTCCGTTAGTATAAGAAAATAAATCACCACTTAGGTACTGTTGTGAACTCATTATAAATTAATATTGGTGTAATATCTACTGTATTCCAACTTATCTATGGTTCATACCCTCCGATACTACTCATAGATTCATCAAAATAAGCAAACAACACATAGAAAACAGAATCTGTCAAAAACAGAACAGTCTGTAGTAATCCGTATCAAACGTATACTTCTGGAACTCCAAAAATTCTGAAATAAATTGGTGGACCTGAGGAATTTGTCTATTTATCTTCTGAAAAATAATCAACTTAAAAGCACTCTTATGTAAAAAATGACAGCTAAACTCGTGAGGATAAAGTTTCTGTTTTTTACAGCAAGATCACCTTAACTTCCACCCAAGTCTTCGCAAAGGTTCTACTTGGCACTTTATTGAAACGAAAGCTATAAAAATGATTACTACAGTAGCTTAATCATGTGAACACACAAAAACAGTAGGGGTTAATATTGGGTTGTCTCCCAACAAGCGCTAACGTTTAACGCCCCTAGCTAGGCATGATGATTTCAATGATGCTCGTATAAAAGATAAGAATTGAAACATAAAGAGAGCATCATGAAACACATGGCAAGAACATTTAAGTCTAACCCACTTCCTATGCATAGGGATTTTGTGAGCAAACAACTTATGAGAACAATAATCAACTAGCATAGGAAGGCAAAACAAGTATAACTTCAAAACTTTAAGCACATAGAGAGGAAACTTGATATTATTGCAATACCTACAAGCATATGTTCCTCCCTCATAATAATTTTCAGTAGCATCATGAATGAATTCAACAATATAACCATCACATAAAGCATTATTTTCATGATCCCCAAGCATATAAATTTTATTACTCTCCACATAAGCAAATTTGTTCTCATGGATAGTAGTGGGAGAAAACTCAACAAAATAACTATCATCTGAAGCATAATCCAATTGAAAATTAAAATCATGATGACAAGTTTCATGGTTATCTTTATTCTTTATAGCATACATGTCATCACAATAATCATCATAAATAGGAGGCATGCTTTCATCATAATAAATTTGCTCATCAAAACTTGGGGGACTAAACATATCATCTTCATCAAACATAGCATCCCCAAGCTTGTGGCTTTGCATATCATTAGCATCATGGGTATTCAAAGAATTCATACTAACAGCATTGCAATCATGATCATCATTCACATATTTTATGCCAAGCTTTCTATGTAATTTTTCTTCTAGTACTTGAGCACAATTTTCCTTCCCATCATTTTCACGAAAGACATTAAAAAGATGAAGCATATGAGGCAACCTTAATTCCATTTTTTTGTAGTTTTATTTTATAGACTAAATTAGTGATAAAACATGAAACTAAAAGATTCGATTGCAAGATATAAAGATATACCTTCAAGCACTCACCTCCCCGGCAACGGCGCCAGAAAAGAGCTTGGTGTCTACTACGCAACCTTCTTGTAGACGTTGTTGGGCCTCCAAGTGCAGAGGTTTGTAGGACAGTAGCAAATTTCCCTCAAGTGGATGACCTAAGGTTTATAAATCTGTGGGAGGCGTAGGATGAAGATGGTCTCTCCCAAGCAACCCTGCAACCAAATAACAAAGAGTCTCTTGTGTCCGCAACACACCCAATACAATGGTAAATTGTATAGGTGCACTAGTTCGGCGAAGAGATGGTGATACAAGTGCAATATGGATGGTATATATAGGTTTTTGTAATCTGAAAATATAAAAACAACAAGGTAACAAGCGATAAAAGTGAGCACAAACGGTATTGAAATGCTAGGAAACAAGGCCTAGGGTTCATACTTTCACTAGTGCAAGTTCTCTCAACAATAATAACATAATTGGATCATATAACTATCCCTCAACATGCAACAAAGAGTCACTCCAAAGTCACTAATAGCGGAGAACAAACAAAGAGATTATTGTAGGGTACGAAACCACCTCAAAGTTATCCTTTCTGATCGATCTATTCAAGAGTCTGTAGTAAAATAACACGAAGCTATTCTTCCCGTTCGATCTATCCTAGAGTTCGTACTAGAATAACACCTTAAGACACAAATCAACCAAAACCCTAATGTCACCTATATACTCCAATGTCACCTCAAGTACCCGTGGGTATGATTATACGATATGCATCACACAATCTCAGATTCATCTATTCAACCAACACAAAGTACTTCAAAGAGTGCCCCAAAGTTTATACCGGAGAGTCAAGACGAAAACGTGTGCCAACCCCTATGCATAAGTTCACAAGGTCACTGAACCTGCAAGTTGATCACCAAAACATACATCAAGTAGATCACGTGAATATCCCATTGTCACCACAGATAAGCACATGCAAGACATACATCAAGTGTTCTCAAATCCTTAAAGACTCAATCCGATAAGATAACTTCAAAGGGAAAACACAATCCATTACAAGAGAGTAGAGGGGGAGAAACATCATAAGATCCAACTATAATAGCAAATCTCGCGATACATCAAGATCGTGCCAAATGAAGAACATGAGAGAGAGAGAGATCAAACACATAGCTACTGGTACATACCCTCAGCCCCGAGGGTGAACTACTCCCTCCTCGTCATGGAGAGCGCCGGGATGATGAAGATGGCCACCGGTGATGGATCCCCCTCCGGCAGGGCGCCGGAACAGGGTCCCGATTTGTTTTTAGTGGCTACAGAGGCTTGCGGCGGCGAAACTCCCGATCTAGGTTATTTTCTGGAGGTTTTTGTATATATAAGAGGTTTTGGCGTCGAGAACAAGTCAGAGGGGTCTCCGGGCTGTCCACGAGGTAGGGGGCGCGCCTCCCACCCTCATGGGCAGCCCGGGACTCTTCTGGCCCAACTCTTTTAATCCATGGCCATCTTCTAGTCCAAAAATAAGCTCCGTCAAGTTTCAGGTCAATTGGACTCCGTTTGGTTTTCCTTTTCTGCGATACTCAAAAACAAGGAAAAAAACTGAAACTGGCACTGGGCTCTAGGTTAATAGGTTAGTCCCAAAAATCATATAAAATAGCATATAATGCATATAAAACATCCTATATGGATAATATAATAGCATGGAACAATAAAAAATTATAGATATGTTTGAGACGTATCAGAAAGTCATTCCCTATGCCTCAGCCATAGGTTCTATAAAGTATGACATGCTGTGTACCGGACCTATTGTGTACCTTGCCATGAGTTTGGCAAGGGGGTACAATAGTGATCCAGGAGTAGATCACTGGACAGCGGTCAAAATTATCCTTAGTTACCTAAGAAGGACTAAGGAGATATTTCTCGGTTATGGAGGTGATAAAGAGTTTGTCGTAAAGGGTAACGTCGATGCAAGCTTTGACACCTATTCAGATGACTCTGAGTCTCGATCTGGATACATATTGAAAGTGGGAGCAATTAGCTAGAGTAGCTCCATGTAGAGCATTGTAGACATGGAAATTTGCAAAATACATACGGATATGAATGTGGCAGACCCGTTGACTAAACTTCTCTCACAAGAAAAACATGATCACACCTTAGTACTCTTTGGGTCTTAATCACATGGTGATAACCCACAAGTATAGGGGATCGCAAAACTTTTCGAGGGTAGAGTATTCAACCCAAATTTATTGATTCGACACAAGGGGAGCCAAAGAATATTCTCAAGTATTAGCAGCTGAGTTGTCAATTCAATCACACCTGAAAGACTTAATATCTGCAGCAAAGTATTTAGTAGCAAAGTATATGGAAGTAACGGTAACGGTGGCAAAAGTAACAGTAGCAGTTTTGTAGTAATCGTAACAGTGGCAACGGAAAAGTAACGAAGCAAAGATCAATATGAAACGAGCTCATAGGCAATGGATCAATAATGGATAATTATGTCAGGTGGAATTCATCATGCAACAGTTATAACATAGGGTGACACAGAACTAGCTCCAATTCATCAATATAATGTAGGCATGTATTCCGAATATAGTCATACGTGCTTATGGAAAAGAACTTGCATGACATCTTTTGTCCTACCCTCCCGTGGTAGCGGGGTCCTATTGGAAACTAAGGGATATTAAGGCATCCTTCTAATAGAGTACCATACAAAAGCATTAGCACTTAGTGAATACATGAACTCCTCAAACTACGGTCATAACCGGGAAGTGTCCCGACTATTGTCACTCCGGGGTTGCCGGATCATAACACGTAGTAGGTGACTATAACTCGCAAGATAGGATTAAGAACACAAATATATTCATGAAAACATAATAGGTTTGGATCTGAAATCATGGCACTCGGGCCCTAGTGACAAGCATTAGGCATAGCAAAGTCATAGGAACATCAATCTTAGAACATAGTGGATACTAGGGATCAAACCCTAACAAAACTAACTCGATTACATGGTAAATCTCATCCAACCCATCACTGTCTAGCAAGCCTACGATGGGATTACTCACGCACGGCGGTGAGCATCATGAAATGGGTGATTGAGGATGGTTGATGATGACGATGGCGATGATTTCCCCTCTCCGCAGCCCTGAACGGACTCCGGATCTGCCCTCCCGAGGAAGAACAGGAGGTGGCGGCAGCTCCATGTCGTAAAATGCGATGAATCCTTCTCTCTGATTTGTTTTCTCCCCGAACGTGAATATATGGAGTCGGAGTTGAGGTCGGTGGAGGTCTGCAGGACCCACAAGACCAGAGGGCGCACCCCAGGGGGTGGTGCGCCCTCCACCCTTGTGGACAGGGTGTGGGTCCCCTTCGGTTGATTCTTTCACCAATATTTTTTATTTATTCAAAAAATGATCTCCGTGAAGTTTCAGGTCATTCCAAGAATTTTTATTTCTGCACAAAAATAACACCATGGCAATTTTGCTGAAAAGAGCGTCAGTCCGGGTTGGTTCCATTCAAATCATGCAAATTAGAGTCCAAAACAAGGGCAAAAGAGTTTGAAAAAAGTATATACGATGGAAACGTATCACATGGCGACGTGAACTAGATTATTGACTCTAGTCAACTCTTTGGGTGTTGGTCACATGGCGATGTGAACTATGGGTGTTAATCACATGGTGATGTGAACTAGATTATTAACTCTAGTACAAGTGGGAGACTGAAGTAAATATGCCCTAGAGGCAATAATAAAGTTGTTATTTTATATTTCCTTATTCATGATAAAGGTTTATTATTCATGGTAGAACTGTACTGATTCAAAACTGAAATACATTTGTGGATACATAAACAAATACCGTGTCCCTAGTGAGCCTCTAATAGACTAGCTCGTTGATCAAATATGGTTAAGGTTTCCTAACCATGGACATGTGTTGTCACTTGATAACGGGATCACATCATTAGAAGAATGATGTGATGGACAAGACCCATCCGTTAGCTAAGCATATGATCGTTCAGTTTATTACTACTGCTTTCTTAATGTCAAATACATATTCCTTCGACCATGAGATCATGCAACTCCAGGATACCGGAGGAATAACTTGTGTGCTCTCAAACATCACAACGTAACTGGGAGCTCATAAAGATGTTCTACAGGTATCTCCGAAGGTGTCTGTTGATTTGGCATGGATCGAGATTGGGATTTTTTGCTCCGTGTATCGGAGAGGTATCTCTGGGCCCTCTCAGTAATACACATCACAAGAAGCTTGCAAGCAAAGTGACTAAGGAGTTGGTTGCGAGATGATGTATTACAGAACGAGTAAAGAGACTTGCCAGTAACGAGATTGAACTAGGTATGGAGATATCGACGATCGAATCTCGGGCAAGTAACACACCGACAGACAAAGGGAACTAAGTATGTTGTCATAAAGGTTCGACCGATAAAGATCTTCGTAGAATATGTAGGAATCAATATGGGCATCCAGGTCCCGCTATTGGTTATTGACCGGAGAGGCGTCTCGGTCATGTCTACATCATTCTCGAACCCGTAGGGTCCGCACGCTTAACGTTCGTTAACGATATAGTATTATATGAGACTATGAGTTATGTGAGTTGGTGACCAAATGTTGTTAGGAGTCCCGGATGAGATCACGGTCATGACAAGGAGCTCCGGAATGGTCCGGAGGTAAAGATTAATATATAGGACGATTTGGTCACCGGAAATGTTTCAAAATATATCGGGTAGTCATCGAATCACCAGAAGGGGTTCCGGGAGGCCTTGGGAGGTTATTGGGCCTTATGGTCCAAACGAGGGGAGCACCCCAGCCCACAAGGGGCTGGCGTGCCCCACCTCTAGGTCGCCGACCTCTACTAGACTAGATCGTTGATCAAAGATGGTTAAGGTTTCCTAACCATAGACACGTGTTTTCACTTGATAACGGGATCACATCATCAGGAGAATGATGTGATGGACAAGACCCATCCGTTAGCATAGCATATTCATCATTCAGTTTTAATGCTATTGCTTGCTTCATGTCATATACATATCCCTTTGACTATGAGATTATGCAACTCCCGAATACCGAAGGAATACCTTGTGTGCTATCAAACGTCACAACGTAACTGGGTGATTATAAAGATGCTCTACAGGTATCTCCGAAGGTGTTTGTTGGGTTGGCATAGATCGAGATTAGGATTTGTCACTCCGAGTATCGGAGAGGTATCTCTGGGCCCTCTCGGTAATACACATCATAAGAAGCCTTGCAAGCAAAGTGACTAATGAGTTAGTTGCGGGATGATGTATTAGGGAACGAGTAAAGAGACTTTCCGGTAACGAGATTGAACTAGGTATGAAGATACCGACGATCGAATCTTGGGCAAGTAACATAACGACAGACAAAGGGAATTACATATGTTGTCATAAGGTTCGACCGATAAAGATCTTCATAGAATATGTAGGAGCCAATATGGGCATCCAGGTTCCGCTGTTGGTTATTGAATGGAGAGGTGTCTCGTTCATGTCTACATAGTTCTCGAACCCGTAGGGTCCGCACGCTTAACGTTCGTTGACGATATAGTGTTATATGAGTTATATGATTTGGTGACCGGATGTTGTTCGGAGTCCCGGATGAAATCATGGACATGACGAGGAGCTCCGGAATGGTCCGGAGGTAAAGATTGATATATAGGACGATGATGTTTGGACATTGGAAGAGTTTCAGGGGTACCGGGTAGTCATCGGATCGCCGAAAGGGGTTCCGGACACCCTCAGGAGGTCTATGGGCCTAATGGGCCAAGGTGAGGGACACACCAGCCCACAAGGGGGCTGGCGCACCCTCTCCCTGCCCGCCGGCCCTAAGGGAAGGAAAGGGGGAGGGTTGGCCCCTCTTGCCTTTCCCTCCTCATGAGAGAAAGGAAAGGGGGGCGCCACCTCCCCTGCCTCCCTCCCGCTCTCAAACAGGGAAGGGGCGCGGCTAGGGGCAGGAGCCCAATTGGGATTTGGCCCCACTTGGGGCGCCTCCTGGCAGCCTCCCCTCTCCCCCACCTACATATATGTGGGAGGGGGCGCCACACATAGACCACGACAATCTCTTAGCCGTGTGCGGCGCCCCTCTCCACAGTTTCGTCCCTCGGTCATATTTTCATAGTGCTTAGGCGAAGCCCTGCGGCGATAGCATCACCACCACCATCAACACACCGTCCTGTTGCCGGAACTCATCCACTACTTCGCCGTCTTGCTGGATCAAGAAGGCGAGGACGTCACCGACTTGAATGTGTGCTGAACGCGGAGGTGCCGTACATTCGGTACTTGATCGGTTAGATCGTGAAGAAGTTTGACTACATCAACCGCGTTAATAAACACTTCGAGTTACGGTCTACGAGGGTACGTAGACAAACTCTCCCCTCTCATTGATATGCATCTTCGTGGATAGATCTTGCGTGTGCGTAGAATTTTTTTTGTTTTCCATGCAACGTTTCCCAACATAAACCTATGAGTCTAATGAGTAAAATCGTCGAGAATGTTTTGTCTGGTAATGAGAGTGGATTGCTCTCGTTGTGGAAGACTTTGCTATTTATTGAGTACCAAATTTTCCATAAGACGACAAGGAGGGCCATGGGCCAAACTGAAGGGTCGAGCCCCTCCGAGGTACCGACATCTCAAGCTCGATGAAGATTGTCGGAAGGCATGAAATGGTGAGTGGCACATGAAGAAGAGGTATTGGCATGAGCTATTGAGCCTAATACATTGGCATAGTATATTTGCTTTTGTATTGAACCTGTCTTTGAACAGTGACCATGCAAACACCTTCATCTTGTTGGGAGCTTTGGAAAGTCCAAACTAGCGTTGCGTTGGGGTTGATGTCACCCTCTATCACGATCTGAGTGTACGCCTTCTAGGAGGAGAAGGGCAGACGATGGACTCACGAATTTTGGTCTGCCTGATCCTTGTGTCGGAAGTCCTGCAACAAAGAAAACACATCATCCAATTCTGCAACAGCTATCCTTGTAAGACGACATACATGAGAGCTTACATAATCAAAGTACAACCAAAGATTTTATTATATAATAGGTGATTGAGAATTTTAAGACACATGCATGAATTATAATCTGCATATTTAATTCTCTTAGCCCATTCCATAAAAAACAAATCATAGATAAAAAAACTTGAAAACTGCATTCTGTATACAAAACATATCTCAAGTAACATATACCAACACGTTTTTTCCAGGATGTGTCTCTTTTTTTTAGGGAAAGGATGTCTATCTTTTCCCTGCAAAAAAAGTGCCTCTTTTAAAAGTACTGTATTGAAATTTAGTAGCAAAAAAACATAAATACCTAATGCTACACCGCAATGATATTTATCATCATGTTGATAATGTTACGACATGCAAGCCTACCGGTTGAGGTGGATTAACGAGCTGCTTGGCTCGTAAAGCTTAACGAGCAAAAAACCTTGTTCAACTTTGTTCGAAGCTTGTTAAGCGTGAACGCTTATTAACGAACTACAATCTGTTACGGTCTGCAAGATCATGTGGGTGGATTTTTTATGAAGAAAGATGATGACTATAGAAGAATGTGTACTATTTTGTTGCCTCCTATGTGTTATGATGTGTCGATTACATAAACTGGGTTGAGGTACCATAAAAGTATTATCAAGTAATAAGATAAAAAATGTGTTATGTTGAAAAAGCGAGCTTAAGAAGCCGTGAAGCTCGTTTATCGAGCTGAATTTATGATTGACTATTTATTCATTAAGAAGCGAGTTATGAACTTAACAAGCCGTTGAGTGAAGTTAAAAAAACAAGGGTTCATCGGTATGAACCGTGGAGCGCATGACCGGGTTGGAGCAAACCGCAGTGCACTAGTAATTACTCGCCATTGCCACTTACTCATTGTTTCTCTAAGCTTAGGGCATGTACAATGGTGCTATCTTAGGAGTGACAAGTAGGATAAATATCGAGTCTCCACCGATATCAGCGAGCTTACACCCGGTCGCCACGCCTAGGCGACTCGGGGGTGACCCGCAAAACCTAGGGCCGCATTCCTCTATCCCAACCACCCCTCGCGTCGCCGCCGGAGGTATTAAATGTATAATTTGGCTACTAGGTATTTTATGGGCCAAATTAATTTAAATGGCTACGGTTAGATTATTGGCTAACACAAATATTTTGGGTTTGCTGTTTAGTTTAAAATACAGGCATGTTCATAGTCCAATACAGATGCCACGGTAGCAGATCAGGCGTACTGATGCTATTCAGCCAGGACAAATATATGGAATTTTGGATGGATAAGCGGCTACCTGGATAAATTCTCATACGCTAGGCTAAACCGTGGGTGCTAAGATGAAGGATTTTTAGCTTGAGTAATGAAGTCAGCGTAAGCAAAGGCGCAAGCACGTGTGGTGGATGATTAATCCTTATTATCTAGTGTGATGGTGACCTTGCCAAAATATTTTATTCATATATTGCTTTTACGTGGATATGACCTCTATACGTGCTACAGATTAGCATATAGATTTTGTAAGCATATACATAGTAACCGAGTCAAGAAAGGAGAGGTCTTGTTCGGTTTTAGATTTTGGAGTTTTATTCCTGTACGCCAAGTCCGCTGTATACGCAAAGTCCTGCACCTTATAAATAAGGTCCTAGCCGACTGAGCAAAAGACACCAATCGATCTATTCATCGAAACACAATACTTTTTTCACGTATGTCTTTTTCCATTGTCGTTCTTCTTTGCCGAGCCCTAGCAGCCCTAGGGTTTGGTTGATCTTTGTCGTTTTGCGCTGAAAAGCGGCCGGTTCTTCTCCACGAAAGCAAGGAATTCTTTGTTGCTTTGCGCGTAAAGCAATCGTTCATCGTCACGAAAGCACGACAAATATCCTCGTATTGCGCAGTGATTTCTCGTGCCAACACAATTGGCGACTCCGCTGGGGACGAGAACAAGAAGAGGTACACGATGAGTACCGAGTCCAAGAACGGGAGCGACATCGACCCGGAGAACGTCATCGCCGTCACACTCGATGATCTGCCGAAAGATGATTGGCGCGAGCTTGAAGAGGAGCTTGAGAAAGAAAAGGTTGAGAGGTTGAAGCTGAAGTTGGCTGGATACGCAAGGACGAGAAACGACATCGTCAAAAAGGTAGTTCCGAGCCCTTCCGATGCGTTCAACACTCAGGTAAAAAATTCAACCAAAGAAATTGCTCATCTAATTGATGTGTCCGTATCTAGTAAATATGGTTCTGATATGGAAAATATGGCACGTACAATTACTTGAGCAGTAGCTAATAGACTTGAAGAATTTAAGGTGCAGTTTAATAAAGATCTTGAAAATTGTCTACCTGGCCATGTACGCTCATTAGTGCTGCAAGTCAATGATGAATATTCTGGGGAAAAACCAATGTCACTGCAAAATAGTGGATTCATTAATTTGCCTAATCATATACATATGCCTAGTGCATCGGCTAATGCTATGCAGCCTCACGTCCCTTTAAAAAATAATCTGGATGGTCGGGACTATGTTGGTAGTTCGGCTAATAATTTTGTTTCTAATACTACTGATCCTATTGTTTTGACTTCGGTTCCAGAAAATCACAATAGCAATAACCGAAGTTTTGGGTTTAATTCTAATATGGATCAGTCTAGTTATCGGACAGTGGCATATAGTACGCCACCACTACCGCATGTTGGTACCAGGGTTCCATATGGGCCGGTACCTGATTCATAGTTTAGTGGGTCTCTGTTGCAAACTTTGCATGCTCCAATTTCTTTGCCGGAATTTCTGCCACGTGCTTATGTTCCATCTGCTCCACAAGCCAGTTCTCTACAGCCCAATGATAATTCTAAAGATCAACTTGCTAGTACACTTAGAGAATTTGGTTTAGAACCTAAGGGTAGAGCACGTGCATATCAAAAACCATACCATGATTACTTTGACTCTACACCATATCCTCATGGTTTTAGATTTCTAGATTTTGTAAAATTCACGGGGGAAGATGGTAGATCTACTTTTGAGCATGTAGGACAATTTTTAGCACAATGCAGCGAGGTCGGCACATCAGATGTTTTTAGATTAAAATTATTTCCTTTATCTTTATCCGGTACCGCATTTACTTGGTTTACATCGCTTGCTCCTAATTCTATTTCAACATGGGCACAATTGGAGCAAAAAATTCATGAGTATTTTTACAGCGGTGAAATAGAACTATGACTTTGATACGTCTCCGTCGTATCTATAATTTAATATTGTTCCATGCCAATATTCTACAACTTGTACATACTTTTGGCAACTTTTTATACTATTTTTGGGACTAACATATTGATCCAGTGCCCGGTGTCAGTTCCTGTTTGTTGCATGTTTTTTGTTTCGCAGAAAATCCATATCAAACGGAGTCCAAACGGGATAAAAACTTACGGAGATGTTTTTTGGAATATATGTGAATTTTGGGAAGTGGAATCAACGCAGAAACAGAAGGAAACAGAGAGAGATCCAATCTCGGAGGGGCTCTCGCCCCTCCGCTGCCATGGAGGCCATGGACCAGAGGGGAAACCCTTCTCCCATCTAGGGGGAAGGTCAAGGAAGAAGAAGAAGGGGGGCTCTCTCCCCCTCTCTCCCGGTGGCGCCGGAACACCGCGGGGCCATCATCGCAACAACGATCTATACCAACAACTTCACCACCGTCATCACCAACTCTTCCCCCCTCTATGCAGCAGTGTAACCCCTCTTTTACCCGCTGTAATCTCTACTTAAACATGGTGCTCAAAGCTATATATTACTTCCCAATGATGTATGGCTATCTTATGATGTTTGAGTAGATTCGTTTTGTCCTATGGGTTAATTGATAATCGTGATTGGTTTGAGTTGCATGTTTTATTATTGGTGATGTCCTATGGTGCCCTCCGTGTCGCGCAAGCGTGAGGGATCCCCGCTGTAGGGTTTGCAATATGTTCAAGATTTGCTTATGGTGGGTGGCATGAGTGACAGAAGCACAGACCCGAGTAAGTAGGTTGTTTGAGTATGGGAGTAAAGATGACTTGATGCCTTATAATGCTATGGTTGGATTTGACCTTAATGATCTTTAGTAGTTGCGGATGCTTGCTAGAGTTCCAATCATAAGTGCATATGATCCAAGAAGAGAAAGTATGTTAGCTTATGCCTCTCCCTCATACAAAATTGCAATAATGATTACCGGTCTAGTTATCGATTGCCTTGGGACAAATAACTTTCTCGTGACAAAAAGCTCTCTACTAAAACCAACTTAGTTGTGTCCTTATCTAAACATCCCCTAGCTTTTATTACATTCTCTTTATTATCTTGCAAACCTATCCTATCACACCTATAAAGTACTTCTAGTTTTATACTTGTTCTAGGTAAAGCGAACGTCAAGCGTGCGTAGAGTTGTATCGGTGGTAGATAGAACTTGAGGGAATATTTGTTCTACCTTTAGCTCCTCGTTGGGTTCGACACTCTTATTTATCGAAAAAGACTACAAACGATCCCCTATACCTGTGGGTTATCAAGACCTTTTTCTGGCGCCGTTGCCGGGGAGCAATAGCGTGGGGTGAATATTCTCGTGTGTGCTTGTTTGCTTTATCACTAAGTGGATTTTATTTGCTGTTCTAAGTTGTTCTCTATCTTTAGTTATGGATATGGAACACGAAATACCAAAAAAATTAGGTTTACTTGCTACTCATGGAGACGGGGAACCTCCTAAAACCCTCGATGCTCATTATGTGAAAGATATTATGCACTACTTTAATAATCCTGATAAAAACGCATTCAATTATATAATGGGAGACATGTTGGATCAACGTGAATACTTTAGGGATTATCGCTTGACTCAAAAAGGAAAACTATTATGGGATCAAATTTATATGTTGCATTGGTATGCTCGGCAACTATGCTTGACATATGATTATACTTGCTGCTCTAGGATGAAGGCTCCACACCTTCCCTTTTCATGCAAATTTATTGATAATGAAACCTTAGCTTCTTGTGCTAATGGTATATATGATTACTATGATGTGGAACGAATAGAAGAATTTGTTGCTTTTAAGGGTGCATGTGAAATTGAATCTTTGTTTAAAGAGTTTGAAGATTTTGATGATTCAGTTTATAGACCTAAAAATTTAGCTATCCTTAAATATTGCTATGAGAATTATAAATACAATTATGATATTGATAAATTTATTGAGAAAGTCTCCGCTGTCTGAGAAGAGACTAATATTTTGCAGGAGTCTATGGAAGAAGAAATTAATGAAACTGTGAGCTCATTGGATGAAAAAGATGATGAGGAGAGTGAAGAACAAAAGGAGGAAGATCGGATTAGCTACCCGTGCCCACCTTCTAATGAGAGTAAATCTCCAAATCATACATTATTTAATGTCCCTTCGTTCTTACCGAAGGATGAATGCCATGATAATTGCTATGATCCCGTTGATTCGTTTGAAATATCCCTTTTTGACGAACTTGATGCTTGCTATTCTTGTGGCCAAGATGCCAATATGAATTATGCTTATGGATATGAACTTGCTATTGTTCCTTATGTTAAACATGAAATTGTTTCCATTGCACCCACACATGATAGTCCTATTATCTTTTTGAATTCTCCAAACTACACTATATCGGAGAAGTTTGCACTTATTAAGGATTATATTGATGGGTGGCCTTTTACCGTTGCACATGATAATTTTGATGAATATAATATGCATGTGCTTGCTGCTCCTACTTGCAATTATTATGAGAGAGGAACTACATCTCCGCCTCTCTATGTTTCCAACACGAAAAAATTGCAAGAAACTTCTTATGCTATGTATTGGCCTTTACTTGATGTGCATGAATTGTTCTTGTATGACATGCCGATGCATAGGAAGAGAGTTAGACCTCGTCATTGCTTGATATATGTTGCTTTGTGCTCACTACTAAATGCCAAATCATTGTTAATTAAAATTGGCTTTGATATACCTTGGGATCCGGGTGGATCCATTACTTGAGCACTTTATGCCTAGCTTAATGGCTTTAAAGAAAGCGCTGCCAGGAAGACAACCCGAAAGTTTTAGAGAGTCATTTATTTCTGTTGAGGGATTTTATATAGTTAAAAAAAGAAATATAGGGGAACTTAAAACTTCGCAAAAAGAAAAGTGAAAGTGAGATAGACGAGCATTGTGAAAGTGGGGGGCGTCCTTGAACTTTGTTCATGCTCACGAAAACTTTGGGAATCTTAATTACAGAAACTTTTCAATAAAAATAATTATCCCCTTCTACAATTCCATTGTATTATAAAAATAATGTGCCAAGATTTGCCTTTAGGATGTTTACATTGCTTGTTGGTTTGTGCGGTGCAAAACAGAAACTTTGGCTGTAGTGTGCGATTTTACATATTTTTACTGGAACGTCAAACGGTTCTGAAACTTTTTGCACTGTCTTTCTATACAAATTGTTTATTTTTCCTATTTTTTCAGAATTTTTGGTGTACCAGAAGTATGGTGAATGTTCAGATTACTACAGACTGTCCTGTTTAAGATAGATTCTGTTTTTGATGCATTGTTTTGCTTGTTTTGATGAAACTATTGATTCTATTAGTGGATTAAGCCATGAAAAATTTATATTACAGTAGCTACAATGCAAAAATAAAATATTAATTGGTTTTCAACAGTACTTAGAGTAGTGGTTTGCTTTATTATACTAACAGATCTTACCGGACTTTCTGTTGAGTTTTGTGTGGATGAAGTGATCAAGGATCGAGGAGGTTTCGATATGAGGAGAAGGAGGAGAGGAAAGAGCTCAAGCTTGGGGATTCCCAAGGCACCCCAAGTAAATATTCAAGGCGACTCAAGCGTCTAAGCTTGGGGATGCCCCAGAAGGCATCCCATCTTGCTTCAACAAGTATCGGTATGTTTTCGTCTTCGTTTCGTTCATGTGATATGTGCAAATCTTGGAGCGTATTTTGCTTTTAGTTTTCACTTTTCTTTGATGCACCATGCTGGTATGAGATAGTCCATGGTTGATTTATAGAATGCTCATTGCACTTCACTTATATCTTTTGAGTATGGCTTTATAGAATGCTTCATGTGCATCACGTATATCATTTGAAGTTTGGATTGCCTGTTTCCCTACACATAGAAAACCGCCATTTGTAGAATGCTCTTTTGCTTCACTTATATTTGTTAGAGCGTGGGCATATCGTTTGTAGAAAGAATTAAACTCTCTTGCTTCACTTATATCTATTTAGCGAAATGACAGGAATTGGTCATTCACATGGTTAATCATAAAATCCTACATAAAACTTGTAGATCACTGAATATGATATGTTTGATTCCTTGCAATAGTTTTGCGATATAAAGGTGGTGATATTAGAGTCATGCTAGTGAGTAATTGTGGATTTGTAAAAATACTTGTGTTAAAGTTTGTGATTCCCGTAGCATGCACGTAAGGTGAACCGTTATGTGATGAAGTCGGAGCATGGTTTATTTTTTGATTGTCATCCTTTATGTGGAGGTCGGGATCGCGCGATGGTTAACTCCTACCAACCCTTCCCCTAGGAGCATGCGTGTAGTACTTTGTTTTGATGGCTAATAAATTTTTGCAATAAGTATGTGAGTTCTTTATGACTAATGTTGAGCCCATGGATTATACGCACTCTCACCCTTCCATCATTGCTAGCCTCTTCGGTACCGTGCATTGCCCTTTCTCACCTCGAGAGTTGGTGCAAACTTCGCCGGTGCATCCAAACACCGTGATACGATACGCTCTATCACACATAAGCCTCCTTATATCTTCCTCAAAACAGCCACCATACCTACCTATCATGGCATTTCCATAGCCATTCCGAGATATATTGCCATGCAACTTCCATCATCATCATATTCATGACTTGAGCATTCGTTGTCATATTTCTTTGCATGATCGTAAGATAGCTAGCATAATATTTTCATGGCTTGTCCGTTTTTTGATATCTTTGCTATGCTAGATCATTGCACATCCTGGTACACTGCCGGAGGCATTCATATAGAGTCATATTTTGTTCTAGTATCGAGTTGTAATATTGAGTAGTAAGTAAATAAAAGTGTGATGATCATCATTATTAGAGCATTGTCCCATGTGAGGACAGGATGATGGAAGCTATGATTCCCTCACAAGTTGGGATGAGTCTCCGGACTTTACGAAAAAAAGAGGCCAAAGAAGCCCACAAAAAAATAAAAGAGGCCAAACAAGCCAGCCAGAAAATAGAGAAAAAGAGAGAAGGGGCAATGCTACTATCCTTTTACCACACGTGTGCTTCAAAGTAGCACCATGTTCTTCATATAGAGATTCTCTTGAGTTATCACTTTCATATACTAGTGGGAATTTTCATTATAGAACTTGGCATGTATATTCTGATGATGGGCTTCCTCAAATGCCCGAGGTCTTCATGAGAAAGCAAGTTGGATGCACACCCACTTAGTTTCCAGTTTGAGCTTTCATACACTTATAGCTCTTAGTGCATCTGTTGCATGGCAATCCCTACTCCTGACATTGACATCAATTGATGGGCATCTCCATAGCCCGTTGATTAGCCGTGTCGATGTGAGACTTTCTCCTTTTTGTCTTCTCCACACAACCTCCACCATCATATCCTATTCCACCTATAGTGCTATATCCATGGCTCACGCTCATGTATTGCGTGAAAGTTGAAAAAGTTTGAGAATACTAAAGTATGAAACAATTGCTTGGCTAAAACCGGGGTTGTGCATGATTTAAATACTTTGTGTGGTGAAGATGGAGCATAGCCAGACGATATGATTTTGTAGGGATAACTTTCTTTGGTCATGTTATTTTGAAAAGGCATGATTGCTTTATTAGTATGCTTGAATTATTATTGTCTTAATGTCAAATGATAGACTATTTCTTTGAATCACTCATGTCTTGATATTCATGCCATGATTAGATTACATGATCAAGATTATGCTAGGTAGAATTCCACATCAAAAACAATCTTTTTTATCATTTACCTACTCGAGGGCGAGCAAGAATTAAGCTTGGGGATGTTGATACGTCTCCGTCATATCTATAAGTTTTGATTATTCCATGCCAATATTCTACAACTTTTACATACTTTTGGCAACTTTTTATACTATTTTTGGGACTAACATATTGATCCAGTGACCAGTACCAGTTCCTGCTTGTTGCATGTTTTTTGTTTCGCAAAAAGTCCATATCAAACGGAGTCCACACGGGATAAAAACTTACGAATGTTTTTTTGGAATATATGTGAATTTTGGGAAGTGGAATCAACGTGAGACGATGCCTGAGGGGCCCACGAGGGTGAGGGGCGCGCCTCAGGGGGTAGGGCGCGCCATGGGCCCTCGTGGCCACTCTGTAAGGCGGTTGGTGCCCTTCTTTCACCGCAAGAAAGCTAATATCCGGATAAAAATCATTTCAAAATTTCAACCCAATCGGAGTTACGGATCTCCGGGAATTTAAGAAACGGTGAAAGGGCAGAATCAGGGAGCGCAGAAACAGAAGGAAACAAAGAGAGAGAGAGATCCAATCTCGGAGGGGCTCTCGCCCATCCGCCGCCATGGAGGCCATGGACCAGAGGGGAAACCCTTCTCCCATCTAGGGGGAAGGTCAAGGAAGAAGAAGAAGAAGGGGGGCTCTCTCCCCCTCTCTCCCGGTGGCGCCGGAACGCCGCCGGGGCCATCATCGCGACAACAATCTACACAAACAACTTCACCACCGTCATCACCAACTCTTCCCCCTTCTATGCAGCGGTGTAACCCCTCTTTTACCCGCTGTAATCTCTACTTAAACATGGTGCTCAACGCTATATATTATTTCCCAATGATGTGTGGCTATCCTATGATGTTTGAGTAGATCCGTTTTGTCCTATGGGTTAATTGATGATCGTGATTGGTTTGAGTTGCATGTTTTATTATAGGTGCTGTGCTTTCGTGCCCTCCGTGTCGCGCAAGCGTGAGGGATCCCCGTTGTAGGGTTTGCAATATGTTCATGATTTGCTTATGGTGGGTGGCGTGAGTGACAGAAGCACAGACCCGAGTAAGTAGGTTGTTTGCGTATGGGGGTAAAGAGGACTTGATGCCTTATAATGCTATGGTTGGGTTTTACCTTAATGATCTTTAGTAGTTGGGGATGCTTGCTAGAGTTCCAATCATAAGTGCATATGATCCAAGAAGAGAAAGTATGTTAGCTTATGCCTCTCCCTCATACAAAATTGCAATAATGATTACCGGTCTAGTTATTGATTGCCTAGGGACAAATAACTTTCTCGTGACAGAAAGCTCTCTACTAAAACTAACTTAGTTGTGTCTTTATCTAAACTGCCCCTAGCTTTTATTACATGCTCTTTATTATCTTGCAAACCTATCCTATCACACCTACAAAGTACTTCTAGTTTTATACATGTTCTAGGTAAAGCGAACGTCAAGCGTGCGTAGAGTTGTATTGGTGGTCGATAGAACTCGAGGGAATATTTGTTCTACCTTTAGCTCCTCATTGGGTTCGACACTCTTATTTATCGAAAAAGGCTACAAACGATCCCCTATATTTGTGGGTTATCAGACTTTCAGACTTAACTATGGTTAGGCAGAAATATAATGAACATGTTCATGATTATATTAGGAGGTTTAGGGATGTCAAAAACCGATGTTTCAGCTTGACCATAGCCGAAAAGGATTTAGCCGATCTTGCCTTTTCGGGTCTACTCGCTCATATTAAGGATAAACTAGAAGGGCAAGAATTTTTAGATGTTAACCAAGTTTTGCATAAGGCTTTTGCACAAGAAAACCGGGTTAAGGAAATTAAACAATATAGCCGGTTTAAAGATAATAGAAATAAAGAGAAAGATAACCATGTGGCTAATGACTTAGATTGTGATAGTGATTCGGCTAGTGAGGATGATGTTAATATATGTGTAGCCGAATGGGTTCAAGTGTCAAAGTCAAAACCTTTTGCATATTCTGCTTTGAAACCTATACCTGCTAGAAGAGACAAAATTAAATATACTTTTGATGTAAGCAAGTGTGATAGAATTTTTGATATGTTACTGCAAAATAAATTGATTAGAATGAGAGAGGGTCATTTAATTCCACCTCCAGAAGAATTAGGTAGAAGAGCTTACTGTAAGTGGCACAATTCATTTTCTCATGCTACTAATGATTGTAATGTGTTTCGTCGATAGGTGTAATCGGCCATTAATGAAGGACGATTGACGTTTACAGAAGGTTCTAAGATGAAGCTCAATAGCGACCCTTTTCCTATTAATGTGGTCGAGCTTGAGAGTACGAAAATGCTTATTCAGTCGGATCAGATCGAGTCCACAAGAGAAAAAAATGTTGTTGATGACAGTGCTCCTCCAAGGATGATCAAACCAAAAAATTTAGAAATAGGAGTGTGGAAAGTCAACGGGGGAAGGAGACAAGCTCCAAGGCCAAAGCCGACAGTTAGCATGTTGTTGGAAAAATATACCTCACGCAAGACCAACAATGTGTTTAATCGGCTCGGAGGTAATAAGTGTCCTAGATCTCCTTCTAGACATGGCGTTCATGAGCAATGGAAAGTAAATTGGTATGACCAGCAGCCATATTTCGCAATGGAGCCGACATATTGGGGTTGTGCACCTCCGATGTATCCACAGTTTCCTTCATGGGGATTTAATCCTTGGGTGCCATATCCTACAGGGCCAGCAGGTTATTTTCAGCCGGGATGGATTCCACCGAGGCCTATGTTTAGACCAAACGTGCGTGAGAAAAGGGCTCGGTTCAATGAGGAGGCTAGATCACATGATGCTATTGAGATCCGAGGAGGTCGATCACCGGTACGCGGTGCAGAGCGCAACAACTATAAGGGCGACTACAAGCGCGTATGGATGCCGGTGAAACGTGCCGATCCTAAACCCGGAAAAAGTGCAGATGGTTTAGATGCTGCTCATGGTCTCAAAATAGCGGAACACCAGTCAGATGAAGGTGTTGTCAATTGTACATTGTTTCAAAAGAAGCTGTTGGTACAGAGGAGAAAAGTAATGGCGTGAAGCTGCGGCAAGCCGACCAATCTAATCAATTTGAAGATAAAACTAATTCTGGGCATAACCCGCATGCACGGTCAGACAAGGAGTATGTTATATCCTCACGGACTAGTCAACAGTATAAATCGGCAAGTTCGTATGCTGATTTACCAAGACTTTGCCTCCAACGGGTTTCAAGTATAACAGCAGCACACGTACAGGTTGGAATTCAAACAATGTACGCGGCCAGGATTTTAATGCTAGTAAATTATACAATCAGAAAGGAGGTTTTTCAGCCAAAGACAAAGTATTTGCCCCAGTAACAACAATACGTCAGTACAGGCCAAAGGATCCGGGGGGCAGCAAAATTAAGTCAATCGCGCCAGGGACTAAACCAGCACCTCAGTGGTGCCCAAAGGGACTTACCCACACTCAGCAATGACGTGTACATCGACTGGAGACATTGGAAATAAAGGAAGAGATAACTGAGATGAAGCGCGATAAATGGTTCAATCAAGATAAACCAATGATACCCACAAAAATTTGGAAGGAGAAGCACATCACAGCGGAGGAAAATAAAAATATGGATGACACAATTATTGCAGAAAATTCGGAGAATGATAAAGATGTACCAACTGATATGGATGTTAATATGGTGTTCGCGTTGCCTGCTGAATTTCACGCGCCCGAGGCTGAAATTGTTGAACTTGTTCTTGGTCCAAAGAATGCTACATTTGAGAAACCAGAGAAGGATGGTCAGCACTTAAAGCCATTATTTATCAAAGGTCACAGTGATGGTAAGCCTATTGGTCACATGCTTGTTGATGGCGATGCAGGTGTTAATATTATGCCCTTTTCGGTATTTTCTAAACTGAACCGAAAAGAGAGCGAATTAATGAACACCAACATGGGACTTAGTGGGTTCTCAGGGGAATTGTCCAAGGCTAAGGGTGTTATTTCTATGGAGCTCACAGTCGGAAGAAAAACGTTGCCGACTGCGCTTTTTGCTGTTGATGTCAAAGGCCGGTATAATATTCTGTAGGGATGCGACTGGATTCATGCAAATTGTTGCATCCCTTCTAACTTACATCAGTGCTTAATTCAGTGGGTTAATGATGATGTGGAGGTGATTGAGGCCGATAATTCTTCATGCATTGCTTTGACGGACGCGTTGGTTGATTAGTAACACGGTGAGATGCGATGTTTGACCGGTAGGGATTTATCGGACTATGATTATATCAGTATTGGTAGAGATGGTTTTGTACCTATAAATGCACATCCGACTAATGTAGCTCGGCTTAATGGTTTATCTATATAAATGATGAATAAAGACGACAATATTAAGTGGCTGCAAAGACGCACGGAGGAGTATTGTTCCGGAAAGAATGATATGCATGAAACTATTGAAGATTTTGATAACATGGAAAAGCTTGGACATGGATTCTCATCGGCTGGTCCACTTGAAGAAATTGATATTGGTGATGGAAGTATTCCGAGGCCTGCATTTATCAAAGCTAGCTTGAAAGCCGATCAGAAAAATGAGGTATGTTTATTACTTAAAGAATTCGTTGATTGCTTTGCTTGGAATTATACTGAGATGCCCGGTTTGAGTAGAGATTCAGTAGAGCATAGATTACCTATTAAATCTGGTTTTAGGCCACATAAACAACCTCGTAGAAGTTTCAATCCTAATTTGTATGACCGCATCAAAGAAGAATTTGATCGGTTGTTAAAAGCTAAGTTTATTCGGCCGTGTAGATATGCAGATTGGGTTTCTAATATTGTGCCCATGGAAAAGAAAAATACTAGTAATATTAGAATCTGTCTTGATTTTAGAGATTTGAATAAGGCTACTCCGAAAGATGAATATCCTATGCCTATAGCCGACATGCTTATTAATGATGCATCGGGACATAAAGTAATTATCTTTTTGGACGGTAATGCAGGTTACAATCAAATATTTATGGCCGAACAAGATATGTCTAAGACTGCTTTTCATTGCCCGGATTTTGTTGGTTTATTTGAGTGGGTCGTTATGACATTTGGGTTAAAAAATGCCAGTGCTACATACCAACAAGCTATGAATTTAATTTTTCATGATCTATTAAGCATTGTATTAGAAATATATATTGATGACATATTTGTTAAATCGGATGTGTTTGATCATCATTTAGTCGATTTAAGATTAGCTTTTGAAAGGATGCGTCAGTATGGATTAAAAATAAACCCACTCAAATGTGCTTTTGGCTTGTCGGCTGGTAAGTTTTTAGGCTTCATAATTCATGAAAATGGCATAGAGATTGACCCTAAGAAAGTGGAGGCAATTAGAAATTTGGAGGAACCCACGTGTAAAAGGGATGTGCAAAAATTGTTAGGAAAAATTTATTACTTGAGACGATTCATATCTAAGTGGCAGGGAAAATTGAATCATTTGTTCCTCTACTTCGGCTAAAGAATGAGGCCAAATTTACTTGGGGGCAGAGCAACGAGATGCTTTCAATAATATAAAGCGATGCTTGTCGAATCCTCCAATATTGCGGGCGCCCAAGTTCGGTGTACCGTTTAGGTTGTACATTGCTGCACAAGATTGGGTGATCGGTGCGGTGCTGGTTCAAGAGGACAGCAGGAAAGAATACATTATTGCATACTTAAGTCGTCATTTGCTTGACGCCGAAAGTCGGTACGTGTTTATTAAAAAGTTATACTTATCTTTATATTATGCATGTACCAAATTTAGGCTTATCTTCTTTCTAGTACGTGTGTGGTAGCTTGCCAGGCTGACGTCATTAAGTACATGTTGCAACAACCGATTCTTAGTGGTAGGATTGGAAAGTGGGCTTATGCGCTAATAGAATATGATTTAACATATGAATCGTTGCGTGCTATGAGGGGTCAAGTTATCGCCAATTTTATTGTTGATCATAAGATTAAGGATGATGAAAATATTAATTATGTTAGTGTATGCCCATGGAAGCTTTATTTTGATGGATCGGTTTGTAGGGACGGACAAGGTGTCGGTAATGTTTTAGTTTCACCTAATAATGTTGTTTATGATACATCGGTCCGTTTGGAATATCCTTGAACTAATAACCAAGCTGAGTATGAAGCTTTGTTGTTTGGTTTGCAAACTTTGGTTGATATGGGCGTAAAGGATATAGATGCTTTTGGGGATTCGCTTCTGGTAGTACAACAAAATAAAGGCGAATTTCAATGTTTTGATGGGTTATTAAATAGTTATTTGGACCGATGTTTAGACATAATTAAATCTCTAGATACGTTCACCATCCATCATATACCTAGAGAGGAAAATTCTAGAGCTAATGGTTTAGCACAGCAAGCATCCAGTTATCACATTAGTAGAGGAAAGTTTTTTATATTAAAAAAGCCGCTGCATGCTGACGTAGGGAATGAGTCAATCATGTTTGATACTTTGCCATGAGGTGCACTTGGGCCTAGCACATATGAACAACTAACTGTACAATGTAGTGCAGATTTGGTGCATGGGTCACAAACGACCGAATTAGCAAATAATTTAGAACTAAGTGATTGGAGAGTTCCTCTAGTTAATCATTTAAAGGATCCAAGTCAAACGAGAGATAGGAAAATTCGGCGACAAGCTTTAAAATATACTTTGTTTAACGACGAGTTGTATCGCTGAACAATAGATGGGTTATTTTTAAAATGCTTGTATTCTGATCAATCTAGAATAACTATGGTTGAAGTGCACGAAGGAATATGTGGAACACATCAGTCGGCTCACAAAATGCGATGGTTGTTAAAAAGAGCGGGGTTTTATTGGCCGACTTTGCTACAGGATTGTTTTCGGCACTATAAAGGTTGTGAGGCATGTCAAAAATTTGGTAATGTACAATTAGCGCCCACATCTATGTTAAATCCCATAATTAGGTTGTGGCCATTTAGGGGATGGGGCTTAGATTTGTGACGCCCCCGATTCAATCGTACACTAATCATACACGCAAACAAGTACGATCAAGATCAGGTACTCACGGGAAGATATCACAACACAACTCTAAAAATAAAAGAGTCATACAAGCATCATAATACAAGCCAGGGGCCTCGAGGGCTCGAATACAAGTGCTCGATCATAGACGAGTCAGCGGAAGCAACAGTATCTGAGTACAGACATAAGTAAACAAGTTTGCCTTAAGAAGGCTAGCACAAACTGGGATACAGATCGAAAGAGGCTCATGCCTCCTGCCTGGGATCCTCCTAAACTACTCATGGTCGTCGTCAGCGGCCTGAACGTAGTAGTAGGCACCTCCGGTGTAGTAGGGGTCGTCGTCGACGGTGGCGTCTGGCTCCTGGGCTCCGGCATCTGGTTGCGACAGCCAGGTAGAAAGGAAAGGGGGAAAAGAGGGAGAAAAGCAACCGTGAGTACTCATCCAAAGTACTCGCAAGCAAGGATCTACACTACATATGCATGGGTATCTGTGTAAAGGGGCAATATCGGTGGACTGAACTGCAGAATGCCAGAATAAGAGGGAGGATAGCTAGTCCTGTCGAAGACTACGCTTCTGGCAGCCTCCATCTTGCAGCATGTAGAAGAGAGTAGATGGTAAGTTCACCAAGTAGCATCGCACAGCATAATCCTACCCCGCGATCCTCCCCTCGTCGCCCTGTGTGAGAGCGATCACCGGGTTATATCTGGCACTTGGAAGGGTGTGTTTTATTAAGTATCTGGTTCTAGTTGTCATAAGGTCAAGGTACAACTCCAGGTCGTCCTTTTACCGAGGGACACGGTTATTCGAATAGATAAACTTCCCTGCAGGGGTGCACCACATAACCCAACACGCTCGATCCCATTTGGCCGGACACACTTTCCTGGGTCATGCCCGGCCTCGGAAGATCAACACGTCGCAGCCCTACCTAGGCACAACAGAGAGGTCAGCACGCCGGTCTAAATCCTATGGCGCAGGGGTCTGGGCCCATCGCCCATTGCACACCTGCACGTTGCGAGGGCGGCCGGAAGCAGACCTAGACTAGCAGGCGTTCCAGTCCAATCCGGCGCGCGCCGCTCAGTCGCTGATGTCACGAAGGCTTCGGCTGATTCCACGACGCCGAGTGCCCATAACTGTTCCCGTGTAGTTGGTTAGTGCGTATAGGCCAGTGGCCAGACTCAGATCAAATACCAAGATCTCGTTAAGCGTGTTAATTAAAGTATCCGCGAATGCCGACCAGGGCTAGGCCCACCTCTCTCCTAGGTGGTCTCAACCTGCCCTGTCGCTCTGCCATAAAGTAACAGGCCGTCGGGAACCCAGGCCCACCTCTACCGGGATGGAGCCACCCGCCCCTTCAGCCCCCATCTCCGAACAGTATCATAAGTAATGTAAAGGTTTAAAGTATATAGCATATGCCCGTGATCACCTCCCGAAGTGATCACGGCCCAGTAGTATAGCATGGCAGACGGACAAGTGTGTAGGGCCACTAATGCAACACTAGCATCCTATACTAAGCATTAGGATAGCAGGTAAGGGTAACAACTGTAGCAACAATGACAGGCTATGCAGCAGAATAGGATTAACCGAAAGCAGTAACATGCTACACTACTCTAATGCAAGCAGTAGAGAGAAGGAATAGGCGATATCTGGTGATCAAGGGGGGGCTTGCCTGGAAGCTTTGTTGTACAGGAAGAAGGGTTGTCGGTGACGTAGTCATACTCGGTGGCATCAGCGCCGGTCTCGGGGTCTACCGGGGAAGAAGAAGGGGGAAGAAATAGTAAATACGGAGCAAACAAAGCATCACAAAACATAACGAGGCAATACGCGGTGCTAGGTATACCCTAACGCGGTAGGAGGTGATACGGACGAAGGGGGGAAACATCCGGGAAAGTATCCTCGGTGTTTCGCGTTTTCGGACAGATGAACCGGAGGGGGAAAGTTGTGTGTTTGCTATGCTAGGGATGTGTGGCGGACGACCGGGCTGCGTATCCGGATTCGTCTCGTCGTTTTGAGCAACTTTCATGTACAAAGTTTTTCCATCCGAGCTACGGTTTATTTTATATTAATTTTCAAAGATTTAATCATTTTTAGAATTTATTTAATTATTTTAATTCAACATTATCCAGAATGGTGTATGCTGACGTCAACATGACGTCAGCAGTCAACAGGGCGTTGACTGGGTCAAACTGACGTGTGGGTCCCAGCTGTCATTGACTGTTAACTAACCTAACAGATTAATTAACTAAACTAAGTGATTAGGTTAATCTAATCAGAATTAATTAAGTTAATTAATTCTTTGATTAATTAATTAACTATTTATTTATTATTTATTTTTTTGGATTCTTTTTAATTAAAATGTTCTGTGGCATGGGGCCCGGCCGTCAATGGGCCAGAGGACCCTAACGGGCACGGGCGCTGGCGGGCAGTGCGGGCGTCATCCCGTTTGTGCGCCCGCCCAGGCCAGTGGAGGCGCTAGGTCGCCGGTGGCTGCGGCGAGCAGGGGAAGCAGAGGGCGGCCAGCGGGAGGAGCGGGCGAGCGCGAGGCGGAGCGGCGCTGGCTGTAGAGGGAGGGCGCGGCTGTAGCTGCAGCCTACAGCAGCGGCAGCAAGGCAGCCGCAGGCGGGCGCGGCGGGGCTAGCGGGCGAGTCGGCGGCAAGCAGCGGCGGCAGGCGAGCAGCACGGGCGGGGCGACGACGCCGACGGGCGAAAGGCGTGGCGCGTGCGCGAGCGCGTCGGAGGCGCAGGCAGGGGCAGCGGCGTCAGTTGGCGCGCGGGGGGTGGGGAAGAGCAAGCGGGCGGCGTGCACGTGCCAGGGAGGGCGCGGTCGCCACGGGCGCTGGGCGCGAGCGAGGCGCCGGTGCGGGCGGTAGAGCACGGCGACGGGCGTGCGGACCGTCGCGCGCACGGCGAGGCCACGAGGGGGGAGGTCAGGGGCGGAGCGGCTCGTGCTAGCGCGTAGTTTGGGAGCTCACTGGGTCGAGCGGGGCAAGGGTAGAAGAGGGGGGTTGGGGTCCTCATGGGCGAGTAGAGACCAGGGGGCGGTGAGGCTCGAGGGAGGCCCTTGGGGAGGAGGACGAGGACGACATGCGTCGACGAAGAAGGGGAGGCGGTCCGGTAACGGGCGCGGCGATGATGTGGCCGTTGAGGGAGAGGGCGAGGAGGCGGAGCCGACGGGGACCTCCGGCGACGGTGGACGGCGAAGGGGGGGTGCAGGGCGTCGGGGGCGACGGGATCGAGGTCGATCCCGATCCAGATCGTGGGGGGAGTGGGGGAACGTGGGAGTGGTGCTAGGGTTCGGGATGGGGGAGGGGGTTAAGCAGGGGGTCAGGGTGGGCCGTTTCGGTAGGGCCGGCCGGTGGGGTGGGATGGGCCGAGGCCCATGAGGAGCCGTGGGTTTCTTTTCTTTTGTTTTCTTTTATGTTCCTTTTATTTTCGTTTTAGTAAAATACCAAAATGGCACCTAATTTGATGTTACCAAATATGCCATTGCCACACTAACTTGCTACCCAATCTAAAATAGTTTCGTAATTATTTAATATATTTAAAAGTATTTAAATAATAGTTTTCACTATTGTTTTATTCATCTTATTGTATTTAAATATTTTATAAAGGTGTGGTCTCCATCCTAATTACCTAAGCAATATTTGGTTCACTCCGAACATTTTAGTTTTAATATTTGAAAACTTTTATTGTTTCCTTGATTTTGAATTTGAATTTGAATCGGTTTCGAACTAACGCGAAATTAGCAACAGAAATCGAAGTGATGTGGCATCACTAGCAGAGGGTTACTGTAGCTTAACTACCCGGGCGTCACAATTCTCCTCCACTACAAGAAATCTCATCCCGTAAGGGGGAGAGATCTGGTTACGAAATTCTAACGGATCTTCTCGGTCTTGGTTGCTCTTCTCGAAGAGGTTGATCCCTTTCGTTGATGTCTTCATTTCTCTGCTTCAAGTCACCATGATCAAGTCGGCGTCCTTTCTTCAGGATCTCCATCGTACTTACGATAGAGTAAGGGGGTATTCCGGAAGAACGGACCTCTGCAAGGTTGACTATCTGGTCGATATCATCGGGAAGGTGGCGGAAAGTAACTCTCGAATTGAAACTTAAGAAAATATCGAGAGCAAAATAAAGAGGTATCATGGGAAGTTTCAAGCGGGCAGGCAATCGTTCGATGCCTGAAACAAAGTGTGAAAGGGGGTTGAGATCAACGGGAATAAGTATTGTGTCTGATACTAGAATATATCACTTGGCAGATGGCCCGTGAGTTACATAAGAAGTCAAGCGCGAGGAATATCTTTGTTAACATGGTGTACAGGAGAGTCAGGTTTCGATCCTGTGGAACTATGGGTTATGGGCCCACCATGTGGATTAAAAGTAGGAGGAACGGTGACATCTTGCCCGGTCATGATAGCAAGGCATGTCAGGGTAGCCTCCCAGTTATGTCGGCAACAACGTCGGTACCAAAGGGCGAGGGACGAAGAGAACAATTTTCCTACTCGTTGAAACGAGGCAGACCAATAGGCAAAGTTCTCATCCATCGTGGCCTACCGAAATGTCATCAACAAAAGTAACATGGTCTACTGAGAGAGTGGTACAACGAGGTGCTCAACTAAGCAGGGAATTATCTACTGCTCAGCTAAGTCAGATTACAAGAAAGGTTAAACAAAACAATGGGAAAGGAAAAATATGATTATCAGAGTAACAGTAACAATGGAAAGGAAAATGTGTTTAAAACACATATTTCAAGGGTATATCCTTCCCAAGGACAAGCGGGGCATGATATCCGTGACAGGATATAATATAGAAAACCCTCTAGGTAGGGGGAGAGAAATTTTCATGACATTCCCATACAACGGTGTTTGGATAATTGAGCAAGAAACAATTAGCATTGGGATAAGTGTTCTTGTTGAAAATCGGAGTAACCACAGACATGCTTCGAGATAGCATTGACATGGTCTTCAAGCAAAGGTCGGACTTGGATACAAAAAGGATTCATCAGGAACAACACATAGAATAATTCTTTCAATTTCCTCATGGAAGAATGGTTAACCTTGCTAAAAAGGAAATTATAACAAAAGGTCCTCTGACTAGGGGTGCTAAGCAAAGACATCACCTTACCGGGTTATGTAGAGACCAATGTTATAACTCTTGGAAATATGTTCCAACCATCATATCTGACCGAGATTCAGATCTGATTGGTGTCAGGATAACTCAGACTCAGGATGCCTGAGAAGAAAGGTGCAACACAAATTGTCGAAATGACATCGAAGATTCTTGGGAGATGAACTATGGAAGCGAGTTCCGAACAAGGGTTCATCATTAAATCAAGGAGAGGTGAGGAGGTGACTGATTGACTCAGTGACAACCCATTGAGATTTCCAAAAGATGGATTTCCACAACTATGTGAACCAAGGGATAGCTTTTGTCAGTTCAAATGATATAATGAGGTATGCTCGAGGAAACATGCACGATTAAACATTGGTTGACGGTGCACCCGAAATACGGACTTAGGTAGCACAAACAATGTTAGAATGGCGATTAGATAACCAATGGTCTAAGAATGAAATGTTGACCATTAACTTCAAAGCAATAAGGTTGCTAGAATTTTTAAAATTACTAGTCCATCTGTCGGTATTCCTGTTAGGAACAACACGGGGACCAAGAAAAGAATGGTGATGGTGAAGTATCACTTATATCAAGAATTCTCAAGAGGTGGTGAAATTCTCACAATATCCTTGACATAAAAGACAATATTACTTCAAGGTAGAACAAAATACAAGCTGCAAAGCAAATTGCATCCATAACATGAACAAGTTTGTGATGAAAGGGAGTATGGATGTTGTCGGTGGCAACTCAAATTACAGAGGGACGAGGATGGTGCTTATCATCATGAATTCGATCGATATCCTGAAAGGAGTCAAATGTTGATGATGATCACGGCAAATTTTGTTGAGAGATTTCATGATGATGTAATCGATCAGCGATGACACCAAGCCAAAGCAATGATGAAGCAAGAGGTAATTGGAACCACAGGTACAACACAAACTCAAAATCAAGCTTGCTGTTCAAGGCGAAATGGTATGACGAGGAAGATCGATGTAAGCTTAGCTCATCATCGAAAGTTGTGCTCCGGGATTAAGGACCAGGTAGCACAGTTAAAGTTTAGCATGATAATGATATAGCCGAGTAGGCTAAGACTTACGTGATCGAGTTCAAATTCGTAAGTAATGAAGATTACTAAGAGTTGGCGAATCGCAGTGCGGACTCGATTCACTATTCGGTGTTCTCGGTTGACAACAACCTAGAACTCGTGGAGTGACTATGATAGCGAAAGGTATTACTTCATCAGAAATTCATAAGATGAAGTGCAATGGGTTGGTATCCTCGAGATACCAGGGCGTAATACTCGACGACACATCAAATCTAGAGGGTGGATTGGGGTATTGCTCTAAGAGACAATTACTTAAACTTGCATAGGATAATGGTACCATTTAAAGGAGAACATGGTCGGAAACCGACGATCGCAAAAGGATCAATTCACCGATACCAGATGATATTTATACCAGTGAAAATAGTTATTATTATAGAAGGCTTCCAGGGGATAGGATCTACATCGTGTGGCCATGGGCTATGAACGACAAGGTTCCAAGGTCGACTCCCACTTCTCCAATGCATAACCTTTCATTCACTTCTCATTTTCAAGAAGTTGTAGTGTTGAAATTTTATCTAGCAAAATACCAGAAGAGTATGACTCATGAAAACTTTCGAGTTCACACATATTATGAAAGGCATAGGTTCAACCCATCAAGGCATCTTAGGAACATATACCACAAACTTCGAGTAAATATTACAAGCTCGAAAGAAGCATTGTTCCAAACAGATGATACAATTACCAAGGCATTATATACCCATGGAAAGGCTCACAAGGTTATTCAATATGAAGGATACGTCGGATAAAATCCGACAAAGGAACCGATGGTCCACAAGGGATCTGATGTGAGCATCGGTACTCAACCAGAGGAAGAAGAATGCAAGGAGATCTGATTATAGGAACAACTGACTAACTCAAAGTTCAAATGCAAAAGAATTATGATTTCCAAATCAGGGGGTCAGAAGCAACGCTCTGATCAAGGATGGATAAGTTGAGTAGGCTTAGGGGTACAATCGATGGCAATTTGATAGGTCGAGATCCAACTCACGTTAAAAATGACGTCTAGCCAGAAGGAAGAATTCTAGATCTGATTGAGGATTGCGAGCATTCGCAACAAATTGAATCTACGGACTCAAAATGATAATGACAAGAGATGCCAATAAGATTACGAGACTTAAGATTAATCATAATGCAAGTAAGCAAGAATTTCAAGAGAAAAAAGGCTCCTGAAGATTTTTGGAAGATCGAATGATATTTTGAACACTTTTGTGAAATACTTGAATCAACTGGGGATGAGCGGATACTCGGTAAGTGCGAGGACTATCCGTAGGGGTATTCAGGTGACAAAGAACAGCAAGGTAGTAAGCTCAAAGGATTCTCGGAACAACAGAGAGAATTTTGGGGTATCTTGTAATAACAAGATCAACTGGGAAACATTGTATGAATGGTGAGTATACGTGGTTATCCATAGGAGTTTATCGATGAAAGGGAATTGCAAAAAGCGATGAACACAAGTTCTCGGGTTATCAGCGGAGAGTATCTTCAGGGTCTTCACGTGCAGCAGACGATCATCAGTAATAAGGGGCTCTCCGGGTGAATGTGATAACGATATCCTAATGTTAGATTTAGCAAAATTCACTTAACCCGAATAGAAGAGAGATCAGAGTCCCAGAGTATAGACAAGGAGTAAAAGATCCTAATACCACCCAATGGCGACGTGGGCCCGTAAGACACACAGCCATGTTAGTAAAAGTTTTTGCAATGTCTAGACTTGACTTCGGCCAAGGAGTTGGAAAGGGGGATTCCTACAGGCAGTCGGCTCTGATACCAACTTGTGACGCCCCCGATTTGACCGTACACTAATCATACACGCAAACGTGTACGATCAAGATCAGGGACTCACGGGAAGATATCACAACACAACTCTAAAAATAAAATAAGTCATACAAGCATCATAATACAAGCCAGGAGCCTCGAGGGCTCGAATAAAATTGCTCGATCATAGACGAGTCAGCGGAAGGAACAATATCTAAGTATAGACATAAGTTAAACAAGTTGCCTTAAGAAGGCTAGCACAAACTGGGATACACATCGAAAGAGGCGCAGGCCTCCTGCCTGGGATCCTCGTAACTACTCCTCGAAGCCGAACTCCATGTAGAATCATCCTCGGGATCTCTAGCTCTTGGACTCCAGCATCTGGTTGCGACAACCAGGTAGAAAGGAAAGGGGAAAAGAGGGAGAAAAGCAACCGTGAGTACTCATCCAAAGTACTCGCAAGCAGGGATCTACACTACATATGCATGGGTATCTGTGTAAAGGGGCAATATCGGTGGACTGAACTGCAGAATGCCAGAATAAGAGGGGGGTAGCTAGTCCTGTCGAAGACTACGCTTCTGGCAGCCTCCATCTTGCAGCATGTAGAAGAGAGTAGATGGTAAGTTCACCAAGTAGCATCGCATAGCATAATCCTACCCGGCGATCCTCCCCTCGTCGCCCTGTGTGAGAGCGATCACCGGGTTATATCTGGCACTTGGCAGGGTGTGTTTTATTAAGTATCCGGTTCTAGTTGTCATAAGGTCAAGGTACAACTCCGGGTCGTCCTTTTATCGAGGGACACGGTTATTCGAATAGATAAACTTCCCTGCAGGGGTGCACCACATAACCCAACACGCTCGATCCCATTTGGCCGGACACAATTTCCTGGGTCATGCCCGACCTCAGAAGATCAACACATCGCAGCCCTACCTAGGCACAACAGAGAGGTCAGCACGCTGGTCTAAATCCTATGGCGCAGGGGTCTGGGCCCATCGACCATTGCACACCTGCACGTTGTGAGGGCGGCCGGAAGCAGACCTAGCCTAGCAGGCATTCCAGTCCAATCCGGCGCGCGCCGCTCAGTCGCTGACGTCACGAAGGCTTCGGCTGATACCACGACGCCGAGTGCCCATAATTGTTCCCGCGTAGTTGGTTAGTGCGTATAGGCCAGTGGCCAGACTCAGATCAAATACCAAGATCTCGTTAAGCGTGTTAATTAAAGTATCCGCGAACGCCGACCAGGGCCAGGCCCTCCTCTCTCCTAGGTGGTCTCAACCTGCCCTGTCGCTCCGCCATAAAGTAACAGTCGGGGGCCGTCGGGAACCCAGGCCCACCTCTACCGGGATGGAGCCACCTGCCCCATCAGCCCCCATCTCCGAACAGTATCATAAGTAATGTAACAGTTTAAAGTATATAGCATATGCCCGTGATCACCTCCCGAAGTGATCACGGCCCAGTAGTATAGCATGGCAGATGGACAAGGGTGTAGGGCCACTGATGGAACACTAGCATCCTATACTAAGCATTAGGATAGCAGGTAAGGGTAACAACAGTAGCAACAATGACAGGCTATGCAGCTGAATACGATTAACCGAAAGCAGTAACATGCTACACTACTCTAATGCAAGCAGTAGAGAGAAGGAATAGGAGATATCTGGTGATCAAGGGGGGGCTTGCCTGGAAGCTTTGTTGTACAGGAAGAAGGGTCATCGGTAACGTAGTCGTACTCGGTGGCATCAGCGCCGGTCTCGGGGTCTACCGGGGAAGAAGAAGGGGGAAGAAACGGTAAATATGGAGCAAACAAAGCATCACAAAACATAACGAGGCAATACGCGGTGCTAGGTATACCCTAACGCGGTAGGAGGTGATACCGACGAAGGGGGGAAACATCCGGGAAAGTATCCCCGGTGTTTCGCGTTTTCAGACAGATGAACCGGAGGGGAAAAGTTGCGTGTTTGCTATGCTAGGGATGTGTGGCGGACGAACGGGCTGCTTATCCGGATTCGTCTCGTCGTTCTGAGCAACTTTCATGTACAAAGTTTTTCCATTCGAGCTACGGTTTATTTTATATTAATTTTCAAAGATTTAATCATTTTTAGAATTTATTTAATTATTTTAATTCAACATTATCCAGAATAGTGTATGCTGTCATTGACTGTTAACAGGGCGTTCACTGGGTCACTGGGTCAAACTAACGTGTGGGTCCCAGCTGTCATTGACTGTTAACTAACCTAACAGATTAATAAGTGATTAGGTTAATCTAATCAGAATTAATTAAGTTAATTAATTCTTTAATTAATTAATTAATTAACTATTTATTTATTATTTATTTTTTGGATTCTTTTTTGTAATTAAAACGTTCTGTGGCATGGGGCCCGGCCGTCAATGGGCCAGAGGACCCTAACGGGCACGGACGCTAGCAGGCGCTGGCGGGCAGTGCGGACGCCAGTTTGGGCGCCCGCCCAGGCCAGTGGAGGCGCTGGGTCGCCGGCGGCTGTGGTGAGCAGGGGAAGCACAGCGCGGCCAGCGGGAGGAGCGGGCGAGCGCGAGGCGGAGCTGCGCTGGCTGCAGAGGGAGGGCGCGGCTGTAGCTGCAGCCTACAGCAGCGACAGCAAGGCAGCCGTAGGCGGGCGCGGCGGGGCTAGCGGGCGAGTCGGCGGCAGGGAGGCGGCGGCAAGCAGCGGCGGACGGCGAGCAACACGGGCGGAGCGACGACGCCGACGGGCGAAAGGCGTGGCGCGTGCGCGAGCGCGTCGGAGGCGCATGCAGGGGGCGGCGGCGACAGTTGGCGCGCGGGGGGTGGGGGAGATCAAGCGGGCGGCGTGCGCGTGCCAGGGAGGGCGCGGTCGCCACGGGCGCTGGGCGCGAGCGAGGCGCCGGTGCGGGCGGCAGAGCACGGCGACGGGCGTGCGGCGCGTCGCGCGCACGGCGAGGCCACGAGGGGGGTCAGGGCGGAGCGGCTCGTGCTAGCGCGTAGTTTGGGAGCTCACTGGGTCGAGCAGGGCAAGGGTAGAAGAGGGGGGTTGGGGTCCTCACGGGCGAGTAGAGACCAGGGGGGCGAGGCTCGAGGGAGGCCCTTGGGGAGGAGGACGAGGACGACGTGCGTCGACGAAGAAGGGGAGGCGGTCCGGCGACAGGCGCGGCGATGATGTGGCCGTTGAGGGAGAGGGTGAGGAGGCGGAGCCGACAGGGACCTCCGGCGAAGGGGGGCTGCAGGGCGACGGGATCGAGGTCGATCCCGATCCAGATAGTGGGGGGGAAGTGGGGGATCATGGGAGTGGCGCTAGGGTTCGGGATGGGGGAGGGGGTTAAGCAGGGGGTCGGGGTGGGCCGTTTCAGTAGGGCCGGCCGGTGGGGTGGGATGGGCCGAGGCCCATGAGGAGCCGTGGGTTTCTTTTGTTTTGTTTTCTTTTAGTTTCCTTTTATTTTTGTTTTAGTAAAATACCAAAATGGCACCTAATTTGATGTTACCAAATATGCCATTGCCACACTAACTTGCTACCCAATCTAAAATAGTTTCGTGATTATTTAATATATTTAAAAGTATTTAAATAATAGTTTTCACTACTGTTTTATTCATCTTATAGTATTTAAATATTTTATAAAGGTGTGGTCTCCATCCTAATTACCTCAACAATATTTGGTTCACTCCGAACATTTTAGTTTTCGTATTTGAAAACTTTTATTGTTTCCTTGATTTTGAATTTGAATTTGAATCGGTTTCGAACTAACGCGAAATAAGCAACAGAAATCGAAATGATGTGGCATCACTAGCAGAGGGTTACTGTAGCTTAACTACCCGGGCGTCACCAGATTTTATTGATGAAATACATCCTTTGTCGTGGATTTGTCACGGCAGATGTCCTAGTGTGAGGACTTAGTCATGAGGCCAACGCATCTATGTGGTAGCTTGAGAGGGGTCGAGTGGAATCGAGAGACGCAACACAAGACAAGGGTTTAGACAGCTTCGGGCCCCGGGAAACATCATCCGGTAACAACCCTACATGCTGTTTGTGGCTAGGTCTCATTATCATCATGAGGGAGTCGTCGGTAAACCGGCTCTTTGTGTCTAGCCCTAGGGATTGTTTCTTCTTGCCGTCCCTCTTTGGGGAGCCCTGCCCCTCCTTATATAAGTTGAAGGGGCGGGTTACATGTGGAGTCCTATTAGGATTAGGACTAGTCTACCTTCTAATACAAACCGGATACAAGTCCGGGTCTTAACTCCTTGTAAGGTAAATATTCCTTATGCCTTTCCTTGTAAACCGGCCCACCCTAGTATGGACCGGCCTTCTCTGCCTTGGGCCTTGTCATCCGTCTGGCCAGCCCGCCGGGTTATCAGTGAGTCGCCAAGTCCGGCCGGGTTATACTTCGTGTCGGGTTACGCCGCGGGGTATATCCCCGACATTAGCCCCTAGTTTAATTTGGATTTATCCATGTTAAACTGATCTGCGACATAAACACAAGAACACATTTGGCGGGTTGTGCTCCGCTTTAAATATTCTTAAACCGGCACTTGATCATCCTTAATTCCTTGTCATTTCTTCCTTCTGAAAAATCCGAGTCAATATACCAGCTTCATAATCAATTGCTTGCAGAAGATATTTTGTAAATAAAGAATCCATTTGAATCGGCCTTCAATGCTTTGATTTGACAAAAATATTGGTCTTCAAATATTCAACTGATATCAGCCGGTTTGAAAATGTAGAATTTGCCGGTTTATTATTGCCAAAATTGTCGGGTTATAAAAACTGATGATCCCGGGTCATGACCGCTTATAGACGTCGGGTTATAATCGTTGCCAACGTCGGGTCACACAATTAATCTTCCTAATTTACCCTTTATTAAAACTGATGACCCCGGGTTATGAAGATGTTCCTCCTTTATATGCATATTACTTGTAGCCCCCAAGTCTTAAGAGGAGAACATAGTGATAGCTTAAGACTTGTTTCAAAATAAATGTTGCAACCCTGAAGAAATCCAGATTGTTCATCGCAGTCACTAGTCACAACTGAAAAAACTTCAACCAGTGTAGCCCCCAAGGGCCGGGTCATTATGCAATAATGAACAGGGACTTTGTATGTATGATCATGTAGATGCAAGCAGCAACATGTAGCCCCCAAGGGCCGGCTTAGTAAGATAATACTGAGCTTGGACTTTTCATTGAAAATAATATTATATGATGTAACCCTCACCATGGGGCTTTGAACCCACGTCCACAAGGTTAAAAGGTTTGTGCTTTACCAACTGAGTAGTGGACCTTTCAATATAATGGTTTTAAGTCTGGTGTACTTTGAATTGTTGACAGGAGCAATTGGTAGCCCCCAAGGGCCGGCTCATTACAATGTGATGAGTCGGGTCTTCAATAAGGTGAGCAAAAAATGACTTTGCATTAGCCCCCAAGTGTCATGGTGCATGCTTGCAGTGACATGAAACTTGCATATTTGATGTAATCTCAACTTGAATAATGTAGCCCCGAAGTGCCAGGTTGTAAGCCTGCAGCGACTCGGGACTATTCCTTCAATTGTAGAATAAATCATATCCATTGATAATATGATAGCCATTGCGCTAAAGCGACTTCGAAAACCTCAATCATAATACTGGTTATTGATAACCATAATAAAATCCAGCCATGTTGGCTATTTGAAGATTTGAATAATATAATCCAATGAATTATGAGCGCATGATTCCAATGGCGCAATCCAAATATATACTGGCGACTTATAGTCCCAAGCCAGTCTGGGTTAATAAACACTGGATAATTTATCATCATACTGGCGATTTATAGTCGAAAGCTAGGTCGGGTTAATGAACACCGGTGATTTATAATCATGCTTTATTCAACCTGTTTCTGCATACAACAAGTTTAAAGTGTCCTGGCGGTTTACCGCCGGACGGATCATAATGCCCAACATATAACCCGGGTTTATAACCAAGGCTGCACTTAAGAATAATCGAATATGAAATATATCATACCTCTGACATTGAATCACATCGTTGGTTTACCGAATTTTTGTAGTAAGGGCGATAACCCCAATCATGAGTACTGATAACTCCTTCCATATTGTGCCGGTTTATGATAAAACCGTACCGGGTTGTGATAAACACCGGATTAACCATATATAATACTGGCGACTTGTAGTCAAAACCAGACCGGGTTAATAAGCACCGGATTATAACTGATGATGTACTGACAACTTGTAGTTGAAAGCCGAACCGTGTTAATGAACGCCGGTTTATCAAAAATATTATAAATGTCATGAAAGGAGAAAAAAACTTGGCAAATAAAAGCATATGAAAACTTGTAGTCGAGGCTTTTCACGGGCTGCCAGGCCCCAAATCGAGGCTTTTCATGGGCTGCCATGCCACTGAGTTAAACCATTTTCAAAGCCTTTTAAGATGGACCTCAATCTTTAACCAATCGTCGTTTTAACTTTGACAAGTTTAGGGTCTATGAGACTGACTTGTCAAGAGTTCGGCGGGACATACCAGGTTTACCTAGATGGAGTGGCTTACTTAAAAAGGCAAGATAACCCGGGGTTTTAGGTGAATAAACCTGGCTTCCAAGCCGTGGCTTGGTAGCCTATTACAAGTGTAGATTCTTTGTTCATTGCGAAGCAAAGAATCCCCAAGCAATATTTTGAGTTGTGCTCAGCGGGTGCCTATGTTTGAGTTGTGCTTTTGCAACACTCTCTTTGGCCCCTAAGTAATTTGCTTTTGGCCTTGAGCCGATCAAGAGGTGTACCTATGGTTCGAATACAACCAAGCCCCCAAGTGATTTTCCTGATGGCCTTGCGCCGATCAAGAGGTGTAGCTATGGTTCGAATACGACCAAGCCCCCAAGTGATTTTTATATATGGCTTTATAAGCCGGATCAATGGGAAAGCAGAACTTCGCTTTATAAATAGAAGCCCCCACGTGATCAATAATATGATAAGCCAATAAGGCAGGATACCCATGTTTGAACCGCGCATCATGGCAGCAGGTCCTCTTCGGCAACCTTTAACTTTTTGCAAGAGATAAATTCTTCTTGAACTGGATGTTTAAACCGGATATTGAGAGCTTCAAAGCTTTGTGGGAGATATCTTTCTCTTGAACCGGATTTTAAACCGGAATCTTCATTTTCAGCCAGAAATTTTCTGACGGCCTTTAAACTCGAACTTGCAAGAAGTTAATTCTTTTTTGAACCGGAAATTCTTAAACCGGATTTGAGAGCTTCAGAGCTTTGTGGGAGAACAGATTTCCCTTGAACCGGATTTAAATCGGCATTCTTCATTTTGAACCGGAAATTTTCTGACGGCCTTTAAATTTTCATCCATATGGTAGTAGCCTCCGGGACCGGGTTATCTTTCCCTCCAACATCCTGGGGTTCTTGACTTCACTGAAAAACCGGCAACATTTGCTGAGTCATATTACTGTAGCCCCCGAGTCTCAAGGTGACTCGAGGAGTTGACTTGAGATTCTCCATATTTGACCGTGATATAAACTGGCATAAGTTGTGTATCATTGGTGTTGATAGCACGATGTGAATCCACAGAAGGTTGAGGTGACTGCGGCGGGTTATAAATGATCCCGTATGAGACGTGTCAGCAACTCGGCCAATGGTTCCTTCCAACTGGCTGTTTTGAAGTTTAACCAAACTATAGTGGCGGCGACTTGTGTGCCTGCCCATTGGGCCACCCAGTGCAGACGGCGGTTGAGAGTATATGATAATTTGCCTCCATTTTGTTGAAAGAAAACCGGGCTACCCAAGCTGTGACTTGCTCATACTCAATAAACAGCTCATGCAGACAGGTGCGGCCCGGTGTGTTGATGTAGACCAGGCCGCGAGAGACAGACGGTAAAGACGATCGCAGCATCAGAGGCGGCTCGAACAGATGAGTCGGCCGCAGCATTCTAAGCCGGTGCGAACGGGCGAGTTAACCACATCATATTGATGGCGGCTTGCAGATATATTCACCGAGCTTGATGGTGTGGTCAGATGCTACCGCATTATAATGGTAGTGCAAACTATACATCCATAATACGGCCATAGCTTTTGCGATGAACAATTGCTCCTGCATAAATAATACCGCAAGCCGGAGTAATTTGTTCTTTTAAAGAATAAAAAATTTATCAATAAAAATTGATTGGACAGATTTCACCTTGATATGTTAGGCCAGAAATTATCCACCGCGGAGTTGATGATCACCACGGGCGAGTCGGCCGCGGGAGCACACGAATGAACCGGCCACGGCGTTGTAAACCGGTGCGGACGGGCGAGTCAATCGCAGGCGCGGTAGCCGCGCGGACGGGCGAGTTGATGTAGACCGGATTACGGGGACAGCGGTCTGTGCGTGCTGTCTGGGCAGTGTAGCACGGACGAACGCTAATGCAGGATCATGCTGGCGCGCTCTGTATCCAAGGTATGACGCCACATTTGTAATGAATAATTACCCAGGCATTTTTGTCAGACAAACGCCGATTCTAATGTTTGGACGTAGTAAGACAAAAAAGATAGTAGATGCTTGGTTGATCTGATGATGTGCACTCCCTTCGGGTATAGTGGCTCGTCCACGGCGTCAGGTACAGTGGCTCAGCGTGCCTGGAGCCCGTGCAATGAGGAAGAGGTGTGGCGCGTCGATGGAGGAGGCAGCAGAGGCGCGACGAAGCAGTGGCTGCTGCAGACCCGCGGTAGTGGAACGATAAGGCGGCGGAGGCGGTAGCAGCAATCCTCACTTGACTGATATGATATGACTCACTTTATACTTGATCAATACCCTGGCATCATGCAGCAGGTCACTCGAGGCTGCACAATCACATGACCTGGCATTGAGCGATTGCGATAAATTCGTCAGGGCCCAGGTCGCCTTGGGAGTTGGTCTTGAGCCCCTTCCTTCCACGTTTTTGTACTTGATTGTTTTTCATCAAAACGCCAAATAGTACTCAGCCCACGTGAGAAGTACAGATCTCATCCCCCTCAGGACTCAGACAGCCGCATGTGGACGGGAGGACATAGCAGCAATCACAGACGTCCGCCACACGGATTAAATCTACAGTATAAATTCTTGACGGTTTTGGTAAACTGTATTCAATTGGAGTCAGACTAGTAGTAAAGGTATGAACTGGTCGTGGCTTGTCTTCCCTCCTCCACGTCATGTGTATAAAAGGCAAGTTTCTTGGGAGTCCATGGTGCACCCTGAAGCTTGTCTTGGGAAACGAGTTTTGATCCTGGCGTGGTTTGATCCCGATGGTTCCTCGGACGAAACCCTAATCTCTTGGATCTCAATTCTCGTCGGGACTTGATACGAGCAGCGACATCGACTGCCCCTTCGGATTCAGTAGGTCACCGAACAACGCATAGGGTGGTACACGAGAAACCCTAAATATCTCTCCGTTTGTGATGAATCTTGCATCTGTCATCTCCAAAATTATCCATAATTCTTATTTCCAAATGACAAACTTGTCGGCACTCCCAAAGTTATCTGGCGGCTCATGCGATTGTTCCGTGCCGGATCTTTCATCGATCAACCGTGAATTTCTCGATCCCAGAAAGAGATCCCTCCAAGAACTCAACACCACCGTGCGTCTAGCCCCACGGTGGGCGCCAACTGTCGTGGATTTGTCACAGTAGATGTCCTAGTGTGAGGACTTAGTCGTGAGGCCAACGCATCTATGTCGTAGCTTGAGAGGGGTTGAGTGGAATCGAGAGACGCAACACAAGACAAGGGTTTAGACAGCTTCGGGCCCCGGGAAACATCATCCGGTAACAACCCTACATGCTGTTTGTGGCTAGGTCTCATTATCATCATGAGGGAGTCGTTGGTAAACCGGCTCTTTGTGTCTAGCCCTAGGTATTGTTTCTTCTTGTCATCCCTCTTTGGGGAGCCCTGCCCCTCCTTATATAAGTTGAAGGGGCGGGTTACATGTGGAGTCCTATTAGGATTAGGACTAGTCTACCTTCTAATACAAACCAGATACAAGTCTGGGTCTTAACTCCTTGTAAGGTAAATATTCCTTATGCCTTTCCTTGTAAACCGGCCCACCCTAGTATGAACCGGCCTTCTGGGCCTTGGGCCTTGTCATCCGTCTGGCCAGCCCGCCGGGTTATCAGTGAGTCGCCAAGTCCGGCCAAGTTATACTTCGTGCCGGGTTACGCCGCGGGGTATATCCCCGACATTAGCCCCCAGTTTAATTTGGATGTATCCATGTTAAACTGATCTGCAACATAAACACAATAACACATTTGGCGGGTTGTGCTCCGCTTTAAATATTCTTAAACCGGTACTTGATCATCCTTAATTCCTTGTCATTTCTTCCTTCTGAAAAATCCGAGTCTATATACCAGCTTCATAATCAATTTGCTTGCAGAAGATATTTTGTAAATAAAGAATCCATTTGAATCGGCCTTCAATGCTCTGATTTGACAAAAATATTGGTCTTCAAATATTCAACTGATATCAGCCGGTTTGAAAATGTAGAACTTGCCGGTTATTATTGCCAATAATTTCGGGTTATAAAAACTGATGATCCCAGGTCATGACCGTTTATAGATGCCGGGTGTTAATTGTTGCCAACGCCGGGTCACACAATTAATCTTCCTGATTTGCCCTTTATAAAAACTGATGATCCCGGGTTATGAAGATGTTCCTCCTTTATATGCATATTACCTGTAGCCCCCAAGTCTTAAGAGGAGAACATAGTGATAGCTTAAGACTTGTTTCAATATAAATGTTGCAACCTTGAAGAAATCCAGATTGTTCATCCCAGTCACTAGTCACAACTGAAAAAACTTCAACCAGTGTAGCCCCCAAGGGCCGGGTCATTATGCAATAATGAACAGGGACTTTGTATGTATGATCATGTAGATTCAAGCAGCAACATATAGCCCCCAAGGGCCGACTTAGTAAGATAATACTGAGCTGGGACTTTTCATTGAAAATAATATTATATGATGTAACCCTCACCATGGGGCTTTGAACCCACGTCCACAAGGTTAAAAGCTTTGTGCTTTATCAACTAAGTAGTGGACCTTTCAATATAATGGTTTTAAGACTTGTGTACTTTGAATTGTTGACAGGAGCAATTGGTAGCCCCCAAGGGCCGGCTCATTACAATGTGATGAGTCGGGTCTTCAATAAGGTGAGCAAAAAATGACTTTGCATTAGCCCCCAAGTGTCCTGGTGCATGCTTGCAGCGACATGAAACTTGCATATTTGATGTAATTTCAACTTGAATAATGTAGCCCCCAAGTGCCGGGTCGTAAGCCTGCAGCGACTCGGGATTATTCCTTCAATTGTAGAATAAATCATATCCATTGATAATATGATAGCCATTGCGCTAAAGCGACTTCGAAAACCTCAATCATAATACTGGTTATTGATAACCATAATAAAATCCAGCCATGTTGGTTATTTGAAGATTTGAATAATATAATCCAATGATTTATGAGCGCATGATTCCAATGGCGCAATCCAAATATATACTGGTGACTTATAGTCCCAAGCCAGTCCGGGTTAACAAACACTGGATAATTTATCATCATACTGGCGATTTATAGTCGAAAGCTAGGCCCGGTTAATGAACGCCGGTGATTAATAATCATGCTTTATTCAACCTGTTTCTGCATACAACAAGTTTAAAGTGTCCTGGCGGTTTACCGCCGGACGGATCATAATGCCCAACATATAACCCGGGTTTATAACCAAGGCTGCACTTAAGAATAATCAAATATGAAATATATCATACCTGTGACATTGAATCACATCGTTGGTTTACCGAATTTTTGTAGTAAGGGAGATAACCCCAATCATGAGTACTGATAACTCCTTCCATATTGTGCCGGTTTATGATAAAACCGTACCGGGTTGTGATAAACACCGGATTAACCATATATAATACTGGCGACTTGTAGTCAAAACCAGACCGGGTTAATAAGCACCGGATTATAACTGATGATGTACTGACAACTTGTAGTTGAAAGCCGAACCGTGTTAATGAACGCCGGTTTATCAAAAATATTATAAATGTCATGAAAGGAGAAAAAAACTTGGCAAATAAAAGCATATGAAAACTTGTAGTCGAGGCTTTTCACGGGCTGCCAGGCCCCAAATCGAGGCTTTTCATGGGCTGCCATGCCACTGAGTTAAACCATTTTCAAAGCCTTTTAAGATGGACCTCAATCTTTAACCAATCGTCGTTTTAACTTTGACAAGTTTAGGGTCTATGAGACTGACTTGTCAAGAGTTTGGCGGGTCATACCAGGTTTACCTGGATGGAGTGGCTTGCTTAAAAAGGCAGGAGAACCCGGGGTTTTAGGTGAATAAACCTGGCTTCCAAGCCGTGGCTTGGTAGCCTATTACAAGTGTAGATTCTTTGTTCATTGCGAAGCAAAGAATCCCCAAGCAATATTTTGAGTTGTGCTCAGCGGGTGCCTATGTTTGAGTTGTGCTTTTGCAACACTCTCTTTGGCCCCTAAGTAATTTGCTTTTGGCCTTGAGCCGGTCAAGAGGTGTAGCTATGGTTCGAATACAACCAAGCCCCCAAGTGATTTTCCTGGTGGCCTTGCGCCGATCAAGAGGTGTAGCTATGGTTCGAATACGACCAAGCCCCTAAGTGATTTTTATTTATGGCTTTATAAGCCGGATCGATGGGAAAGCAGAACTCCGCTTTATAAATAGAAGCCCCCACGTGATCAATAATATGATAAGCCAATAAGGCAGGATACCCATGTTTGAACCACGCATCATGGCAGAAGGTCCTCTTCGGCAACCTTTAACTTTTTGCAAGAGATAAATTCTTCTTGAACTGGATGTTTAAACCAGATATTGAGAGCTTCAAAGCTTTGTGGGAGATATCTTTCTCTTGAACCGGATTTTAAATCGGAATCTTCATTTTCAGCCAGAAATTTTCTGACGGCCTTTAAACTCGAACTTGTGAGAAGTTAATTCTTTTTTGAACCAGAAATTCTTAAACCGGATTTGAGAGCTTCAGAGCTTTGTGGGAGAACAGATTTCCCTTGAACCGGATTTTAAATCGGCATTCTTCATTTTGAACCGAAAATTTTCTAACGGCCTTTAAATTTTCATCCATATGGTAGTAGCCTCCGGGACCGGGTTATCTTTCCCTCCAACGTCCTGGGGTTCTTGACTTCACTGAAAAATCGGCAACATTTGCTGAGTCATATTACTGTAGCCCCCGAGTCTCAAGGTGACTCGAGGAGTTGACTTGAGATTCTCCATATTTGACCGTGATATAAACCGGCATAAGTTGTATATCATTGGTGTTGATAGCACGATGTGAATCCACAGAAGGTTGAGGTGACTGCGGCGGGTTATAAATGATCCCGTATGAGCCGTGTCAGCAAGTCGGCCAATGGTTCCTTCCAACTGGCTGTTTTGAAGTTTAACCAAACTGTAGTGGCGGCGACTTGTGTGCCTGCCCATTGGGCCACCCAGTGCAAACGGCGGTTGATAGTATATGATAATTTGCCTCCATTTTGTTGAAAGAAAACCGGGCTACCCAAGCTGTGACTTGCTCATACTCAATAAACAGCTCATGCAGACAGGTGCGGCCCGGTGTGTTGATGTAGACCAGGCCGCGAGAGACAGACGGTAAAGACGACCGCAGCATCAGAGGCGGCTCGGACAGATGAGTCGGCCGCAACATTGTTAGCCGGTGCGAACGGGCGAGTTAACCACATTATATTGATGGCGGCTTGCAGATATATTCACCGAGCTTGATGGTGTGGTCAGATGCTACCGCATTATAATGGTAGTGCGAACTATACATCCATAATACGGCCATAGCTTTTGCGATGAACAATTGCTCCTGCATAAATAATACCGCAAGCCGGAGTAATTTGTTCTTTTAAAGAATAAAAAATTTATCAATAAAAATTGATTGGACAGATTTCACCTTGATATGTTAGGCCAGAAATTATCCACCGCGGAGTTGATGATCACCACGGGCGAGTCGGCCGCGGGAGCAGATGAATGAACCGGCCGCAGCGTTGTAAACCGGTGCGGACAGGCGAGTTGATGTAGACCGGATTACGGGGACAGCGGTCTGTGCATGCCGTCTGGGCAGTGTGGCACGGACGAACGCTAATGCAGGATCATGCTGGCGCGCTCTGTATCCGAGGTATGACGCCACATTTGTAATGAATAATTACCCTGCCATTTTTGTCAGACAAACGCCGATGCTAATGTTTGGATGTAGTAAGACAAAAAAGATAGCAGATGCTTGGTTGATCTGATGATGTGCACTCCCTTCAGTTACAGTGGCTCGGCCACGGCGTCAGGTAAATTTTCTCAGCGTGCCTGGAGCTCGTGCAATGAGGCAGAGGTGTGGCGCATCGATGGACGAGGCAGCAGAGGCGCGGCGAAGCAGTGGCTACTGCAGACCCGCGGTAGTGGAACGATAAGGCGGCGGAGGCGGTAGCAGCAATCCTCACTTGACTAATATGATATGACTCACTTTATAGGTGATCAATACCCTGGCATCGTGCAGCAAGTCACTTGAGGCTGCACAATCACATGACCTGGCATTGAGCGACTGCGATAAATTCATCAGGGCCCAGGTCGCCTTGGGAGTTGGTCTTGAGCCCCTTCCTTCCACGTTTTTGTACTTGATTGTTTTTCATCAAAACGCCAAATAGTACTCATCCCACATGAGAAGTATAGATCTCATCCCCCTCAGGACTCAAACAGCCGCATGTGGACGGGAGGACATAGCAGCAATCACACACGTCCGCCACACGGATTAAATCTGCAGTAGAAATTCTTGACGGTTTTGGTAAACTGTATCCAATTGGAGTCAGACTAGTAGTAAAGGTATGAATTGGCCGTGGCTTTTCTTCCCTCCTCCACGTCATGTGTATAAAAGGCAAGTTTCTTGGGAGTCCGCGGTGCACCCTGAAGCTTGTCTTGGGAAACGAGTTTTGATCCTGGCGTGGTTTGATCCCGGTGGTTCCTCGGACGAAACCCTAATATCTTCGATCTCAATTCTCGTCGGGACTTGATACGAGCAGAGACATCGACTGCCCCTTCGGATTCAGTAGGTCACCGAACAACGCATAGGGTGGTACATGAGAAACCCTAAATATCTCTCCGTTTGTGATGAATCTTGCATCTGTCATCTCCAAAATTATCCATAATTCTGATTTCCAAATGACAAACTTGCCGGCACTCCCAAAGTTATCTGGCGGCTCACGCGATTGTTCCGTGCCGGATCTTTTCATCGATCAATCGCGAATTTCTCGATCCCAGAAAGAGATCCCTCCAAGAACTCAACACCACCGTGCGTCTAGCCCCACGGTGGGCGCCAACTGTCGTGGATTTGTCACGGCAGATGTCCTAGTGTGAGGACTTGGTCGTGAGGCCAACGCATCTTTGTGGTAGCTTGAGAGGGGTTGAGTGGAATGGAGAGACGCAACACAAGACAAGGGTTTAGACAGCTTCGGGCCCCGGGAAACATCATCCTGTAACAACCCTACATGCTGTTTGTGGCTAGGTCTCATTATCATCATGAGGGAGTCGTCGGTAAACCGGCTCTTTGTGTCTAGCCCTAGGGATTGTTTCTTCTTGTCGTCCCTCTTTGGGGAGCCCTGCCCCTCCTTATATAAGTTGAAGGGGCGGGTTACATGTGGAGTCATATTAGGATTAGGACTAGTCTACTTTCTAATACAAACCGGATACAAGTCCGGGTCTTAACTCCTTGTAAGGTAAATATTCCTTATGCCTTTCCTTGTAAACCGGCCCACCCTAGTATGAACCGGCCTTCTGGGCCTTGGGCCTTGTCATCCGTCTGGCCAGCCCGCCGGTTTATCAGTGAGTCGCCATGTCCGGCCGGGTTATACTTCGTGCCGGGTTACGCTGCGGGGTATATCCCCGACATCCTTCATCTTCTAGAAAACATCGCTTCGTCCTAGTTGCCACAGATTATTTTACTAAATGGACTAAAGCGGTTCCTTTGAAAATATGACTCATAAGGAAGTTATTAGTTTTGTTTTAGAGCATATTATTCATAGATTCGTTATTCCTCAAACTTTAACTACCGATCGAGGTGCTTCTTTTATGTCTCATCAATTTCATGAATTTGCTGAATCTTTAGGAATTAAATTGTTAAATTTGTCGCCTTATTATGCTCAAGCTAATGGAAAGGCCGAAGCTAGCAATAAAACTTTAATTAAGCTTACAAAGAAAAAAAATTGAGTAGCATCCGAAAAGATGGCATGAGGTACTATCGGAATCTTTATGGGCTCATCGGATATCTAAACATGGAGCGACTCAAGCAGCACCATATGATCTAGTATATGGTCAGGAGGCGGTGTTACCTATAGAGGTTAATTTACAAGCTCTTAGAGTGGCCGGGCAAAATGATTTGTCGGTTGTAGATTATAACGATTTGATGATCGATAAGATAGATGACATTTCAGAAGAGAGATTAAGAGCTTTGCGAGAAATTGAGAAGGAGAAATTAAGAGTAGCCAAGGCTTATAATAAAAAGGTGAGGGAGAAATTGTTTCAAATAGGAGATTTAGTATGGAAAACAATTTTACCTACTGGAAGTAAAGATAGGAAATTCGGCAAATGGTCGCCGAGTTGGGAAGGCCCGTATAAAGTTATGGAGATCGTTCCTGGAAATTCATATTTTATACAATCTTTGCAAGGAGAGAAGTTGTCCAAAGCTCTCAACGGAAATATTTGAAGAAGTACTATCCTAGCATGTGGCAGGAGGCTTGAGCACATTTGGCCGATATATTGTTTAAGATATCGCCCTAAGAAAAATTTGGCCGATGTATACTTTGGACATCGCCCTAAGCAATTATATGGCCGGTAAATTGATCAACATCGCCCACAGGTATTTGTTATGGTGTTTTTGATAAATACAATTGTAACAAAACAGGGGGCATGTGTTAAATGTATAATTTGGGTACTAGGTATTTTATGGGCCAAATTAATTTAAATGGCTACGGTTAGATTATTGGCTAACACAAATATTTTGGGTTTGTTGTATAGTTTAAAATACAGGCATGGTCATAGTCCAGTACAGATGCCACAGCAGTAGATCAGGCATACTGATGCTATTCAACCGGGACAAATATATGGAATTTTGCATGGATTAGCGGCTACCTGAACAAATTCTCATACGCTGGGCTAAACCGTGGGTGCTAAGATGAAGGATTTTTAGCTTGAGTAATGAAGTCAGCGTAAGCAAAGGCGCAAGCACGTGGTGGATGATTAATCCTTATTATCTAGTGTGATGTGACCTTGCCGAAATATTTTATTCCTATATTGCTTGTACGCGGACATGACCTCTATACGTACTACAGATTAGCATGTAGATTTTGTAGGCATATACATAGCAACCGAGTCAAGAAAGGAGAGGTCTTGTTCGGTTTTAGCTTTTGGAGTTTTATTCCTGTACGCCAACTCCGCCGTGTACACAAAATCCTGCACCTTATAAATAAGGTCATGGCCGATTGAGCAAAGACACCAATTGATCTATTCATAAAACACAATATTTTTTTCACGTACGTCTTTTTTCATTGTCGTTCTTCTCTACCGAGCCCTAGCAGCCCTAGGGTTTGGTTGATCTTTGCCGTTTTACGCTGAAAAGCGGCCGGTTCTTCTCCACGAAAGCGAGGAATTCTTTGTTCCTTTGCGCGTAAAGCAATCATTCGTCGTCACGAAAGCACGACAAATATCCTGGTGTTGCGCAGCGATTTCTCTTGCCAACAGGAGGACGCTCGCGGGCGAAGCCTGCCGGCTGACGGCGGTGGGGGGGCGGGCTCCTCGGCACAGCGCCCAATGCTCCTTGGGCGGGGATCTCGTGGCTTGCATCTCCCGCGACGTCCTACACACCTGTTGTTTCGTTCCACATCGTCACTCGCCGGTCATCTTCCCTGCTTCAGCCAAGGTGTCCCTCTGCAGATCTGATGGAAGGTGGCCACATACAGTCCTTCCCATCGCTGATCTTGCTGGGGCATCAGTCGTTCTCGGTGAGGGGCTGGGTGGCCATGTTGTCTCGGCCTTGGGCTGGATCTTGATTCAGCTAGCCAGGGAGACTACGGTCCGGCTTGGTTTGGCATCTGGTCAGCCTGTTGATACGTCTCCAACGTATCTATAATTTTTGATTGTTCCATGCTATTATATTATCTGTTTTGGATGTTTTATATGCATTAATATGCTTGTGACGCCCCCGATTCAATCATACACTAATCATACACGCAAACGTGTACGATCAAGATCAGGGACTCACGGGAAGATATCACAACACAACTCTAAAAATAAAATAAGTCATACAAGCCAGGGGCCTCGAGGGCTTGAATACAAGTGTTCGATAATAGACGAGTCAGCGGAAGCAACAATATCTGAGTACAGACATAAGTTAAACAAGATTGCCTTAAGAAGGCTAGCACAAACTAGGATACAGATCGAAAGAGGCGCATGCCTCCTGCCTGGGATCCTCCTAAACTACTCCTGGTCGTCTTCAGCGGCCTGCACGTAGTAGTAGGCACCTCCGGTGTAGTAGGAGTCGTCGTCGACGATGGCGTCTGGCTCGTGGGCTCCAACATCTGGTTGTGACAACTAGGTAGAAAGGAAAGGGGGAAAAGAGGGAGAAAAGCAACTGTGAGTACTCATCCAAAGTACTCGCAAGCAAGGATCTACACTACATATGCATGGGTATCTGTGTAAAGGGGCAATATCGATGGACTGAACTGCATAATGCCAAAATAAGAGGGGGATAGCTAATCCTGTCGAAGACTACGCTTCTAGCAGCCTCCATCTTACAGCATGTAGAAGAGAGTAGATGGTAAGTTCACCAAGTAGCATCGTATAGCATAATCCTACCCGGCGATCCTCTCCTCATTGCCCTGTTAGAGAGCGATCACCGGGTTATATCTGGCACTTGGAAGGGTGTGTTTTATTAAGTATCCGGTTCTAGTAGTCATAAGGTCAAGGTACAACTCCAAGTCGTCCTGTTACCGAAGATCACGGCTATTCGAATAGATAAACTTCCCTGCAGGGGTGCACCACATAACCCAACATGCTCGATCCCATTTGGCCGCACAAACTTTCCTGGGTCATGCCCGGCCTCGGAAGATCAACACGTCGCAGCCCTACCTAGGCACAACAGAGAGGTCAGCACGCCGGTCTAAATACTATGGCGCAGGGGTCTGGGCCCATCGCCTGTTGCTCACCTGCACGTTGTGAACGCGGCCGGAAGCAGACCTAGCCTAGCAGGCGTTCCAGTACAATCTGGCGCGCGCCACTCAGTCGCTGACATCACGAAGGCTTCGGCTGATACCACGACGCCGAGTGCCCATAACTGTTCCCGCGTAGTTGGTTAGTGCGTATAGGCCAGTGGCCAGACTCAGATCAAATACCAAGATCTCGTTAAGCGTGTTAAGTATCCGCGAATGCCGACCAGGGCCAGGCCCACCTCTCTCCTAGGTGGTCTCAACCTGCCCTGTCGCTCCGCTCCGCCACAAAGTAATAGTCGGGGGCCATCGGGAACCCAGGCCCACCTCTACCGGGATGGAGCCACCTGCCCCTTCAGCCCCCATCTCCAAACAGTATCATAAGTAATGCAACAGTAAAAAGTATATAGTATATACCCGTGATCACCTTCCGAGTGATCACGGCCCGATAGTATAGCATGGCAGACGGACAAGAATGTAGGGCCACTGATGGAATACTAGCATCCTATACTAAGCATTTAGGATTGCGGGTAAGGTAACAACTGTGGCAACAATGACAGGCTATGCATCAGAATAGGATTAACGGAAAGCAGTATCATGCTACACTACTCTAATGCAGGCAGTATAGAGAAGAATAGGCGATATCTGGTGATCAAGGGGGGGGCTTGCCTGGTTGCTCTGGCAAGAAGGAGGGGTCGTCTTCGATGTAGTCGAACACACGGACATCGGCAGCGGTCTCGGAGTCTACCGGAAATAAGTAACGGAAGGGGAACACAATAAATAATAGAGCAATCAAATGTATCACAAAGCAAGATGCGGCAATACGTTGTGCTAGGGGTAACCTAACGTAGGGACAGGTGATACCGGTGAAGGGGGGAAACATCCGGGATAGTATCCCCGGTGTTTTGCGTTTTCAGTCAGATGAACCAGAGGGAGAAAGTTGCGTGTTCACTATGCTAAGGATGTGTGGCGGACGAACGGACTGCGTATCCGGATTCGTCTCGTCGTTCTGAGCAACTTTCATGTAGAAAGTATTTTCATCTGAGCTACGGTTTATTTTATAATAATTTTGAAAGTTTTTAAACCATTTTCTAGAATTATAGAATTAATTTAATTCTAAAATGCATATGACATCAGCATGACATCAGGATGATGTCAGCAGTCAACAATCGGTTGACTTGGTCAAACTAACGCGTGGGGTCCATTCGTCATTGCCTGCCTAACTAACTAACAGATTATTTAGATTAGTTAGCAGGTTAATTAGGTTTAATTAGTTAAATAACATAATTAATTAAGTTAATTAATTACTTAATTAATTAATTTAATTATTGTTTTTCTTTCTTCTTCTTTCTATAACGTTCTCAGGGCGGGGCCCCACTGGTCATAGGCCCCAGGCCATAGCGGGTCGGGCAACGGGCGCTGGCGCAGCCCGGCTGGGCACCCGCCCAGGTCGACAATGGAGGGACGGGCGCCGGACATGGGCGCTGCGAGGTCGGGCACCTTAGGCGATAGGGACGGGCCCCGGCAAGGCGGGCGAGGCGAGCGGCGGGGCTGGAGCCGCGGCAAGGCAGCGCGGCACGGCGAGGCCAGCGCGGGCACCGTAGCGGGGTGGAGGGGATGTAGGCAGTGCCGGGCGCGGCTGGGCAGAGGCGGGGCGCAGCGGAGCCAGGGCAGCGGCGGGGAAGCAGCTCGCAGGGTCGAGCGGGCAAGCCTAGCGCGACCAGTGGGCGCGGCGCGGGAAGCACGGCGTCGGGCGCGCGGGCGGCGGTAGTGGCCGCGGTGACCGAACGGGGAAAGAGGAGGAGGGGAGGACCGGGCTCACCGAGCCCTGTAGTTCAGCAAAGCGGGCTTGAGGAGGAGTTGGGGAGGTCCAGCGAGGCGGCACCGGTGACGGAGAGGACGGTGGCGTCCGACGCGGGGCGGGGCGTGGCGACGCCGGCGAAGTCGGTGGGGAGGAGGACGAGGAGGCGATCCGGCGACGGCGACGGGGCGGCGTTCATCGGGGTTGGCGCAGTGGCGAGAGGGCGTTGCGGCAAGGGGGACTCCGGCGTAGTGGCCGCATGGATCGGCAGCGCCGTCGGGCCATTGCCCCCGATCCAGATCGGATTGGGAGGGGGGCGAGGGGATCGTGGGTGAAGTGGGGAGGGACCGCTAGGGTTCGGTCGTCCCAGAGGGTGCTGTAGGCGCCAGCTGGGCCGACCTGGTTGGCTCCGAGGCCATCTGGGCCGTGGCCCAGCGGGGGGGTGTTCTCTTTTTATGTTTTTTTATTTTGTTTTTCTTAATCTTTCTATTACTGTTTTATTTTTAGCTTCACTTTATCTTAGTTTTATAAACTATAAAAGTAGTCCCTACTTTAGTGTTAATAAATAGGCTACTGCCACATAAGTTTGGGCAACTAATTAACATAGTTTAATGTTTTATTTATTGTAAAAGGCATTCAACTAATTGTTTTGCTACTTTTTAAAACATTTTAGAGTATTTTACACTTTTATAAAAGGGTGGTTTCTTCACCAAAATTACCTATGCAATATTTGGTTCACTCCGAACATTTTAGTTTTATTATTTGAAAACTTTTATGGTTTGCTTGATTTTGAATTTGAATTTGAATCGGTTTCAAACTAACGTGAGATTAGCAACAGTAACGGAGGTGACGTGGCATCGTTAACGTGGGATTACTGTAGCTTAATTATCCGGGCATCACAATTCTCCTCCACTACAAGAAATCTCGTCCCGAGATTTAGGAGGGGAGTAAGGGGGAAGGGATTGGGTTATGAAAAATCTAAGGATCTTCTCGGTCTTGGTTGCTCTTCTCGAGGAGGTCGATCCATAGCGTTGATTTCTTCATACCTATGCATCAATGCATCATGATGAAGTTGTCATCCTTTCTTCGGGAACTCCATCGTACTTATGAAAGAACAAGGGGGGTATTCTGGGAGAACGGACCTCTGCAAGGTTGTCTAGCCTGTATATAACATCGGGGAAGGTGGCGGAAAGTAACTCTCGAACTAAAACTTAAGAAAAAAATCGAGAGTAAAGTAAGAAGGTACCATGAGAAGTTTCAAGTGGGTAGGCAATCGTTCGATGTCTGAAACAAAGTGTGAAAAGGGGTCCAGACCAAGGAGAATAGGTATTGCGTCTGATACCAGAATAGATTACTAGGAAAGTGACTCCGTGAATTACATACGAAGTCAAGCGTGAGGAATAACTTTGGCAACAGGGGTGTACAGGAGAGTCAGGTTTCGATCCTGTGGAACTGTGGGTTATGGGCCCACCATGTGGGTTAAAGTAGGAAGGGTGTTCACATCTTGCACGTTCATGATAGCAAGGCATGTCAGAAAATAGCCTGTCAGTTATGTTGCCAACAACGTCGGTACCAAGGGCGAGGGACGAAGAGAACCATTTTCCTGCTCGTTAATCGAGGCGGACCAATAGGTAAAGTTCTCGTCCATCGGCGGTTATCGGAATGTCATCAATAATAGTAACAGGGTCTTACTAACAGAGTGGCACAACAAGGTGCTTACGTAAGCAGGGAATTCTCACTACTCAGTTAAGTCAGATTACAAGAAAGGTTAAACAAGACAATGGAAAGGAAAATGCGATTATCAGGTTTAAACAGAACAATGGAAATGAAAATGTGTATACACACATATTTCGGGGGTATATCCTTCCCAAGGACAAGCAGAGCATGATATCCATGACAGGATATTACGTAGAAAAAAAACTTTTTAGGAAAGGAGAGAGAAGTTTCATGGCACTACCCATACAACGGTGGTTGGATAATTGATAAAGAAAATTTAGCATTGTGCTTCAAATGTTCTTATGGAAGACCGGAGTACCACAAACATGCTTCGAGATAGAATTGACATGGTCATCAAGTAAGGGTAAGATTTTTGACACACAAAGGATCCATCAGGAACAACTTATAGAATAAGTTTTACGATATCCTCACGGAAGAATCGCTAACCTTGCTAAAAAGGAAACTATAACAATAGGTCCTCCGGTCAGGTGTGCTAGGCATGCCATCACCTTACCGGGTCATATAAGACCAACGTTATAACTCTTGGAAATATGTTCCAACCATCATATCTGACCGAGATCCAGATCTGATTGGCATCAGGATACCGCAGACTCAGGATGCCTGAGAAGAAGAGGTGCAACACAATTGACGAGATGACATTATATGATTCTTGGGAAATGAACTATGAAAGCGAGTTCCGAACAAGGGTTCATCATTAAGCCAAGGAGAGGATGAGGAAGTGGCTGATGGACTCAGCGATCATTCAACGAGGTATCCAAAAAGATGCATCTCCACAATTATGTGGATAAGGAGATAGCATTTGTCATATCAAATGATATAATGAAGTATGCTCGAGGAAAACATACACAATTAAACATTGGTTGAAAGGTGCACCCGAAATATGGCGTAGCACGATCAATGTTAGAATGGTGATTCGATAACCAATGGCCTAAGAATGAAATATCGACCATTAACTTCAAAGCAATAGGATTGCTAGAATTTTGAAGTCGCACAGCATAGTTCAATTGTCGGTTTTCCGGTTAGAAACAACACGGGAACCAAGGAATGATCGGAGATGGCGGGAAGTATCACTTGTACCAAGAATGCATAAGAGGTGGTGAAATTCTCACAACTTTATTGACATAAAAGATGGTAATACTCCAAGGTAGATCATAACACCAGCTGGATAGAAAGGAACTCAAGGTACTACATGAGACATGAACAAGTTGGAGGGAAGGAAATAAAGTTGCCGATGATAACACAAATCATCGAGGGGCAAGGAGGGTATTTCTCATCAAGAATTTGATAGAGATCTCGGGAGAACCCAGAATGTTGATGATGATCACGACACGTTTGTCGAGAGATTTCATGAAGATGTAATCGATCGGCGATGACATCAAGTCAAAGGAATGATGAAGCGAAAGGTTATTTGGACCACGAGTACGACACAAACTCGAAATCAAGCTTGTTGTTCAAGGCGAAATGATATGACGAGGAAAATCGACGTAAGCTTAGCTCATCGTCGAACGTGATGCTCCAGAAATAAGGACCAGGTAGCACGGTTAAAATCATCAAGACAATGATATAGCCAAACAGCCTAGGAATGGCGTGATCGGGTACAAACTCGTACATAAAGGAGATTACTAAGAGTTGTTGAACCGTAGTGCGGACTCGGTTCAGTTATCGGTGTCTTTGAGAGTTTAATAACTCAGAGCCCATGAAAAATTGGAATCAGTGAGAATGTAGTACTTAATGAAGTGCTCATAAGAAGTTATGCGGTTCCATTATAATCTCGAGATACCAGGGGGTAATACTCGACGACAGATCAAAGTAGAGGTTGGACTAGGGGTATTGCTCTGCAGAAGACAAGTGCTTAAACTTGTACAAGAAATGGTATTTAAAGGAGAACATGGTCGGAAACCACGATCATAAATGATCGAACCACGGATACAAGATGAACTTATAACAAGGGGGTAATTATTCTTACGAGCAGCTTCCATGATAAGTTATACACCGTGTCCATGGGCATGAACGCAAGGTTCAAGGTCGACTCCCACTTCTTCAATGTATAACCTTCCATTCACTTCTCGCTTTGATAAAGGCATTAGTGTTGAAAGTTTTACCTGGTGAAATACCAGATGAGTATGACTCGTGAAAACTTTTGAGTTCACACATATTAAGGAAGGCATAGGTTCAACCCATCAGGGTATCATGGAAACATATACCACAAGCTTCAATAGTAAATACCACCAGCTCGAAAGCTGGGCATGGTTGAGAAGGCAGAGGATACAATTTACCAAAGGCATTATGTATCTGAGGGAAGGCTCACAAGGTTATTGAATATGAAGGACGCTGTTGGATAAAATCCAACAAAGGATTTGCCGGTCCATAATGGAGCTGATGTGAGTATCGGCACACAACCAGAGGAAGTAACAATGCAAAGGCATTGGATTATAGAAACAACTGACTAATTCAGAGCTCAAATGCAAAGGAATTGTGATTTTCAAATCAAGGACTCAGAAGTAAACGCTCTGATAAGTATGGATAAGTTGAGTAGACTCAGAAGCACAACCGATCAAGGCATTGATTGGTCAAGAACCAGCTCATATCCAAATGATGACTGAGCTGGAAGGATAATCCTAGGATTCGACAGACGATTGTGAACATTCGCAACGTATTGAATCGGTGGACTCAAAAATTGATAGTGACAAAGGATGCCAATCAGATTACGAGACTTCTGGGATTAACCATAATGCAAGCAAGCAAGAATTGCAAGAGCAATAAGCTGCTGAGGATTTTTGGAAGGTCAAATAATATTTCGAAGACCTTTGTGAATTGCTTGAATCAACTAGGGATGGGCGGATACTCGATAAGTGCAAGAAATTATTCGTAGGGGTATTCAGGTGGCAAAGAACTGCAAGGCAGTAGGCACAAAGTATTCTTAGAACAATAGAGAAAATTTCGGGGTATCTTATAATAACAAGATCAATGGGGAATGATTGTATGAATGGCAAGTGTAAGTGTTTATCCATAGGGGTTTATCAATGGAGGGGAATTGCAAAAGCGATGCCACAAAGTCTCGAGAGAACATCGTAGAGTATCTTCGGAATCTTCTGGTGCAGCAGGCGATCATCTATAATAAGGGGCTCTCTGGGTGGATGTGATCACGAGATCCTAATGTTAGAGTTAGCAAAACCTTTAACCCGAAGAGAAGAGAGATGAGAGTCCCAGAGTATAGACGAGAAGTAAAAGATCCTAATACCACCCATTGGCAACGTGGGCCCGTAAGCCGCACTACCATGTTAGTAAAAGTTTTGCAATGACTAGACTCAACTTCGGCCAAGGAGTTCGGAAAGGGGGATTCCTACAGGCAATTGGCTCTGATACCAACTTGTGACGCCCCCGATTCAATCGTACACTAATCATACACGCAAACCTGTACGATCAAGATCAGGGACTCACGGGAAGATATCACAACACAACTCCAAAAATAAAATAAGTCATACAAGCATCATAATACAAGCCAGAGGGCTCGAATACAAGTGCTCGATCATAGACGATTCAGCGGAAGCAACAATATCTGAGTACAGACATAAGTTAAGCAAGATTGCCTTAAGAAGGCTAGCACAAACTGGGATACAGATCGAAATAGGCGCAGGCCTCCTGCCTGGGATCCTCCTAAACTACTCCTGGTCATCGTAAGCGGCCTGCACGTAGTAGTAGGCACCTCCGGTGTAGTAGGAGTCGTCGTCGCTGATGGCGTCTGGCTCCTGGGCTCCAACATCTGGTTGCGACAACCAGGTAGAAAGGAAAGGGGGAAAAGAGGGAGAAAAGCAACCGTGAGTACTCGTCCAAAGTTCTCGCAAGCAAGGATCTACACTACATATGCATGGGTATCTGTGTAAAGGGGCAATATCGATGGTCTGAACTGCAGAATGCCAGAAGAAGAGGGGGATAGCTAATCATGTCGAAGACTACGCTTCTAGCAGCCTCCATCTTGCAGCATGTAGAAGAGAATAGATGGTAAGTTCACCAAGTAGCATCGTATAGCATAATCCTACCCGGCGATCCTCTCCTCATTGCCCTGTTAGAGAGCGATCACCGGGTTATATCTGGCACTTGGAAGGGTGTGTTTTATTAAGTATCCAGTTCTAGTTGTCATAAGGTCAAGGTACAACTCCAAGTCGTCCTGTTACCGAAGATCACGGCTATTCGAATAGATAAACTTCCCTACAGGGGTGCACCACATAACCTAACACGCTCGATCCCATTTGGCCGGACACACTTTCCTAGGTCATGCCCGGCCTCGGAAGATCAACATGTCGCAGCCCTACCTAGGCACAACAGAGAGGTCAGCACGCCGGTCTAAATCCTATGGCGCAGGGGTCTGGGCCCGTTGCTCACCTGCACATTGCGAACGCGGCCGAAAGCAGACCAAGCCTAGCAGGCGTTCCAGTCCAATCCGGCGGCGCCGCTCAGTCGCTGACGTCACGAAGGATTCGGCTGATACCACGACGCCGAGTGCCCATAACTATTCCCGCGTAGTTGGTTAGTGTGTATAGGCCAGTGGCCAGACTCGGATCAAATACCAAGATCTCGTTAAGCGTCTTAAGTATCCGTGAATGCCGACCAGGGCCAGGCCCACCTCTCTCCTAGGTGGTCTCAACCTGCGCTGTCGCTCTGCCACAAAGTAACAGTCAGGGGTCGTCGGGAACCCAGGCCCACCTCTACCGGGATGGAGCCACCTGCCCCTTCAGCCCCCATCTCCGAACAGTATCATAAGTAATGTAACAGTATAAAGTATATAGCATATGCCCGTGATCACCTCCCGAGTGATCACGACCCGGTAGTATAGCATGGCAGACGGACAAGAACGTAGGGCCACTGATGGAATACTAGCATCCTATACTAAGCATTTAGGATTGCAGGTAAGGGTAACAACTGTGGCAACAATGACAGGCTATGCATCAGAATAGGATTAACAGAAAGCACTAACAATGACACGCTCGATCCCATTTGGCCGCACACACTTTCCTGGGTCATGCCCGGCCTCGGAAGATCAACACGTCGCAGCCCTACCTAGGCACAACAGAGAGGTCAGCACGCCGGTCTAAATACTATGGCGCAGGGGTCTGGGCCCATCGCCTGTTGCTCACCTGCATGTTGTGAACGCGGCCGGAAGCAGACCTAGCCTAGCAGGCGTTCCAGTACAATCTGGCGCGCGCCACTCAGTCGCTGACATCACGAAGGCTTCGGCTGATACCACGACGCCGAGTGCCCATAACTGTTCCCGCGTAGTTGGTTAGTGCGTATAGGCCAGTGGCCAGACTCAGATCAAATACCAAGATCTCGTTAAGCGTGTTAAGTATCCGCGAATGCCGACCAGGGCCAGGCCCACCTCTCTCCTAGGTGGTCTCAACCTGCCCTGTCGCTCCGCTCCGCCACAAAGTAATAGTCGGGGGCCATCGGGAACCCAGGCCCACCTCTACCGGGATGGAGCCACCTGCCCCTTCAGCCCCCATCTCCGAACAGTATCATAAGTAATGTAACAGTATAAAGTATATAGCATATGCCCGTGATCACCTCCCGAGTGATCACGGCCCAGTAGTATAGCATGGCAGACGGACAAGAATGTAGGGCCACTGATGGAATACTAGCATCCTATACTAAGCATTTAGGATTGCGGGTAAGGTAACAACTGTGGCAACAATGACAGGCTATGCATCAGAATAGGATTAACGGAAAGCAGTAACATGCTACACTACTCTAATGCAGGCAGTATAGAGAAGAATAGGCGATATCTGGTGATCAAGGGGGGGGGCTTGCCTGGTTGCTCTGGCAAGAAGGAGGGGTCGTCTTCGATGTAGTCGAACACACGGACATCGGCAGCGGTCTCGGAGTCTACCGGAAATAAGTAACGGAAGGGGAACACAATAAATAATAGAGCAATCAAATGTATCACAAAGCAAGATGCGGCAATACGTTGTGCTAGGGGTAACCTAACGTAGGGACAGGTGATACCGGTGAAGGGGGGAAACATCCGGGATAGTATCCCCGGTGTTTTGCGTTTTCAGACAGATGAACCGGGGGGAGAAAGTTGCGTGTTCGCGATGCTAGGGATGTGTGGCAGACGAACGGACTGCGTATCTGGATTCGTCTCGTCGTTCTGAGCAACTTTCATGTAGAAAGTATTTTCATCTGAGCTACGGTTTATTTTATAATAATTTTGGAAGTTTTTAAACCATTTTCTAGAAGTATAGAATTAATTTAATTCTAAAATGCATATATGACATCAGCATGACATCAGGATGATGTCAGCAGTCAACAGCCGGTTGACTTGGTCAAACTGACGCGTGGGGTCCATTCGTCATTGCCTGCCTAACTAACTAACAGATTATTTAGATTAGTTAGCAGGTTAATTAGGTTTAATTAGTTAAATAACAGAATTAATTAAGTTAATTAATTACTTAATTAATTAATTTAATTATTGTTTTTCTTTCTTCTTCTTTCTATAACGTTCTCAGGGGCGGGGCCCCACTGGTCATAGGCCCCAGGCCATAGCGGGTCGGGCAACGCGTGCTGGGCGCAGCCCGGCTGGTCACCCGCCCAGGTCGACAATGGAGGGACGGGCGCTGGACATGGGCACTGCGAGGCCGGGCGCCTTAGGCGATAGGGACGGGCCCCGGCGAGGCGGGCGAGGCGAGCGGCGGGGTTGGAGCCGCGGAGCCGCGGCAAGGCAGCGCGGCACGGCGAGGCCAGCGCGGGCACCGTAGCGGGGTGGAGGGGATGTAGGCAGCGCCGGGCGCGGTTGGGCAGAGGTGGGGCGCAGCAGAGCCAGGGCAGCGGCGGGGAAGCAGCTCGCAGGGTCGAGCGGGCAAGCCTAGCGCGACCAGTGGGCGCGGCGCGGGAAGCACGGCGTCGGGCGCGCGGGCGGCGGTAGTGGCCGCGGTGACCGAACGGGGAAAGAGGAGGAGGGGAGGACGGGGCTCACCGAGCCCTATAGTTCAGCAAAGTGGGCTCGAGGAGGAGTCGGGGAGGTCCGGCGAGGCGGCACCGGCGACGGAGAGGACGGCGGCGTCCGACGCGGGGCGGGGCGTGGCGACGCCGGCGAAGTCGGTGGGGAGGAGGACGAGGAGGCGATCCGGCGACGGCGACGGGGCGACGTTCACCGGGGTTGGCGCAGAGGCGAGAGGGCATTGCGGCAAGGGGGACTCCGACGTAGTGGCCGCGTGGATCGGCAGCTGCGTCGGGCCGTTGCCCCCGATCCAGATCGGATCGGGAGGGGGGGCGAGGGGATCGTGGGTGAAGTGGGGAGGGACCGCTAGGGTTCGGTCATCCCAGGGGGTGCTGTAGGCGCCAGCTGGGCCGACCTGGTTGGCTCCGAGGCCATCTGGGCCGTGGCCCAGCGGGGGGGGGGTGTTGTCTTTTTATGTTTTTTTTGTTGTTTGTTATTCTTAATCTTTATATTACTGTTTTATTTTTAGCTTCACTTTATCTTAGTTTTATAAACTATAAAAGTAGTCCCTACTTTAGTGTTAATAAATAGGCTACTGCCACATAAGTTTGGGCAACTAATTAACACAGTTTAATATTTTATTTATTGTAAAAGGCATTCAACTAATTGTTTTTGCTACTTTTTAAAACATTTGAGTGTATTTTACACTTTTATAAAAGGGTGGTTTCTTCACCAAAATTACCTATGCAATATTTGGTTCACTCCGAACATTTTAGTTTTATTATTTGAAAACTTTTATGGTTTGCTTGATTTTGAATTTGAATTTGAATCGGTTTCAAACTAACGCGAGATTAGCAACAGTAACGGAGGTGACATGGCATCGTCAACGTGGGATTACTGTAGCTTAACTATCCGGGCGTCACACTGCTATTTTATATCATTTTTGGGACTAATTTATTAACCTAGAGCCCAGTGCCAGTTTATGTTTTTCGTTCTTTTTGAGTTTTACATAAAAGGAAAATTAAACGGAGTCCAAACAGGAAAAAACTTTACGATTATTTTTCTTGGACCAGAAGACATCCACGGATCTTGGAGAGGGGGTCAGAAGAGTCCCGAGGGGCCCACAAGCCCTCAGGGCGCGCCTCTGGCTTGTGGGCACCCCTGGAGTCCTCCAACCCTAATTTTTGCTCTATAAATTCCCAAATATTCCCAAACCAACAGGAGTTTCCACCAAAATACTTTTCCGTCGCTGCAAGCCTCTGTTCCCATGAGATCCCATCTTGGGGCCTTTTCCGGCACCCTGCCGGAGGGGGGATTCGATCACGGAGGGCCTCTACATCAACCTTGCTGCCCTTCCGATGAAGCGTGAGTAGTTTACCACAGACCTACGGGTCCATATCTAGTAGCTAGATGGCTTCTTCTTTCTCTTTGATCTTCAATACAATGTTCTCCTCGGTGTTCTTAGAGTTCTATCTGATGTAATATTCTTTTGCGGTGTGTTTGTCGAGATCCGATGAATTGTGGATTTATGATCAGATTATCTATGAATATCATTTGAGTCTTTTCCGAACTCTTTTATGCATGATTAAATATCTTTGTATTTATCTTCGAATTATCGGTTTGGTTTGGCCAACTAGATTGGTTCTTCTTGCAATGGGAGAGGTGCTTAGTTTTGGGTTCAATCTTGCGGTGTCCTCAGCCAGTGACAAAGTAGGGGTAGCGAGGCACGTATTGTATTTTTGTCATCAAGGGTAAAAGAAGGGGTTTTCATCATATTGCTTGAGTTTATCCCTCTACATCATGTCATCTTACTTAAGGTATTACTCTGTTCTTATGAACTTAATATTCTAGATGCATGCTGGATAGCGGTCGATGTGTGGAGTAGTAGTAGTAGATGTAGGCAGGAGTCGGTCTACATGACATGGGCATGATGCCTATATTAATAATCATTGCCTTGGATATCATCATAACTTTGCGCTTTTCTATCAGTTGCTCGACAGTAATTTGTTCACCCAACGTATGTTTTCTTTCAAGAGAGAAGCCTCTAGTGAAACCTATGGCCCCGGGGTCTATTTTCCATCATATATTTTTAGATCTATAAACCAAAAAACCCCAAAATACCTTTCTGCAATTTATTTGTTTTTACTTTGTTTTATGTTTTAGTAATCTTTTATACCTCTCTCTATTAGATCTCACTCTTGTTCGAGACCGTGAGGGATTGACAACCCCTTTTTCGCGTTGAGTGCAAGTGTTTGTTAGTTTGCGCAGGTGCATAGATTGCAGACTTGCTTGTACTTCCTACTGGATTGATACCTTGGTTCTCAAACTGAGGGAAATACTTATCTCTACTCTGCTGCATCACCCTTTCCTCTTCAAGGGAAAAATCAACGCAAGCTCAAGAAGTAGCAGGAAGAATTTCTAGCGCCGTTGCCAGGGAGGTTCTACATCAAGCCTACCAAGTACCCACCATAAACTCTCATCTCTTGCATTACATTATTTGCCATTTGCCTCTCGTTTTCCTCCCCCCCCCCCACTTCTAAAATGTTTTTAGAAAAACACAAAAATATTTTCCTTTTTATTCACCTTTCTTCCGTTCGTTTTCGTTCGCTTTTTGGTTGCTAGTGTGGTAGATTGCTTGTTTTGCTATCATGGCTAGCTCTTCTATTATAATTGATACCCCGGAAAGCGAAGTTCTTAATTTTAAACAAAGGGGTGGGGAGAACCTAAAAGATGCTTGGTATAGAATTTGCAATGCTCAAAATAGATCTACTCGTAAGCAATCCACTACCGTTCTTCTTCGAGAGTTTTATGTGGGTGTTACTAATTGGTATAGATATATGCTAGACACCATTACCGGGAGTAATTTCTTGGGTAGTCACACAATGGATGCTTACAATGCGATGTTGAATCTAGTGGGATCTCCACCACTTATGGTTAATGAAACAGTTTTAACTTTGGAACATGTGATGCAACGGCTTGATATTATTGAAAATAAAATTTCCACCGTAGAGCTTATTGAGAATTTGGATAAGAAGATCCATAATCACATTACTCAACTTGGATCGAAGGTGGGGATCACTTTGAAGAACTTTAAGGAAAAAGAACCCATGGTCAATGAGAAAATTGATCAAGGTTCTTCTAGAATTGATAAATTAGAAGATATTATTACTAAATTGGGTTCCGCTTTTGCCGCTGTAAAAACTACTCCAAAACTTCCCTCTACTAAAACTACCAAGTTTATTTATGTTCCTAAAAAAGGGGTGCATCATCTAGTAAAGGAAACGAAGATCTTAAGATGATAAGTGTTCACCCTAACTTTATCAATATTATTAAGGAACCACTTGCTACGTGTGAATTTCTTGATTTCTTGCCTAGGAGTGTCATTATTGATAAAACCAAAGAATCTCCTAGAGGTTACAAGTGTGCAATTGAGGAAGTTAATACCAAAGATGACAACACCTAGATCTATGTTTTATGCCTAGCTAGGGCGTTAAACAATAGCGCTTGTTGGGAGGCAACCCAATTTTATTTTTATGTTTTTGTTTTTGGTTATGTTCTTCAATAAATACACATTATTACCTCGTTAGTAATATTGTTTTGGTGTTTTAGTTAGTGTTTGAGCCAAGTAAAACCTTTGGGATACTTTGGTATATCGTTCATTTGATTTTGCTGAAAAACAGAAACTTTTGCATTTAGTTGCAGAATTTTGAAAATTCACAGAAGCGACGAAAAATTATGATTTTTTTTACAAAAGATTGATATACAAATTGCCTCTGTTGTCCTAAACTTTCAGAATGTTTTTGAGTTACATAAGTATACGAACTTACCTGATTACTACAGACTGTTCTGTTTTTGACAGGTTCTGTTTTCTATGTGTTGTTTGCTTATTTTGATGAATCTGTGAGTAGTATCGGGGGGTATGAACAATGGAGAAGTTGGAATACAGTAGATATTACACCAATATAAATAAAGAATGAGTTCACAACAGTACCAAAAGTGGTGATTTATTTTCTTATACTAACGGATCTCATGAGTTTTCTGTTGAGTTTTGTGTTGTGAAGTTTTCAAGTTTTGGGTAAAGATTTGATGGACTATGGAATAAGGAGTGGCAAGAGCGTAAGCTTGGGGATGCCCAAGGCACCCCAAGGTAATATTCAAGAATAACCAAGCATCTAAGCTTGGGGATGCCTCAGATGGCATCCCCTCTTTCGTCTTCAATCCATCGGCAAATTTACTTGAGGCTATATTTTTATTCACCACATGATATGTGTTTTGCTTGGAGCGTCTTGTATGATATGATTATTTGCTTTTTAGTTTGCCACAATCATCCTTGTTGTACACATATTTTGATAGGGACATGCATGAATCATCAATTTATTAGAATACTCTATGTGCTTCACTTATATCTTTTGAGCTAGGCAGTTTGCTCTAGTGCTTCACTTATATCTTTTTAGAGCACGGTCGTGGATTTATTTTATAGAAATTGTTGAAATCTCATGCTTCACTTATATTATTTTTAGAGGCTCTTAAAAAACATGGTAATTTTCTTAGGTTGTGAATTTAGTCCTAATATGATGGGCATCCAAGAGGGATATAATAAAAACATTCATATAAAGAGCATTGAATACTATGAGAAGTTTGTGTTGGGAAACGTAGTATGCAATTTCAAAAAGTTTCCTACGCTCACGCAAGATCTATCTAGGAGATGCATAGCAACAACAGGGGGAGAGTGTGTCCACGTACCTTCGTAGACCGAAAGCGGAAGCGTTTGACAATGCGCTTGATGTAGTCAAACTTCTTCTAGATCCGACCGATCAAGCACTGAACGTACGGCACCTCTGAGTTCTGCACACATTCAGCTCGATGAAGTTTCTCGTCCTCTTGATCCAGCAAAGGTGTCGAGGAAGAAGATGAGTTCCTTCAGCACGACGCCGTGGTGACGGTGATGGTGAAGTGATCCACGCAGGGCTTCGCCTAAGCACTACGAAGATATGACCGGAGGCGTAAACTGTGGAGGGGGGCGCCGCACACGGCTAACAATTGTTGGTGTGTGTTCTAGGCGCCCCCTCCCCATGTATATATAAGTGGGAGGGGGAGGGGAGCTACCATGGGGCGCCCCAAGTAGGAGGAATCCTACTTGGGGTTCCTATCCCAATTCGCCCCCCCCCCCCTTCCTTATTTCACCTGAGGGGAAAAGGGAAGAGGGAAGGGAGGAAGGAAAGGGGGGGTTGAACCCCCTCTTCCTTCTCCTATTCGGCCTCCTGCCTAAAGGGGGGCACCACCCCTTGTGGGCTGGTGTGCTCCCCTCTTATGGCCAATAAGGCCCATTATTCCCCCCGGGGGTTCCGGTAACCCCCCCCCCCCCCCGGTAGTCCGATAAATACCCAATACACTTCGGAACACTTCTGATGTCCGAATACTATCATCCTATATATCAATATTTATGTCTTCACCATTTCGAGACTCCTCGTCATGTCTGTGATCTCATCCGGGACCCCGAACAACATTCAGTCACCAAATCACATAACTCATATAATACTAAATCGTCATCGAACGTTAAGCGTGCGGACCCTACGGGCTCGAGAACTATGTAGACATGACCGAGACACCTCTCCGGTCAATAACCAACAGCGGAACCTGGATGTTCATATTGGTTCCTACATACTCTACGAAGATCTTTATCGGTCAAACCATAATGACAACATACGTTATTCCCTTTGTCATCGGTATGTTACTTGCCTGAGATTCGATCATGGTATCTTCATACCTAGTTCAATCTCGTTATTGGCAAGTTGCTTTACTTGTTCCGTAATACATCATCCTGCAACTAACTCATTAGTCACTTTGCTTGCAAGGCTTCTTATCATGTGTATTACCGAGAGGGCCCAGAGATACCTCTCCGATACTCGGAGTGACAAATCCTAATCTCGATCTATGCCAACCCAACAAACACATTCGGAGATACCTGTAGAGCAGCTTTATAATCACCCAGTTACGTTGTGACGTTTGATAGCACACAAGGTATTCCTCCGGTATTCGGGAGTTGCATAATCTCATAGTCAAAGCAACATGTATATGACATGAAGAAAGCAATAGCAATAAAACTGAACGATCAATATGCTAAGCTAATGGATGGGTCTTGTCCATCACATCATTCTCCTAATGATGTGATCCCGTTCATGAAATGACAACACATGTCTATGGTTAGGAAACTTAACCATCTTTGATTAACGAGCTAGTCTAGTAGAGGCTTACTAGGGACACAGTGTTTTGTCTATGTATCGACACATGTATCAAGTTTCCGGTTAATACAATTCTAGCATGAATAATAAACATTTATCATGATATAAGGAAATATAAAATAACAACTTGATTATTGCCTCTAGGGCATATTTCCTTCAGTCTCCCACTTGCACTCGAGTCAATAATCTAGATTACATTGTAATGATTCTAACACCCATGGAGTCTTGGTGCTGATCATGTTTTGTTCGTGGAAGAGGCTTAGTCAACGGGTCTGCCACATTCAGATCCGTATGTAGTTTGCAATCTATGTCTCCCTCCTTGACTTGATCACGGGTGGAGTTGAAGCGTCTCTTGATGTGTTTGGTTCTTTTGTGAAATCTGGATTCCTTCAACAAGGCAATTGCTCCAGTATTGTCACAAAAGATTTTCATTGGACCGGATGCACTAGGTATTACACCTAGATCGGATATGAACTCCTTCATCCAGACTCCTTAATTTGCTGCTTCTGAAGTAGCTATGTACTCTGCTTCACATGTAGATCCCGCCACGACGCTCTGCTTGGAACTGCACCAACTGACAGCTCCACCAGTCAATAAAAATACATATCCGGTTTGTGACTTAGAGTCATCTGGATCGGTGTCAAAGCTAGCATCAACATAACCATTTACGATGAGCTCTTTGTCACCTCCATAAACGAGAAACATATCCTTAGTCCTTTTCAGGTACTTCAGGATGTTCTTGACCGTTGTCCAGTGATCCACTCCTGGATTACTTTGGTACCTCCCTGCTAGACTTATAGCAAGGCACACGTCAGGTCTGGTACACAGCATAGCATACATGATAGAACCTATGGCTAAGGCATAGGGAATGACTTTCATTTTCTCTCTATCTTCTGCAATGGTCGGGCATTGAGTCTGACTCAACTTCACACCTTGTAACATGGGCAAGAACCCTTTCTTTGACTGATCCATTTTGAACTTCTTCAAAACTTTATCAAGGTATGTGCTTTGTGAAAGTCCAATAAGCGTCTTGATCTATCTCTATAGATCTTGATGCCCAATATATAAGCAGCTTCACCGAGGTCTTTCATTGAAAAACTCTTATTCAAGTATCCTTTTATGCTATCCAGAAATTCTACATCATTTCCAATCAACAATATGTCATCTGCATATAATATTAGAAATGCTACAGAGCTCCCACTCACTTTCTTGTAAATACAGGCTTCTCCGAAAGTCTGTATAAAACCATATGCTTTGATCACCTCATCAAAGCGTATATTCCAACTCTGAGATGCTTGCACTAGTCCATAGGTGGATCGTTGGAGCTTGCACACTTAGCACCTTTAGGATCGACAAAACCTTCTGGTTGCATCATATACAACTCTTCTTTAAGAAATAAGAAATCCATTAAGGAATGCAGTTTTGACGTCCATTTGCCAGATTTCATAATCATAAAATGCGGCAGTTGCTAACATGATTTGGACAGCTACGGGTGAGAAAGTCTCATCGTAGTCAACTCCTTGAACTTGTCAAAAACCTTTCGCGACAAGTCGAGCTTTGTAGACAGTAACATTACCATCAGCGTCAGTCTTCTTCTTGATGATCCATTTATTCTCTATGGCTCGCCGATCATCGGGCAAGTCAATGAAAGTCCACACTTTGTTCTCATACATGGATCCTATCTCAGATTTCATGGCCTCAAGCCATTTAGCGAAATCTGGGCTCATCATCGCTTCTTCATAGTTCGTGGGTTCGTCATGGTCTAGTAACATGACTTCCAAAACAGGATTACCATACCACTCTGGTGCGGAACGTGCTCTGGTTGACCTATGAGGTTCGGTAGTAACTTGATCTGAAGTTTCATGACCATTTTCATTAGCTTCCTCTCTAGTTGGTGTAGGCATCACGGGAACGGTTTTCAGTGATGAGCTACTTTCCAATTCGAGAGAAGATATAATTACCTCATCAAGTTCTACTTTCCTCCCACTCACTTCTTTCGAGAGAAACTCCTTCTCTAGAAAGTTTCTATTCTTGGCAACAAATATCTTGCCTTCGGATTTGTGGTAGAAGGTGTACCCAATTGTTTCCTTAGGGTATCCTATGATGACGCACTTCTCCGATTTGGGTTTGAGCTTATCAGGCTCAAGCCTTTTGACATAAGTGTCGCAACCCCAAATTTTAAGAAACGACAGCTTAGGTTTCTTGCCAAACCACAGTTCATACGGTGTCGTCTCAACGGATTTAGACAGCGCCCTATTTAACGTGAATGTAGTTGTCTCTAATGCATAACCCCGAAACAATAGTGGTAAATCAGTAAGAGACATCATAGATCACACCATATCTAATAAAGTACGGTTACAACGTTCGGACACACCATTATGCTGTAGTGTTCCAGGTGGCGTGAGTCGTGAAACTATTCCACATTGTTTAAAATGAAGGCCAAACTCGTAACTCAAATATTCGCCTCCACGATCAAATCGTAGAAACTTTATTTTCTTGTTATGATGATTCTCCATCACTCTGAAATTCTTTGAACTTTTCAAATGTTTCAGACTTGTGTTTCATCAAGTAGATATACCCATATCTGCTCAAATCATCTGTGAAGGTTAGAAAATAATGATACCCTCCGCGAGCTTCAACACTCATCGGACCACATACATCGGTATGTATTATTTCCAATAAGTCATTAGCTCGATCCATTGTTCCGGAGAACGGTGTTTTAGTCATCTTGCCCATCAGGCATGGTTCGCAAGTATCAAATGATTCATAATCAAGTGATTCCAAAAGCCCATCTGCATGGAGTTTCTTCATGCGCTTTACACCAATATGACCTAAACGGTAGTGCCACAAATATGTTGCACTATCATTATCAACTTTGCATCTTTTGGCATCAATATTATGAATATGTGTATCACCACAATCAAGATTCAACAAAAATAGACCACTCTTCAAGGGTGCATGACCATAAAAGATATTACTCGTATAAATAGAACAACCATTATTCTCTGATTTAAATGAATAACTGTCTCGCATTAAACAAGATCCAGATATAATGTTCATACTCAACGCTGGCACCAAATAACAATTATTCGGGTCTAAAACTAACCCCGAAGGTAGATGTAGAGGTAGCGTGTCGACGGTGATCACATCGACCTTGGAACAATTCCTGACGCACACTGTCACCTCGTCCTTAGCCAATCTTCATTTAATCTGTAGCCCTTGTTTCGAGTTACAAATATGAGCAACTGAACCAGTATCAAATACCCAGGCGCTACTACGAGCATTAGTAAGGTACACATCAATAACATGTATATCAAATATACCTTTGTTCACTTTGCCATCCTTCTTATCCGCCAAATACTTGGGGCAGTTCCGCTTCCAGTGGCCAGTTCCTTTGCAGTAGAAGCCCTCAATTTCAGCCATAGGTCCAGATTTGGGCTTCTTCCCGGGAATAGCAAATTGCTTGCCATTCTTCTTGAAGTTCCCCTTCTTTCCTTTGCCCTTTTTCTTGAAACTAGTGGTCTTGTTAACCATCAACACTTGATGCTCCTTCTTGATTTCTACCTCTGTAGCTTTGAGCATTGCGAAGAGCTCAAGAATTGTCTTATCCATCCCTTGCATATTATAGTTCATCACAAAGACTTTGTAACTTGGTGGCAGTGATTGGAGAACTCTGTCAATAACACTGTCATCTTGAAGGTTAACTCCTAGCCGAGTCAAGTGATTATGATACCCAGACAATTTGAGTATGTGTTCACCGACAGAGCTATTCTCCTCCATCTTGCAGCTATAGAACTTGTTGGAGACTTCATATCTCTCAACTCGGGCATTTGCTTGAAGTATTAACTTTAATTCCTGGAACATCTCATATGGTCCATGATGTTCAAAACGTCTTTGAAGTCCTAATTCTAAGCCGTAAAGCATGGCACACTGAACTATCGAGTAGTCATCAAATCGAGCTTGCCAGATGTTCATAACATCAGCATCTGCTCCTGCAGCAGGCCTTTCACCTAGCGGTGCATCAAGGACATAATTCTTCTGTGAAGCAATGAGGATAATCCTCAAGTTACGGACCCAGTCCATGTAGTTGCTACCATCATCTTTCAACTTAGCTTTCTCTAGGAACGCATTAAAATTTAAGGGAACGGTAGCATGGGGCATTGATCTACAACATAGATATGCAAAAACTATCAGGACTGAGTTCATGATAAATTAAGTTCAATTAATCATATTACTTAAGAACTCCCACTTAGATAGACATCCCTCAAGTCATCTAAATGATACGTGATCCAAATCAACTAAACCATGTTCGATCATCACGTGAGATGGAGTAGTCATCAATGGTGAACATCTCTATGTTGATCTTATCTACTATATGATTCACGTTCGGCCTTTCAGTCTCCAGTGTTCCGAGGCCATGTCTGTACATGCCAGGCTCTTCAAGTTAAGCTGAGTATTTCGCATGTGCAAAACTATCTTGCACCCGTTGTATGTGAACGTAGAGTCTATCACACCCGATCATCACGTGGTGTCTCAACACGACAAACTTTCGCAACGGTGCATACTCAGGGAGAACACTTATACCTTGAAATTTTAGTTAAGGGATCATCTTATAATGCTACCGCCATACTAAGCAAAATAAGATGCATAAAAGATAAACATCACATGCAATCAAAATATGTGACATGATATGGCCATCATCATCGTGTGCTTTTGATCTCCATCTCCAAAGCATCGTCATGATCTCCATCGTCACCGGCTCGACACCTTGATCTCCATCGTTGCGTCGTGGTCGTCTCGCCAACTATTGCTTCTACAACTATCGCTAACGCATAATGATAATGTAAAGCAATTACTTGGCGTTTGCATTTCATACAATAAAGAGACAACCATAAGGCTCCTGCAGGTTGCCGATAACTTTACAAAACATGATCATCTCATACAATAACGTATATCACATCATGTATTGACCATATCACATCACAACATGCCCTGCAAAAACAAGTTAGACGTGGCATCTAGCTACTTTGTTGTTGCAAGTTTTACGTGGCTGCTGCGGGCTTCTAGCAAGAACCGTTCTTACCTACGCATCAAAACCACAATGGTGATTTATCAAGTTTGTTGTTTTAAACTTCAACAAGGACCGTCCGCAGTCAAATTCGGTTCAACTAAAGTAGGAGAAACAGACACCCGCCAACCACCTTTATACAAAACTAGTTGCATGTCTGTCGGTGGAACCGGTCTCATGAACGTGGTCATGTAAGGTTGGTCCGGGCCGCTTCATCCAACAATACCGCCGAATCAAAATAAGACATTGGTGGTAAGCAGTATGATGATCACTGCCCACAACTCTTTGTGTTCTACTCATGCATATCATCTACGCATAGACCTGGCTCTGATACCACTATTGGGAAAGGTAGCATGCAATTTCAAAAAAAATCCTACACTCACGCAAGATCTATCTAGGAGATGCATGGCAATGAGAGGTGAGAGTGTGTCCACGTACCCTCGTAGACTGAAAGCGGAAGCATTTGACAACGCGGTTGATGTAGTCGAACTTCTTCTAGATCCGACTGATCAAGCACCAAACGTACGGCACCTTCGAGTTCTGCACACATTCAACTCGATGGCGTCCCTCGTCCTCTTGATCCAGCAAAGGTGTCGAGGAAGAAGATGAGTTCCATCAGCACGACGGCGTGGTGATGGTGATGGTGAAGTGATCCGCGAAGGGCTTCGCCTAAGCACTACGAAGATATGACCGGAGGCGTAAACTATGGAGGGGGGCGCCGCACACGGCTAACAATTGTTGGTGTGTGTTCTAGGCGCCCAGGTGGGAGGGGGAGGGGAGCTGCCTTGGGGCACCCCAAGTAGGAGGAATCCTACTTGGGGTTCCTATCCCAATTCGCCCCCCTTCCTTATTTCACGGAGGGGAAAAGGGAAGAGGGAAGGGAGGAAGGAAAGGGGGGCCGAACCCCCTCTTCCTTCTCTTATTCGGCTTCCTGCCTAAAGGGGGGGCGCTCCCCTTGTGGGCTGGTGTGCTCCCCTCTTATGGCCCATAAGGCCCATTATTCCCCCGGGGGTTCCGGTACCCCCCCGGGTAGTCCGATAAATACCCAATACACTTCGGAACACTTCCGGTGTCCGAATACTATCATCCTATATATCAATCTTTACCTCTCGACCATTTCGAGACTCCTCGTCATGTCTGTGATCTCATCCGGGACTCCGAACAACATTGGGTCACCAAATCACATAACTCATATAATACTAAATCGTCATCGAACGTTAAGCGTGCGAACCCTACGGGTTCGAGAACTATGTAGACATGACCGAGACACCTCTCCGGTCAATAACCAACAGCGAAACCGGGATGCTCATATTGGTTCCTACATATTCTACGAAGATGTTTATCGGTTGAACCGTAATGACAACATACGTTATTCCCTTCGTCATCGGTATGTTACTTTCCAAGATTCGATCGTCGGTATCTTCATACCTAGTTCAATCTCGTTACCGGCAAGTCTCTTTACTCGTTCCGTAATACATCATCCCGCAACTAACTCATTAGTCACTTTGCTTGCAAGGCTACTTATGATGTGTATTACCGAGAGGGCCCAGAGATACCTCTCCAATACTCGGAGTGACAAATCCTAATCTTGATCTATGCCAACCCAATAAACACCTTCGGAGATACCTGTAGAGCATCTTTATAATCACCCAGTTAAGTTGTGACGTTTGATAGCACACAAGGTATTCCTCCAGTATTCGAGAGTTGCATAATCTCATAGTCAAAGGAATATGTATATGACATGAAGAAAGCAATAGCAATAAAACCTAACGATCAATATGCTAAGCTAACAGATGGGTCTTGTCCATCACATCATTCTCCTAATGATGTGATCCCGTTCATCAAGTGACAACACATGTCTATGGTTAGGAAACTTAACCATCTTTGATTAACGAGCTAGTCTAGTAGAGGCTTACTAGGGACACGTTGTTTTGTCTATGTATCCACACATGTATCAAGTTTCCGGTTAATACAATTCTAGCATGAATAATAAACATTTATCATGATATAAGGAAATATAAAATAACAACTTTATTATTGCCTCTAGGGCATATTTCCTTCAGTTTGATTCCTTGCATTTTTTTGAGATATAAAGATGGTGATATTAGAGTCATGTTAGTGAGTAATTGTGGATTGGTAGAAATACTTGTGTTAAAGTTTGTGATTCCCGTAGCATGCACGTATGGTGAACCATTATGTGATGAAGTCGGAGCATGATTTATTTTTTGATTTGTCCTTATGAGCGGCGGTCGGGGACGAGCGATGGTATTTTCCTACCAATCTATCCCCCTAGGAGCATGCGTGTAGTACTTTGTTTCGATAGCTAATAAATTTTTGCAATAAGTATATGTGAGTTCTTTATGACTAATGATGTGTCCATGGATTATACGCACTCTCACCCTTCCACCATTACCAGCCTCTCTAGTACCGCGCAACTTTCACCGGTGAATGCTACCTCTTGAGCATGCGTTGGTTTTCCCCTAAAGAGGAAAGGGTGATGCAGCAAAGTAGCGTAAGTATTTCCCTCAGTTTTTTAGAACCAAGGTATCAATCCAGTAGGAGATTACACGCAAGTCACCTAGGACCTGCGCAAACAATTAAGAACCTTGCAACCAACGCGATAAAGGGGTTGTCAATCCCTTCACGGCCACTCGCAAAAGTGAGATCTAATAAAGATAGTAAGATAAATATTTTGGGTGTTTTGTTGTATAGATTGGAAAGTAAAGATTGCAAAATAGTAAAACGAGATGTGATGTAAATAAAAGAGATGCAATATAATAAGAAAGGGACCCGGGGGCCATAGGTTTCACTAGTGGCTTCTCTCAAGATAGCATATATTACGGTGGGTGAACAAATTACTGCCGAGCAATTGATAGAAGAGCGCATAGTTATGAGAATATCTAGGCAATGATCATGAATATAGGCATCACGTCCGTGTCAAGTAGACCGAAATGATTCTGCATCTACTACTATTACTCCACACATCGACCGCTATCCAGCATGCATCTAAAGTATTAAGTTCATAAGAACAGAGTAATGCATTAAGCAAGATGACATGATGTAGAGGGATAAACTCAAGCAATATGATATAAACCCCATCTTTTTATCCTCGATGGCAACAATACAATACGTGCCTTGCTGCCCCTACTGTCACTAGGAAAGGACACCGCAAGATTGAACCCAAAGCTAAGCACTTCTCCCATTGCAAGAAAGATCAATCTAGTAGGCCAAACTAAACCGATAATTCGAAGAGACTTGCAAAGATATCAAATCATGCATATAAGATTTCAGAGAAGAACCAAATATTATTCATAGATAATCTTGATCATAAATCCACAATTCATCGGATCTCGGCAAACACACCGCAAAAGAGTATTACATCGAATAGATCTCCAAGAACATCGAGGAGAACTTTGAATTGAGAACCAAAGAGAGAGAAGAAGCCATCTAGCTAATAACTATGGACCCCAAGGTCTGTGGTAAACTACTCACGCTTCATCGGAGAGGCTATGGTGTTGATGTAGAAGCCCTCCGTGATCGATTCACCCTCCGGCAGATCACCGAAAAATGCCCCAAGATGGAATCTCACGGGTACAGGAGGTTGCGGCGGTGGAAAAGTGGTTTCGTGGCTCCCCCTGATGTTTTTAGGGTATAAGAGTATATATAGGCGAAAGAAGTATGTCGGTGGAGCTCCGTGGGGCCCACGAGGGTGGGGCGCGCCTACCCCCCTGGGCGCGCCCTCCTGCCTGGTGGCCGCCTCGCAGAGCTCCAGACTTCAACTCCAAGTCTTCTGGATTGCGTTTGTTCCAAGAAAGATCATCGCGAAGGTTTCATTCAGTTTGGATTCTGTTTGGTATTCCTTTTCTGCAAAACACTGAAATAAGTAGAAAAACAGAAACTGGTACTAGGCCTTCAGTTAATAGGTTAGTCCCAAAAATAATATAAAAGAGCATATTAAAGCCCATTAAACATCCAAAACAAATAATATAATAGCATGGAACAATAAAAAATTATAGATACGTTGGAGACGTATCAGTGCATTAAACCCGCCATATACCTTCCTCAAAACAGCCACCATACCTACCTATTATGGCATTTCCATAGCCATTCCGAGATATATTGCCATGCAACTTCCACTGTTCCGTTTATTATGACACGCATCATCATTGTCATATTGCTTTGCATGCTCATGTAGTTGGCATATTATTTGTGGCAAAGCCACAGTTCATATTTTTTATACTTGTCACTCTTGATCATTACACATCCCGGTACACCGCCGGAGGCATTCATATAGAGTCATATTTTGTTCTAGAATCGAGTTGTAATTCTTGAGTTGTAAAGTAAATAAAAGTGTGATGATTATCATTATTAGAGCATTGTCCCATATGAGGAAACGATGATGGAGACTATGATTCCCCCACAAGTCGGGATGAGACTCCGGACAAAAAATTTAAAAAAAAAGAGAGAAAAAGAGGCCAAAGAGCCCAAAATAAAAAAAAATGATAGAAAAGAGAAAAGGGGCAATGTTACTATCCTTTTTCCACACTTGTGCTTCAAAGTAGCACCATGATCTTCATGATAGAGAGTCTCCTATTTTGTCACTTTCATATAGTAGTGGGAATTTTCATTATAGAACTTGGCTTGTATATTCCAATGATGGGCTTCCTCAAATTGCCCTAGGTCTTCATGAGCAAGCAAGTTGGATGCACACCCACTTAGTTTCTTTTTTTGAGCTTTCATACACTTATAGCTCTAGTGCATCCGTTGCATAGCAATCCCTACTCACTCACATTGATATCTATTGATGGCCATCTCCATAGCCCGTTAATACGCCTAGTTGATGTGAGACTCTCTCCTTCTTTTTGTCTTCTCCACAACCACCATATTCTATTCCACCTATAGTGCTATATCCATGGCTCACGCTCATGTATTGCGTGAAAGTTGAAAAAGTTTGAGAACATTAGAAGTATGAAACAATTGCTTGGCTTGTCATCATGGTTGTGCATGATAAAATACTTTGTGTGATGAAGATGGAGCATAGCCATACTATATGATTTTGTAGGGATAACTTTCTGTGGCCATGTCATTTTGAGAAGACATGATTGCTTCATTAGTATGCTTGAAGTATTATTGTTTTATGTCAATATTAAACTTTTGTTTTGAATCTTATGGATCTGAATATTCATGCCACAATAAAGAAGATTACTTGGATAAATATGTTAGGTAGCATTCCACATCAAAAATTATGTTTTTATCATTTACCTACTCGAGGACGAGTAGGAATTAAGCTTGGGGATGCTTGATACGTCTCCAACGTATCTATAATTATTTATTGTTCCATGCTATTATATTACCTGTTTTGGATGTTTTATATTATTTTTGGGACTAACCTATTAACCTAGAGCCCAATGCCAATTTCTATTTTTTTCTTTGTTTTTGAGTTTCACAGAAAAGGAATATCAAACGGAGTCCAAACGGAATAAAACTTTACGATGGTTTTTCTTGGACCAGAAGACATCCACGGAGCTTGGAGAGGGGGTCAGAAGAGTCTCGAGGGGCCCACAAGCCCTCAGGGCGCACCCCGAGAGTCCTCCAACCCTAGATTTTGCTCTATAAATTCCCAAATATTCCCAAACCAATAGGAGCGTCCACCAAAATACTTTTCCGTCGCTGCAAGCCTCCGTTCCCGTGAGATCCCATCTTGGGGCCTTTTTCGGCACCCTGCCAGAGGGGGAATCGATCACGGAGGGCCTCTACATCAACCTTGCTGCCCTTTCCAATGAAGCATGAGTAGTTTACCACAGACCTACGGGTCCATAGCTAGTAGCTAGATGGCTTCTTCTCTCTCTTTGATCTTCAATACAATGTTCTCCTCGATGTTCTTGGAGTTCTATCCGATGTAATATTCTTTTGCGGTGTGTTTGTCGAGATACGATGAATTGTGGATTTATTATCAGATTATCTATGAATATTATTTGAGTCTTTTCTGAACTCTTTTATGCATGATTAAATATCTTTGTATTTCTCTTTGAATTGTCGATTTGGTTTGGCCAACTAGATTGGTTCTTCTTGCAATGGGAGAGGTGCTTAGTTTTGGGTTCAATCTTGCGGTGTCCTCAGCCAGTGACAAAGTAGGGGTAGCGAGGCACGTATTGTATTGTTGCCATCAAGGGTAAAAAGATGGGGTTTTCATCATATTGCTTGAGTTTATCCCTCTACATCATGTCATCTTACTTAAGGCATTACTCCGTTCTTATGAACTTAATACTCTAGATGCATGCTGGATAGCGGTCGATGTGTGGAGTAATAGTAGTAGATGCAAGCAGAGTCGGTCTACTTTACACGGACGGGGGCCGTATGTTTTCTTTCAAGAGAGAAGCGCTATGGCCCCCGGGTTTATTTTCCATCATATATTTTTAGATCTATAAACCAAAAAATCCAAAATACCTTGTTGTAATTTATTTGTTTTTTACTTTGTTTTACGTTTTAGTAATCTTTTATACCTCTCTCTATTAGATCTCACTTTTGTTCGAGACCGTGAAGGGATTGACAACCACTACTGCAGGATGCTGCTAACGCGACATTACAATCACAGACCCTTCGAGAAACTGTGTGCGATGCAATAATCGCAAACGGTGGTGTATGAAAACCGTCATAAATGTATAAAACATTTGCGATGACGGATGCATCAAACACGGTTCAGGTTTTAGTTGCGTGTGCGATGAAGGGCATATGGTTCAGTTCAATTAACTGTTTGCGATGAGGATGAACAAAAGAAACGGGCAGCCAGATGAAGGCGTGTGCGATACACAGCATACAGTTCACTCGGATGAACTGTTTGTGATTAGGCAACACAAAAGAAACGGGCAGCCAAATGAAGATGTGTGCGATATACAACATACGGTTCACTCGGATGAACTGTTTGTGATTAGGCAACACAAAAGAAACGGTCAGCCAGATCAAGGTGTGTGCAATATACGCATGCGGTTCACTCGGCCCTTGTCGTCAGTGTGTGACCTCTGTGGCAACCGTTCGCTCCCCAGGCGCCTCTTCGTGTACCGTGGCAACCGTCCACCGCCTCTTCGCCTTTCCCTCTCGATTTGGAACTGCTGTCGCACGCTCTTCCTCCCTCCATTTGCCTTCACCCTTCCTTCTGCGATTGTTCGATCTTCGTCTCCATGGAGGGAACAGGCCGAAAATGACCCCGTTATTCTTGCCCCGATCTGAAAGATGATGTGGTGGAGGAACTCATTCATCGGTGCGATGTCATCACCTCGGCTAGCATGGCAGGTTCGTTCAAGACCATTCTCGACTCAACTAATAACATCATTACAAGGAACCCAAGGGTCAAGGAGCGGTTTGATCTCCCCTATCTTCTTCGCTGTGACCCTGCTGACTGGCGCGGGGACGAGGGAAGCCTCGCCTTGTGCAAGTTGATGCCGCTTGATAATGATACGTATGATGTTAAGATACCATCACTTGAGGGAAAGGCTTGGGCAGGCGCAAATGGAGATTGTGTTGTTTATATTGGGTACAACTACGAGCGGGAACTTGTGAATGTGTACACTCGTCACCGGGTTCCACTTCCAAAAATCTCAGACGACTGCCCAGAGGTTGATTACACCAGTATTCTACGTGAGTTCAAATACGATCATGGTGACTGTCGTCTACGGAAGATAGCAATTTGTCGAGTTTCCAACCGCTCTTGGGATTACACAAACTATGAAGTTGTTGCTATCTTCAACAAGCTGGTTGCCGTCCTTACTTCCACGACTCGATGGGTATTGCTCAAAAATCAATTTCTGTACACGGATGAGTACTGTGATGCAATTCAATACGAGGGTCTTGTGTTTGCTGCCACCACTCGTGGCACTGTTTTTGCATGGAATCCTGATGCTTTCGGTACGTTTGTCTTCCACCGTAATTATAATTGTTTCATCCACATGCATGCGGGTTAGCTAGTTTCCCTTTACTAATTAACCTTCTTGTGTTTCCAAGGTCCTGTGAACATTCCACCACCTATACTTGAAATTTTTTATAACCAAGGGGGAGATGAGGATGCTGATGATCACGAGCATGAGGACGAGCAGGACCCATATACTCAGTGGCGCCTGGCAACTTATTCCGATGGATCGCCTCTTCTTGTCTGTATATCGGGCACTGCTGATGTTACTAAGGAAGCAGGTGTTGTCTCGCATGGTCGCACTCTCTGGACCTATTCCAACATCCGTTGCAGGGTATTCGGGATGGATACTAGTGTACTAGCGCCAACACCTTCTCCCAGGTTCAGTATTGAAAGTCTTGGAGGAAACTCGCTCTTCCTTGGACGAAACTATCCAATGATGGTGGAAGGCGATCCAGCTGCTGTTGACACAACGTTACTACCATTCATGAGAAGCAACTGTATCTATACCTCGGACATTGCTATGCTTCCCTACCGTCTCAATATGGGTCCTGACATAGGCCGCTTCAGCCTGGATGGTTGGTCATGCGTTGGTCTCGAGATTGACAGTAGCTGGCCCTTCCCATAAAATCACTTCTGGTTCAAAGCAAGCGTTTCCAATGCCGACGAGTGGTTCAGCTGAAGTTCATTTCATCGCTTTGTTATTTGTTGTGTGAGAAAAACTTTACTAGAATGTTTTGTTGTAAATGATATATAATCCAACGTGTATCCTCGTAGTCGTTGTGGGCTGATGACTTGTTGTATGTAATCAATGGTACATTTGCATATGCATCCATCAACTCACGCCTGCTAATGGTGTCCATATGAACAGTGCTAGTGATTTTAGTTGCAAAAATTAGATAGTGCTAGTGATTTTTAGTTGCATATTTTGACAAATCGCAGTGTTAGAAGGTTGACAAATGGCAATGTTACTAGATAAAAAATGTCAATCTTTCCAGTTTGACAAATGGCAACATACCCAAAATGACAGATATGCGAATCTTACCCAATTGTTTGTACGTGGTTGCACACGGGTCATGCAAAACAACCGTTTGCGTTGAAGGGATGCAGAAATCCTACTCGGCACATTTTCCCTTGGCTTCCTAGGGAAGCTGTCGGTTTGCATACGGGTGTTCTAACTAAAACGTTTGCGATGAGTGTTTTATATTTAAAAACCATTAACATTTTTTTCAAAAGAAAATCGTTTGATAAGTCTGTACATTAAGAGACAAAAACGCAAGGGGGCGCGCGCACGGGCATGGGCACGGGCGCGGCTGGTGCAGCCAAACGCACGGGGGCCGGCGCCACGGTGGGTGGAGGGGCGCGCACGGGCATGGGCACGGGCGCTGGCATGTACACGAGCTCGCGCGGGTCCGCGGAGATCTCACTGACGCCCGCGGCTTCTAGATCTGCGATAGTGCTCAGCGACCAGCCCGTCAATGCTACGGGGATGGTTGCTGGCGCGGACGCGGGGATGGGAGCTGGGACGGGAGCGGGGGCAGCAACCGCCGCGGCCAGCTCGTTCTGGGCCATGTCCATGAGGCCCCAATCCTCCTCGTTTTCTATCTCCTCCGGCTCGGAGTCGACTTCACCAAACTTGAAGACTAGTGGCAGATGATCGTTCTGCGCCATGGCATTGGTGGAGGTCTGCGGGAGGGAGGGTAATGGGAGGCAAACAGTAAGGCCGCCCGTATTAAACAACGGCTCGGGCGCCATTAATGGAGAGGAAGGTGGGCAGCCATGGAAGTCAAAGGGCTGGCTTCCGGGTGAGCCTGCGCAGCGTACAGCTCACACGCTTCCCGGTGAGCCTACGCACTGGAGGACAGCTTGCACGCCTCTCGGTCAGCCTGCACACAGGACTGCGCTCGCACGCCTCCCGTTCAGTCAAGGTCAAGCAGATGTCCGCACGGCACCTCCTACAGCCATTAAAACCAAGACATGTGGCATCACGTGAATGGTTAACAGGACGCACACAGTTTGAATTCTACAAACGTTTGAGATATTAAAGTGGCAGCTAATTTTTCAAAATGCCTTTGTTGGCTATCATTATTCAAGTGTGCCTTCTCTCAAAATGGACACGAAAAATGCCACAGCATGTCGGGTGCCATTCCATGATAGCATGCCAAGTTTCATGAATTTCAGACGAGTTTTGGATTTACTAGAATTTAAAAATCAGGCATCTCAATGTTTTGCCGGCAATCAACGATGCCCTGGTGTTTGAAATTCATTCCCATTTCTTGCATGGGACCTAAGCATGCACCCAAGGACACATATTTGATTTTTCAACCAATTTATATGCACTGGAGCATGTGCATGTAGTTTAAATTTGAATTATGCCCATAAATGCATTGAAAACTCAGTTAATGCATAAAAATGTCCAAACGAACCCCGAAAATCCCAAAAATTAACACAACACTCCTGTTGTTCTATCTTCACACGAGAATTTTTTTTGAAAGCAATAAGAGGCAATGGATATCGTTTCGTCCCCAAAGATGGGACGTTCCCTACCGAAACCATCATGCTTGTTGTAAGAAGCTCTGGTTTGTGAGAAGTATATACCCGAACCTGCCCCGAATGGGACAATTTTTTTAGCACGACATGTTGATGTCGCTCCATGATAGCATGCCAAGTTTCATGAATTTCAGACGAGTTTTGGATTTACTAGAATTTAAAAACCAGGCATCTCAACGTTTTGCCGGCAATCAACAGTGCCCTGGTGTTTGAATTTCATTCTCATCTCTTGCATGGGACCTAGAAATTCACCCAAGGACACAGATTAGATTTTTCAACCAACTTTAGTGCATTGGAGCATGTGCTTGTAGTTCAAATCTGAATTCTGCACATAAAATGCCTAGAAAACCTAGTTAATGCATAAAAATGTCCAAACGAACCCTGAAAAATCACAAAAATTGACACAACACTCCTGTTGTTCTATGTTGACGCTAGAAATTTTTTGAAAGCAATAAGAGGCAATGGATATCGTTTCGTCCCCAAAGGTGGGACGTTCCCTATCGAAACCGTCATGCTTGTTATGAGAAGCTCTGGTTTGTGAGAAGCTTATACCCGAACCTGCCCCAAATGGGACAAATTTTTTACCACGGCATGTTGATGCCGCTCCATGATAGCATGCCAAGTTTCATGAATTTCAGGCGAGTTTTGGATTTACTAAAATTTAAAAACCAGGCATCTCAATGTTTTGCCGACAATCAACAGTGCCCTGGTGTTTGAATTTCATTCCCATCTATTGCATGGGACCTAGAAATTCACCCAAGGACACACATGTGATTTTTCAACCAACTTTGGTGCATTGGAGCATTTGCTTGTAGTTCAAATTTGAATTATGCATATAAAATGCCTAGAAAACCCAGTTAATGTATAAAAAAGGCCAAACGAACCACGAAAAATTCCAAGATTAAACACAGCACTCCTGTTGTTCTATGTTGACACTAGAAATTTTTTGAAACCAATAAGAGGCAACGGATATCGTCCCGTCCCCAAAGGTGGTACGTTCCCTATCGAAACCATCATGCTTGTTGTGAGAAGCTTATACCCAAACATGTCCCAAATGGGACAAATTTTTCACCACGGCATGTTGATGCCGCTCCATGATAGCATGCCAAGTTTCATGAATTTCAGACGAGTTTTGGATTTACCAGAATTTAAAAACCAGGTATCTCAATGTTTTGCCGGCAATCAACAGTGCCCTGGTGTTTGAAATTCATTCCCGTTTCATGCATGGGACCTAAGCATGCACCCAAGGACACACATGTGATTTTTCAACCAATTTATATGCACTGGAGCATGTGCATGTAGTTCAAATTTGAATTATGCACATAAAATGCCTAGAAAACTCAGTTAATGCATAAAAATGTCCAAACAAACCCTGAAAAATCCAAAAAATTGCACAACACTCTTGTCGTTTCGTCCCCAAAGGTGGGACGTACATTCCCTACCGAAACCACCAGGCTTGTTGTGAGAAGCTCTGGTTTGTGAGAAGCATATACCCAAACCTACCCCAAATGGGACAAAAAATTTACCACGACATGTTTATGCCGCTCCACGATAGCATGCGAAGTTTCATGAATTTCATGTCGAGTTTTGGATTTACTAGAATTTAAAAACCAGGCATCTCAATGCTTTGCCGGCAATCAACGGTGCCCTCGTGTTTGAAATTCATTCCCATTTCTTGCATGAGACCTAAGCATGCACCCAATGACACATATTTGATTTGTCAACCAATTTATATGCACTAGAGCATGTGCATGTAGTTCAAATTTGAATTATGCACATAAATGCATTGAAAACTCAGTTAATGCATAAAAATGTCCAAACGAACCCCGAAAAATCCCAAAAATTGACACAACACTCCTATTGTTCTATGTTGACACGAGAAAAAATTTGAAAGCAATAAGAGCCAATGGATATCGTTTCGTCCCCAAAGGTGGGATGTTCCCTATCGAAACCATCATGCTTGTTGTGAGAAGCTCTTGTTTGTGAGAAGCATATACCCGAACCTGCCCCAAATGGGACAAATTTTTTACCACGGCATGTTGATGCCGCTCCATGATAGCATGCCAAGTTTCAAGAATTTCAGACGAGTTTTGGATTTACTAGAATTTAAAAACCAGGCATCTCAATGTTTTGCCGACAATCAACAGTGCCCTGGTGTTTGAATTTCATTCCCATCTCTTGCATGGGACCTAGAAATTCACCCAAGGACACACATGTGATTTTTCAGCCAACTTTAGTGCATTGGTGCTTGTAGTTCAAATTTGAATTATGCACATAAAATGCCTAGAAAACCTAGTTAATATATAAAAAAAGGCCAAACGAACCCCGAAAAATTCAAAGATTAAACACAACACTCCTGTTGTTCTATGTTGACACTAGAAATTTTTTGAAAGCAATAAGAGGCAACGGATATCACCCCGTCCCCAAAGGTGGTATGTTCCCTATCGAAACCATCATGCTTGTTGTGAGAAGCTCTGGTTTGTGAGAAGCTTATACCCAAACCTGCCCCAAATGGGACAAAATTTTCACCACGACATTTTGATGCCGCTCCATGATAGCATGCCAAGTTTCATGAATTTCAAACGAGTTTTGGATTTACTAGAATTTAAAAACCAGGTATCTCAACGTTTTGCCGGCAATCAACAGCGCCCTGGTGTTTGAAATTCATTCCCATCTCTTGCATGGGACCTAGAAATTCACCCAAGGACACGCATATGATTTTTCAACCAACTTTGGTGCATTGGAGCATGTGCTTGTAGTTCAAATTTGAATTATGCACATAAAATGCCTAGAAAACTCAGTTAATGTATAAAAAAGGCCAAATGAACCCCGAAAAATTCATTCCCATTTCTTGCATGGGACCTAAGCATGCACTGAAGGACACATATTTGATTTTTCAACCAATTTGTATGCACCGGAGCATGTGCATGTAGTTTAATTTTGAATTGTGCACGTGAAATGGCTAGAAAACCAGTTTAATGTATAAAATGTCCAAACGAACCCTGAATAATTCCAATTCTTTTACGACACACATATAGTTGCATGTTCACTGCAGATAAAAGGTCTAGCAATTCAAATAGCGGCCATTGCCGCTGTGACCCCATTTTGTAATTCAAATCAAGTAGATCCCACACAGTTTATTATCACCAACAGTGAGAGATGTAGTACAAAATATCTTGGAGCACCATCGGTGTATAGTACGCCTATGGCTTATGCGAGAAGGTGCGTCGGCTACAGTCCACAGCCGGTGTGTCAAGCACACTAGCTCACTCCCCAAAAATTCTCGCCTCTGCATCCCTCGCAATCTCAAAAATATCTACCGCCTAGAAGGTTTTAATGTTTGATGGCACACGATTAGTATGTGCGGACCGTGTGCGATCTCTGTTACTCCCGCTCTGCTTCAGTCCCTTGATTCAAATTTTCAGTAGCCCCGGCATTTTACTCTCGCCTCTGCATCCTTCGCAATCTCAAAAATATCTGCTCGCCCTTGATCCAAATTTTCAGTAGCCCCGCCTTGTTACTCCCGCCTAGTAAAATTTCCAGTTGCCGCAGTATTTCCTCAAACACAACCTTGCCCCTCCTCCACACACACCCCAAAACCTCCGCTCACACAGACGCAGACAACCCTCGAAACCATTGGTAGGTCGCCGCCATCACCGGCACCTCCATCCTCAACCTCTGCCTATGCGCCGGGGAGCTCGAGGAGCCAATGGCCAAAAAGAGGTTTATCGCGGCCTTTTCGCCCGACACCGGCGAGGTGGCCGCCGAGGTGTCCCCGTCGTCCTCCGCGGGCCCGATCCGCCGTCGCCGGTCCCCCGATCCGCCGTCGCCGGTCCCCCGATCCACCCGCCGCCGCGCCCCTACGCTGATTCGAGGACTTCCCCATCCTCCCTCGGACCCGGCAGCCGACGAAGTCCTACCTTGGGGTCCGGCAGCGGCGGTGGGGGACGTGGGTCGCCGAGATTACAGATCGAGAGACCCACACCCGCCGGTGGTTCGGTAGCTTCCACACGGCCGAGCTCCCGGCCATGGAGTACGACCGCTGGCAGGTCCGCTACCACGGCGCGGTGGCTAGGCTCAATTTCCCCTTCGGCACACGTCCGGTCCACCTCATTCCACCGGAGCCAGGGGTGGTGAGCCCGGCTATGGCGCGGGAGGACCGCGAGGCATGGGAGCGCCTCAAGGCCGAGGCCGCCGCCGAGGCCTACATGCAAGAGCTCCACCGGCAGCACCCGAAGCTCGTCGAGACGGAGCGGGCGATCTTTGTCGGCGCGGAGGGCGGCGAGGTTATCGCGCTCTCCTCTGATAACGAGGTCGAAGGCGGCGAGGACGGGGCGCGGAGGGCGGTGAGGTTATCGCGCTCACCTCTGATGACGAGGTCGAAGGCGGCGGCGACGGTGGCGCGGAGGGCATTAAGGTGGGCCCCAAGGATGAGGAGATCGACGTCGATGAGTGGAGGAGTACCTTCCCCAACGACCCGACGACGGTACTGGCCCGGACCCGGCACGCGGCACACCGTACATGACGAGGAAGGATTGGCTCGACCTCTACTTCGACCGAAAGTAGTTTAGCTTAGTTTAAATTTATGTTTTATGTTCGGTTATGCAAAACTATCTATGTTTATGTTTGAATGCATGCTACTTTCGATTGAACCTGCTTTGAACTTGATCAAATTGAAGTTTACAACCTTAAGTTTAGGGGATCGACTAGAAAAGGCTAAAAATTGCTGGAGTATATATATATCCACTAAGGGTTTTAGTCCTTTAACTTTTTAAGGATCGCCTAGAGATGTCCTTATGACTTGTTTATTTCAGTTCTTCACAATGTGATGCTCTATATGTACAACTATTTGCCGTGCAGTTCAATTTCATCAATAACAGTTTCAACAATACCACTAAGAAATACGATATTTGGTTGTTGTTAAGGGTATTGCAGCTAACATGCTTCTTCGTTTTTCAATTGTTGTTTAGCAACATGCATTGTACTGAATGACTAAATATGCAATCCCAGGCTACATAGCAACAAGGGAGAGTGTTACCTTAATGTTCTGATGATGTCTAGATATACATGTAATAAAATCTTATATAATGGGATGGATGGAGTGTTGTACTACATCATTTTTCAATTGTTGTTTAGCTTCTAATATGTAACATCCCCAGCATTACACTACAGTAATCTCCCCCTAATGAAGGTCATGTCATCATGATCATCATGCCAAAATGCCACTTGTCCAAAATCTGCTTCAAATTCAAATTGCATGTCAAATATTTGCTTCTTCTTTCATGCAAATAAAATAGTTCATCCTATGGCAAATAATCCCTAGATATTTGTCATGTTGAAGCCAACATTTTTTGGAATTCCCAAATTGCCCCTGGGAATTTATTATCTGGTCCAGCAGTATTTAAGGTGTCCTTTTCATTTTCTAAAAATGCTTGGACAACTCCTGAAGGCCCCAAACTTTTTGTGGCTGTGCACAATAATTCTTTGGAATTGTTTTAGCCAGTGGCATAATTTTGCAAGGTCATTTGTGGCTAAAAGAAAAGGCAAAATGCTGCTGAAAAAAATAGAAAAAGAAAAGGAAAGAAGAAGGGGTGGGAGAGCCCCCTGGCCTCCCCTTGGGCTCCGGCCCACCCGAGCCAACTGGCCCAGCTAGGCCGGCCCACTCCCCCCTGTCGTCTTCCCCCTCCCCATTGTGCGAGCGACCACGTGCGCGCGCGTCTCCACCAGACCCCCTCGCCGGCTCCGACGAGGGGATAAGGTAGCCCGCGCCACCTCGATCCCCTCTCCCACTCCCCCACTCGCCTGCCCTCCTCATTCTCTCTCTCTCTCTCTCGCCTGCGCTCTCTCCCCTCCAGATCCGCCTGGGCCGCGCCTCTCCGTCACTGCTCACCGCACTCCACCGCGGCCACCGGCCGACCTTCGCCTCGCCGACATGCCCCAAGGCTCTGCCTCGACCTCCTCATCCTCCCCGCCGAGCCACGCGGACCGGGATGGCCCCGCAGCACCGCCGTGACCTCTTCTTCCTCCTCTGCCCCGACCCCGGCCGTCGTCGATTCGCTCCACCGAGCCTCCCCCGAGCCCACGATTGCACACCTGCAGGCTCCCGGTGAGCCTCTGTTTCCTTCCCCCCTCCCTGCGACACCCGGTTCGCCCGTAGCCGCCGCTCCGCTGGCACTAGCACGCATCGCCGCTGACGAGCTCGCCTCCGTGGCCATCGCCACTGTCACGTGCGGTTGAACCTCGCATCGAGCTCCTAGAGCTCGTGTGAGCCAGAGCCACCACTAGCGCGCCTCCCAGTGCTGTGCAGCTCCGGTTCCACTGACAACCGACTCCGTTGTCCGTCGGCGACGACCTAGCGCACGGCACCGACCTTTTCAACTCGCGCTCGTGCCGTAGATCGACGCGGAACATTGCTCCCGTTCGAACGCAACCAACCGCCATCGTTTTGGCCGTCGGACGGTGATTTTCGACCACCCCCGACGCGCGCCGCCGCGCGATTTGGTCGTCGGAGCTCTCTCCGGCGCCGACGCCGACGTGGCTCAGTGGGCCCCGCCCCTGGGTCGCTGACCCGTGGGCCCCTGGGGCCCGGCTGCCCTGTTGACTTCAGTCAACTGCTGCCTGGGCAAGCCCCAGCCACTGACGTGCGGGCCCCACCGCTTTTCCTCTAACTAAAATGTTTAAATAATTAAAACTAATTAGTTTAGCTAATTAGTCTACGACAGGTGGGGTCCAGTAGCTAATTAACCTAGATTAGTTAGTTTAATACACTGTTAGAGTAACAGAGGCTGACATGTGGGTCCCATTGGAACCACAGGCCAGGTTTGACCTGGTCAGCCGCCCTGCTAACTGCTGATGTCGCTGTGACGTCATGCTGACGCAATAAACCTTTTCTATTAATATAAATAAATCCAGAAAATGGTTTAAACTTTGAAAATTCATAGAAATTAAACCATAGCTCCGATGAAAATGTTTTCTACATGAAAGTTGTTCAGAAAAAATCCAACGTTTCTGAATACGCGGTCCGTTCATCTGTCACATGCCCCTAGCATGTTGAACATGGAACATTCCCCCTCCGGTCATCTGTCTGACACAGGTCCGAAACCGGGAATACATTCCGGGTTGAATTCCCCCTTCCCGTGAGTCCTTGATCTTGATCGTACACATTTGCGTGTATGATTAGTGTATGATTGAATCGAGGGCGTCACAAGTTGGTATCAGAGCCGACTGCCTATAGGTAGCCCCCCTTCCAACTCCTTGGCCGAAGTTGAGTCTAGTCCTTGGAAAACTTTTACTAACATTGTTGTGTGGCTTACGGGCCCACATCACAAATGGGTGGTATTATGATCTTTTATTCCTCGTCTATACTCTGGAATTCTGATCTCTCTTCTATTCAGGTTAAATGATTTTGCTAAAATCTAACTTTAGGTTCTCGAAAATACTTCTCCCGGAGAGCCCCTTCAGTCCAGATGATCACTTGCTGCACCAGAAGATTTCGAAGATACTCTTTGATGTTTCCCCGAAACCCTTGTGCCTTCGGCGTTGCAATTCCATATCACCGATAAATCCCTAAGGATAGCTGCATACACTTGTCGTCCATACCTTCATTTCCAGTTGTTCTTATTATTACAAGATACCCTGAAATACTTCGGATATTCCGAGAATCCTTTGTGCCTGCTGCCTTGCAGCTCCTTTTCCGCATCAATACATGTATGAATAATTCCTCACACTTACCGGGGATCCGTTCATCCCCAGTTGTTCTTGTGTTTCACAAATTCTTTAGAATAATATTCGATCTTCCGATAATCCTCAGTAGCCTATTGCTCCTGTTCTTCCTTATCGTCTTGCATTATGGTTAATTCCATATGTCTAACAATATTCATTAAACTTCTTTGAGATTGTCATTCTTATCCTATTGATTCGACACGTGCGTCAATGCACACATTCATTAGTTATTCCCTGGTAATTTTTTATCCTTCTGGCTCAGACTACACTCCGGACATGAGCTGGTTCTCGGCAAATCAAACCTTGAATGATTGTTGATCTATGTCTTTTCTACTTGCTTATCTTTTGATTAGAGCATTTGCTTCCGATCCCCCGAATTGGAAATCATAATTCCTTTGCATTTAAGCTTTGGAATTATCAGATATTTCCAAAATCCGATGCTTCTGCATTATTTCTTCTTCTGATTGAGTATCGATACTCACATCAGCTCCGTTGTGGATCGCCGGATCCATTATTGGATTATCATCCGATAGTGTCCTTCATATTCAAAGAACCTCGTGAAGTTCTTTCCCAGATACATAAATGCCTTTGGTAATTGTATCCTCTCCTTTTGCCAACCATGCTCTGCTTTCGAGCTTGTGTTATTTACTTCTGAAGTTTGTGGAATAGGTTCCTAAGATGCCCCTATGGGTTGAACCTATGCCTCCCATAATCCGTTTGAACCCGAGAGTTTTAACGAGTCTTACTCTTCTGGTGTTTTGCCAGATAACATTTCAACACTACAACTTCATCGAAAGCGAGAAGTAAATGCAATGATATGCATTGAAGAAGTGGGAGTCGACCTTGAACTTGTGTTCATGCCCATGGACACGATGTAGATCTTATCATGGAAGCTTCTCTTAAAATTAATTATCCCCTTGGTATAAGATCATCTTATACCTAGGATTTGATCCTTTGCAAAAGTGGTTCTGACCATAATTGTTCCCCTTTGATTCCATTTCTCGGACAAGTTAAAGCACTTGTCTTCTGTAGATAAATGCATCTTCGCAACCTCTATTTTGATCTTCCATCAAGTATTACCCTCCGATATCTCGAGAATAACAAAGAACCATGTTGCTTCCTACGAGTCTTCTTCTGGTATTGCTTCTCATCGGTTTCAGATTTCCCTGGGTTTTGAGTTGTTAGTCACTCGAGAACGCCGATAAGTGAATCAATTCCACACTTCGATTATATAACTCTAAGTAATTTTCGTTGCTTACGAGTTTAATAAGCCTTCAAGTCATTCCTAGCCTGATCAACTATATCATTATCGTGCTAAATTTTAACTGTGGTACATGGTCCTTCTTCCCGGAGCACAACTTTTGACGACGAGATAAACTTACGTCGATCTTCCTTGTCATGTCATTTCACCTTGAACATCAAGCTTGATTTTGAGTTTGTGTCGTACCCGTGGTTCCAATAACCCTTCGCTTCATCATTCCTTTGACTTGATGTCATCGCCGATTGATTACATCTTTGTGAAATCTCTCGACATTTGTGTCGTGATCATCATCTACATTCTGAGCTCTTCCAAGATATCAGTCGAATTCATGGTGAGAAATACCATCCTTGCCCCTCGATGATTTGTGTTATCATCGACAACATTCTTGTCTTCCCCCCAAACAAACTTGTTCATATAAATTTTGGAAATACATCCTTTGTGACGTGTCGATGGATTGTTGCTGAACCCGTCGGCCACATCCTCTTTTTTTTCCTGGTAAAATTTATGAGATGTTCTAAAAATTCCCGAAGGAACCTTGTGTTTCCGAAGTCTGACCTTTCCCTGATGACCTTGTCGATGCTATCTCGAAGCATGACTATGGTACTCAAACATCAACAACATTGGAAGCATAAGGCTAAATGTTTCTTGATCAATTATCCAAACACCATGGTATGGGTAACATCATGAGTTTCCTCGGCCCCCTCACTGGATGGTTATCTACTTGTAGTCCCGTCACGATTATTCCCGCTCTGCTTGCTTTGGGAAGGAGATACACCTAATACTCGTGTATACCCATTTTCCTTTCCATTGTTCTGTTTAAATCCGATAATCACTTTTCCTTTCCTTTGTGTTGATTAACCTTTCTGGTAATCTGACATACCTGAGCAGTGATAATTCCCTGCTTGTCGCGACCCCGGCCCCGCGGCACCGCCGCGACCTCTTCTTCCTCCTCTGCCCCGACGCCGGCCGTCGTCGATTCGCTCCACCGAGCCTCCCCCGAGCGCACGATTGCACACCTGCAGGCTCCCGATGAGCCTCTGTTTCCTTCCCCCCTCCCTGCGACACCCGGTTCGCCCGTAGCCGCCGCTCCGCTGGCACTAGCACGCATCGCCGCCGACAAGCTCGCCTCCGTGGCCATCGCCACTGTCACGTGCGACTGAACCTCGCATCGAGCTCCTAGAGCTCGTTTGAGCCAGAGCCACCACTAGCACGCCTCCCCGTGCTGTGCAGCTCCGGTTCCACTGACAACCGACTCCGTTGTCCGCCGGGGACGACCTAGCGCACGGCACCGGCCTTTTCAGCTCGCGCTCGTGCCGTAGATCGACGCGGAACATTGCTCCCGTTCGAACGCAACCAACCGCCGTCATTTTGGCCGCCGGACGGCGATTTCCGACCACCCCCGACGCGCGCCGCCGCGTGATTTGGTCGCCGGAGCTCTCTCCGGCGCCGAGGCCGACGTGGCTCGGTGGGCCCCGCCCCTGGGTCGCTGACCCGTGGGCCCCTAGGGCCCGGCTGCCCTGTTGACTTCAGTCAACTGCTGACTGGGCAGGCCCCAGCCATTGACGTGCGGGCCCCATCGCTTTTCCTCTAACTAAAATGTTTAAATAATTAAAACTAATTAGTTTAGCTAATTAGTCTACGACAGGTGGGGTCCAATAGCTAATTGACCTAGATTAGTTAGTTTAATACACTGTTAGAGTAACAGAGGCTGACATGTGGGTCCCATTGGACCCACAGGCCAGGTTTGACCTGGTCAGCCGCCCTGCTAACTGCTGATGTCGCTGTGACGTCATGCTGACGCAATAAACCTTTTCTGTTAATATAAATAAATCCAGAAAATGGTTTAAACTTTGAAAATTCATAGAAATTAAACCATAGCTCCGATGAAAATGTTTTCTACATGAAAGTTGCTCAGAAAAATCCAACGTTTCTGAATACGCGGTCCGTTCATCTGTCACATGCCCCTAGCATGTTGAACATGGAACATTCCCCCTCCGGTCATCTGTCTGACACAGGTCCGAAACCGGGAATACATTCCCGGTTGAATTCCCCCTTCACCTGTATCGTGTAGCCATACGTTAGGTCACACCCGGCACAACATATTGCCACGTTATGCTTTGTGATGCTATGTTTGCTTTATAATTACTGTTTCTTCCCCCTCTTCTCTCCGGTAGACCCCGAGGCCGATGATGCCCCGGTGATCGACTACGTCGACGACGACCCCTCCTTGCCAGAGCAACCAGGCAAGCCCCCCCTTTGATCATCCCGATATCACCCATTCCATTCTCTCATGCTTGCATTAGATTTATCTACTGTTATTGTTTGCTCCTATTCTGATGCATAGCCTACTTTTGTAACCTGCTCATTGTACCTTACCTGCTCATCCTAAACTGCTTAGTATAGGTTGGTTAGTGATCCATAAGTGACCCCACATTGTCCTTGTTGCCCCTGCTTCATCATCGAAGACCCAATCAACGGGATCGAAGACCAGGCCCCGGCACCGCACATCACTTTACCCTTAGTTGCTCGACACTACTGGGTTACTATCGAGTGCCGAGGGTGAGACCTCTTCAGCACTTCTGATGTTAACCTGTAGTGTAGCTATTCGGTCATGGTCATCGAGGGTGATTTCCTCCTTAACCACTTCCGATACGGCTCTGTCGTGCAACCCCTCAAGTGTGAACCTCTGGGGTGGTTCCTCTTACGTTCACCTTGATGATTACATCGAGTGGAATCCGTCAAGGGTGATTCCTCATGTTTTCCCCTTGGTGTTAGACACACGGTTACTATGGTTACTATGACTTTACACTGAACCATGTTACTAAAGACGGGTCGGCCCTGAGGGGTACCCGCACGAGCTTAATTGCGAGTGATGTGGAGACGGGTTGACCTGGAGGGTGCCCACGAGATAATTACGAGGCGTGGCCGGGCATTCCTAGCCCTTGCCGCAAGTCCTCGAGACGGGGCAACGGGGTCACATCTTTCGTGAGTCTCTGCTTGTTACCGCGCGTTCCTAATCCACTACGATTTGGATATTTGATCCGAGGGGCCTCTGGCCTGATAGAACTAACCATCACGTGGGCATAGTATGGGCATTCTGCGTCGTATGCATCAGCCGAAGCTTAATAGACGTCAGCGACTGAGCGGCGCGCGCCGGGTTGGACTGGTAAGCTCCTACCTTTTTAAGGAGGTAGCTAGGTCTGCTCACCGGCCGCCCACGCAACGTGCAGGAGTTCCCGGGGCTATGGCCCATGACCCCTGGGGGCATAGGTTTAGTCCGGCGTGCTTGACCTCTCTATTAAGCCTAGGTCGGGTTGCGGCGTATTGTTTGGCCGAGGCCGGGCATGACCTAGGAAAGTGTGTCCGGCCGGAGTTAATCGAGCGTGGTGGGTAAGTTGGTGCACCCCTGCAGGGAAGAAAACATCTATCGATAGCCTGTCCTACGGTAATGGACACTTGGAGTTGTATCCCGATCGATACAACTAGAACTGGATACTTGTGATGAGTAATGGATTGTGATGATAACTGGATAGTATGGCTCTGGGATTGCTTTCTCGCGGGGTGTCGAGAAAGGATCTCTGGCCGAGGTTGATAACACTACTACTACTTTACTTTATGTTACTCTACTCCCTCCTGTTGCTGCAAGATGGTGGTTTCCAGAAGATGCTAGTCTTCGATAGGCTAGGCTTTCCCCTTCTCTTCTACCATTCTGCAGTTCAGTCCACATATACTACCATTTTCATTGACACCGATGCATATGTAGTGTAGATCCTTGCTTGCGAGTACTTTGGATGAGTACTCACGGTTGCTTTGCTTTCCCCTTTCTTCTTCTTTCCGGTTGATGCAACCAGATGTCGGAGCCCGGGAGCCTGATGCCACCGCCGATGCCTACTACTACGTGGAGACCGCTGACGACCAGGAGTAGTTAGGAGGCTCCCAGGCAGGAGGCCTTGCCTTTTCGATCGTTGCTACTTTTGTGCTAGCCTTCTTAAGGCAAAATTGTCTAACTCATGTCTGTACTCAGATATTATTGCTTCCGCTGACTCTTGTGTATTCGAGCTTATGTATTCGAGCCCTCGAGGCCCATGGCTTGTAATATAAAGCTTGTATTATTTTATTTGTGTCTAGAGTTGTGTTGTGATATCTTCCTGTGAGTCCTTAATCTTGATCGTACACATTTGCGTGTATGATTAGTGTACGATTGAATCGAGGGCGTCACATAATATTAACTTGGTGCTTTTAGGTACATATATCATTGCCAAAGATCCACACTTCGACCCTTTCTGCGTATGGGGCAATAAGATATTCATGAACTAGCATCAAGTGAGGAAACTGATAAAGATTGTTATTAAAATGGGTCAAAGGATGTCAATCGAACTATTTGTTTACACTTTATGCAAGACAATAGTGAACTGCAGGATGGTAAGTAAGAACTCTGTAGCCTTCTTTTTACTGCCCGTAATGAGTTGTGTTAGATGACAATATCTGAATCATTTTTCTTTTGCAGTGGATGCTGAAGCAGTTTACTCAAGATTACTTCTCAAACTACATGATTGGCGGCCGACCATCACAAGGGGTTGGACTAGAGTCCTGCATGCCTTCTGTATTCAGGAGAGCACAATAGGGCCATTCCGCTTCACCTTGTTCAGCAACTGGAATGTCTGTCGCCTCTTTCTTTACCATCTGTAATAGTACAAGTATAGAACCCTGGTACATCATTCTTTATTTGGTGCTTATGTAATTCTTAAACATATGTACCTGTGAATCAAATAATGCATTGGTTGTTTGAACCTGATGGATATGAATAAAGCTATAGCCTACTTTCAAGTTTAAATTAGGTATAATTTTAAATAGCAGCAATTAAATTAGGGCAAAATTACGTTGTGCAGGTCATTACGGCACACACGGTTGGTAAAACACAAACATTTGCAATATACACCATAATCTGAGACGGTTTACAGAGAGGAAACGTGTGCAAGCATGCACATAGTTGCCATTTGCAAAGCGTGTGTGATGTCAGACACTATCACATACGGTGCGGGAAAACTAAATGTGTGTGATTGTCTACCCATCGTACACGGTTTATAATTATGAACTGTTTGTGATGTGCCAGGCATCGTAAAACTCCCGTGCCTAGAATCTGTCTGGAAAACTCCCGTGCCTGGAATCTGCCTGGTTTTAGACAGAACAACAAAACTCCGACTGCGATGGCAATGCGAGCACAAACGAGTAGCAAGGATGGAGCGTTTGGGATATTCGAGATATCGGAAACGGTTATATAGGGACAACTGTATGCATCAAGGCTCCCTATCCCCGACGGTTTCTGGGTCGTGTGGGAAGGACCCCCCTATCGCCCACACTCACTTGGCGACGGTTCCAAATGCCGTCGCGGAAAGGGGTTAAAAACCGTTTGTTTAGGACCGACGCGCACCAGTGAACCCCTTTTTCGTGTTAAGTGCAAGTGTTTGTTAGTTTGTGCAGGTGCATAGATTGGAGACTTCCCTGTACTTCCTACTGGATTGATACATTGGTTCTCAAACTGAGGGAAATACTTATCTCTACTTTGCTGCATCACCCTTTTCTCTTCAAGGGAAAAATCAACGCAAGCTCAAGAAGTAGCACCTGCCCATGGCTGCCCGCGTTGCTGGTGGCGCCTTGAGGCGTGCGAGCGGCTGCCCGGTGAGGGATCGATGTCATTGTTAATTCGCATGGTGACCTCTCTGACATGTGATGACGGCTTTGCGGCGAATTTTGGTGGTCATCGAAAAATCTTGTGAGGATTTCTTTCTGCAGATCTGGTGGCTGCCTTCGGTGGTGAGATGCAATCTACGAATGACGGCTTGATGCATAGGATATGGTGGTGCAGCAGCGGCACGCAAATGCATGTACCTGCCGAGATTGTGGAAAAGTGGCGGCGACAACACAACATTGACTTTGATGAGTACCGGGGTGAAAACCTAGGTATGACCCGAGTTGGTTAGCCTGGAAATGGCAATATTTTCTGTGTCGTTACCTTGTTGGAGGAATTGCTCGGATATGCTCGGACTGATTCTTCAGGGTGAAAACCTAGAATTTGGCTTTTGGTGGTTGGATCCGGTGATGACGATGCTTGAGCGATGCTCCCTTCTTGAAGGCGCTATTGTTGAAGAATCTCATTGTCTATTGTCTTTTGTGGTGTCATGAGATGGTTGGTGCGGATGCGGTCATAGTTGTAGTTTGTCAACCGCAGGTTTGATCGCTTCGATTTTTTTCTTTTTTCTCGCTTAGGCATAGCTAGCTTTGGTCATATATAACTTTGCTATTTGCCGGTGTTTTGTGTATGTGCAGTGTTCGTAGTGGCTATGTGCATTGTAGCTATGCAGTGGTTGGGTGCATGCTCATTGTCCACTTGATGCTTTATTTTGAGTCAATAAAATCTACCTTTTGTCAAAAAATTAATAGATAAATATTAACGTGGAGAAGAGAGAAATCGTAAGAAAAGGCTTGTCTTCTCTTATCTCTTTTAGTATAATGCTTACCATATTTTTAGAAATATCTTGTTATTGAGAATAAGGATAAAACTAGTTCTAATAAAAGTATCATAGCAGTATCATGCATGCCAATTACGCAATTTTAATGAGCCGGCATATAATTAAATGAAGAAAAAAAAGTTGAGTATCATATCATGATATCGTATCATAATAAATGGTATACTACTAATATGTGCCATCTATTATAAATATGCTTTTATTGACATCTCTAAATTACATGCAAGTTGTATATGCCCTTACCGTTTCGCTCAGCTACTCCGTCCTCTCCTCCTCACAGCTATACGGCGACGACCTAACCCTAGCGCCACCGCTCCACCGGCGCGCATCACCGCCTCCGGCAGCCCCCTGAACAAGTTCCCCTTGGAATTCCTATCTTTCTAGAACTCAGAGTTTGCTTTCCCTAGGGTTAGAAGTTTGGAGCCACCGCCCCTCTCTCCCCGTCCCCATGGCCGACCTCGGCAGCTTCGGCAGGCGGCGGCAGCCGACTGCTGCGGAGGTGGTGGGGCGCCTCAAGGATGACGGAGATTTCGACGCCCTCCGCCGCGCCATCGTCCGCAAGGTCAAGGACAACGTGAGCGCCCCCAAAACCGCCCCATCTCCCCCAAATCCTTTTACCTGTACCTTGGTATTTGCACAATTGCGCCGCTGTTACTCCTTCGTGTCCAAATCGTTTACCTTTTATGGTTTTAGTAGTAGATCTGACATCCGAGTGCATGGGGCATGGCCAAAAGACTAGAACTTGTTCTGCATTGGTTTTATTCATGAGTTGTGGCACCGTAGTAGAATTTGCCCCTAAGGGCCGCTTTTAATTGAACCATACATGAGAATTGAATCGATTGTGTGTTTGCTAGGTTTCGGGTGCTCATCTTTTCCAGGACTGTGTTGGTATTGGAAGCATTGTATTTGATATGGAAATCTCCTGCGGAGCACTATCGCCTGATTCCTTAACACTTACTATATGTTTGGAATAGATGTGAGTGTCTAAAGAGTAGTGTTCGTTCTGTACTGCACTGGTTTGGTTTGGTTGATGGGCATCAACCATGGATTTTTCTATATGTGTCGCCTGATCTTTAACGTTAGTTGCAGCATCAGTGGTAGGGATAACTAGTACAAATTTTTAAGGAGGAAACACACACATACAAAGGTAACTTGCACCATAACCCAATCTCGGTTGTGTTGGGTTTGAAGGAAGACTCCATCCTGTGTGCAGAGGGAAAGAGAGGAACTAATATGGCATCTCACATAGGAACTTCTTCCAAAATCCACGCAATCCAAGAAAATATCACTGTTCAAAAAAGCGCCATTAGGCGCTCGCCTAGGCGTGCTTAAGCGCTGGGCGTTGGCATAGCGCCTCGCTTTAGCCCTAGGCGCTCAAAAAAGCGGCCGACGAGGTACTCCAGTGAGAAATCAGCCTCTCCGGCGAGGAATCACGTTTCTAAGGCGAGAAATCAATTTCCCTGGCGAGATTCGACCTCCCCTGCGAGAATTCATCCTCGCCGACGAGGGATTCAACTACCCCGACGACAAATCGAGCTTCTCCGGTGAGGTATCAAGCTTCTCCGGCAAGGGACAAAGGAAGAGGGAGAGAGTCAGCCTCGTGTAGCAAGACACAGAGGACGAGGGGGGGGGGGGGAGGCGGCGTGAGGAGGAAACCTAAGTTTCGTATCGACTAACGAGAGCTTTAGTAGGAGGATATGAAGATGGGCCTGTGGTTTAATGGGCCAGCCCATCTAGCTTATTTCTTCACGCTATAGTACTAACGCCTAATTTTGCCTAATCGCGCCTAAGCTAGAAAAGCGAAAGGGGGGGGGGGGGGGGGCGGCTTGAGGAGGAAACCTAAGTTTCGTATCGACTGACGAGAGCTTTAGTAGGAGGATATGAAGATGGGCCTGTGGTTTAATGGGCCAGCCCATCTAGCTTATTTCTTCACGCTACAGTACTAACGCCTAATTTTGCCTAATCTAGAAAAGCGCAAGTAGGTGCCCAAACGCATAATTAACGCTTAACGCTTTTTTGAACTTTGGAAAATATCAGCCTCTAATCTACGTAATTTTAGACTCGGACATGGACACGGGTGTCCAAATCCAACTTGGATTCAGGTGTCCGATTTTACGTTTTTTGTTGGACACGGCAAATAACACTTGGAATTTGACACAGATGTTGGAATCTGGTGCAAATTTGGGATGTATAATATTGCCAAAAATAAAAAAAGGAAATGATTGGACACGTCAAATAACACTTGGAATTCGACACAGATGTTGGAATCTGGCGCAAATTTGGGATGTATAATATTGCAAAAAAAGAAAAAAAGAAATGGGTACATATGATCAAGTAACGCTGCTCATGGCCTTATCATGTGAAAATTCTGCGCACAAATACAATCACATATACCTTATCTAATTCCCTGTGAGAGACCGATGCTATTGCGTATTAGGACTATGGGAACATTAGGCCCCACTGCTTGTGCAGATGGTGTACGATGCAGCATTGATGGATGACTATGAACGAATTACAAATTTGAACTACCGAGTGGTAACTTACCTTAACATATAGAAGGTAGTTGCTGATTGCTGGATTCACATTCCAATGATGATTCAAAACTGGGCTGAAATGCCGATATGGAAATGAATGATAATAAGTAGCTTTAAAGCTAGAACCAGCGCATTGAATATTTGGTAAGCTTTATTATCTAGATGTATCTTGTTACTGGTCTGGTACCACCCCATTCGGAGATAGACAATAAAACTGCACCCGTCATTGTCATTGATAGTCTTGATATGCTCATCTGACATGCAGGATCATCAAAAGCAGTAGACGCTAACATAGCACTTAAATTTCATCAATCAATCTTGTTTTATGGAATAGTTGATTTCAATTTCATTGATCAATCCTGTTTTGAGGAATAGTTGATATTAATTTCATTGGTTAATCCAGTTTTGAGGGGTAACCGACGTCAAGTTCTGTGAGTAATAACTGATAGCATCATTACTAGTTTACTTCATTACAAAGTTCTGGTGACATTGTGTAATTATTATCTAAGTCATCTTTTGACACATAAATGTGGCGACTGATAGTCAATAAACTGGTATTTGTTGTGTATCTATAAGTCAGTCATGCAGCTAAGCTGATTTCCAGATGCTCAACTTCACTGCAATTGTGTTCCAGTGGGGTCCACTCTTGCCCTGTCCTGGATACTCATTTTAATGAGCATATCTAAAATGTACTGATAGAGGTTTCCTGGATCTGTGTTATATGTTGTCTGTTTCGGAATGGATGTGCACACGCCGTGCATCCGATAAATGCTCTGCACCGTCAGATGCTCTAGGAACAAAAGTTAAAATAGCTGGATGGGAAACGTCGTATGTATGTCGTCCAAAAAGTGTCGGTTCTATAGCAGTGTTCTATCTGTTTTTACTATGTAAGTTATTCAATATTGCAATATTTCAACTATACCACAGGTGTGTTCTTTGGGATCATTTACACACATGGCACTTTTAACCTTTTATATACATTTTTAACACATGCCATGCATCACCTTAGCGGCAGTCCTTGTGCCACATTAGTATTCTTTCCCGGTGCTGTCCGGACTCTGGACTAATAAGCACATCGGTGTGCACCAGATAAGATCTTAATGCTGTGCAATTCTATAAGTTAATGTCAAGTCATTTTTTTCAGGAGGTGCTGCGCAACAACATAATCACAGAAGTGAAGCAGTCAATGGTACTAAGTGAAGATGGCTCTGAAAAGTTAAAGCTAAAAGAACTCTCTGATGCGATTTTTCAAGACGTAGGGTAAGCTGAGCCACTATCTCTGGGTTTAGTGTTTTTTCCCTTACTCCTTCAAATACTGGGAGTTGTTACTACTATGCACCAGAGATATCAGTAACTCATCTGTTATTATGTTGCATTTCCATATCAGGAGCAAAATAATGGGTCAAATATCAGACGAGGTGTGGAGTGTCATCCAGTCAGGTGAAACTGATATCCGAGGAAGTGTGGAAGCTGTCTTCGATAGGATAATGAACCCTGAACAGCAACAGGACACAGGGCCTTCTCCCAAGAAGCTGAAGAGAAATGGCAAAGGAGAGCAAGTTTCGCCAGCAAAGGCATCAGCCCCTGTTACTGTCCAGGTGGAAGATGATGATCCAGAGGAACCACCAGGGTTTGGTTTGAGTGACCTTCAGCGCAGCAACATGGTAGTAAAGCAGGAGCAGCCATGTGATGATGGGCAGAATCATACCCAAGTGAAACCAAATGGTGGTGAGCTAGTGGGAGCTGGTAGCTTGGGGGACGCCGATGATGAGGATCCTGATGTGCCTCCTGGATTTGATGCGCCTCCTGGATTTGGTTAACAGCCTCCTGGATTTGGTTGACAGCCCTGCGATCTTCTATGACAGTGTCGTCGTTTCTGTGGCAGCAATGCGCGAGAAGATTTCTTGTTTGCTGCTTTGAGGGTGTAGCTGTTCATACGAGAACCTTGAGTCATGAAAGTGAACCTGTACATTCTGTGATGGTGGCAACTGCCAAGTTCATACCGCCCTTGGCTTTAGCTTTGTTGTGTTAATCAGAAGACATATATTGACAATAGACTAAATATTTTGCCCGAACAATGGCGTCGTCCTATGCATCATCTCCAGATTGTGATACACAGTACTCCTGAGAGTGGTAGTAGATATGCTGTTCGTTTAATGACTAAAGGTGGTGTTCTGTTTTTTTTAATGAGATCATGCTTTTTTGGCAAATAAGCTGGGTTCAGTTTAAGACGTTCTGTTCTTTTAATGAGATCATGTTTTTTTTTGGCAAATAAGCTGGGTTCAGTTTAAGACCCATGCGCTACGAGTTGAGTTTTGCAGGGTGGATTGGAGGCCCATGGACGGGGGGCTCTTCGGCGGTGGGGGCTTGGTTGTCCGGCGCCCCCTATATTCTTGTTTTTTTTGTTTTGAACATTTTCTGAATTTGATGGACATTTTTTAAAATTATGGTAAACAATTTTTGAATACTTTTTTTTTGGATAAAAGAAGGTCTCTCTCCTTCCGATTTTCATTAAAGAAAATCATAACATTCAAGAACTACAGAACTAAAGAGAGCGACGGACCCCTCCCCCCCCCCCCCCCCCCCAGCGCCGCTACATCCCTGTTGGAAAATGTTTAGAGCTAAGCGAGTCGACGAACAACTACCACATCATAGTCTTTATAACCCATTAGAAAGCAGATAACCAAACGAAGACTATCAGCTACAGCACAGGGAGGCTTTTTGCTCATCCTTCCAGTCGCGCCACATTGATTCTCCACCCCAGTGAAGCTGCATAGACCTCACTTGCTACTCATTCTAGTAGTTTTCCTCCTAGCTCCAGCACCCTTTTTTGCTGCTCCTTTATCTGCAAAATTGACCAATCCATCATCCAATGGCTCATTAGTTTGATCAGAGTCATAGGATCAGTAATTCTCTTATTATCAAAGATTATTCCATTTCTACATTTCCACACAGCCCAAAATAAGGCAGAAATGCCCACTAGAACCAGTTTCTTATCATTTTTCCTAAATTTATCCAACCACCGCCCCAAGCATTCCTGAATTGATGCAGGAGTTTTTTCCAACCCAAATGAGCATTTAAACAAGCTCCAAATCACAGATGCAGCCGAACATGTAAAAAATAAGTGATCTGTCGATTCATCTTTTCCACAAAACACACAATTCTTTTCTCCTTTCCATTCTTTCTTTAGGAGGGAGTCTCTAGTAAGTATGCTCTTCCTGTTGACTAGCCACATGAAGACCTTAATTTTAGCCGGGACCTTAACTTTCCACAAGAATTTTTGCAGGAAGTTGAGATCAACAGCCACCAACCTTCCATATAAGGATTTGACAGAAAAAAATTGTCAGCAGTAAGGGTCTAGATTATCTTATCTCTCCCCTCTCCCATTTCAATTTCCTCACATCTACTCTTAAGACTATTCCATAGCCCCAAAGTATCCCCATACAGTGTTCTTCTGAACCTAAGCCCCTGCCATCCTTTTTGAATGGCTTCTGCCACTGTTATGTTGTGGTCAAAATATAGGTCATATAATCTGGGATAAGCTTCTTTCAGTGTTTTATCATCTACCCATATATCTTCCCAAAACCTAGTATTTTCCCCATCTCCCAGCTTCTTTTTAGCAAATCTATAGAAAAGCTCTTCGACATCCATCAAACTGGACCAAAACTGGGAGTCCCTAGGTTTTTTTTTGTGGCCCTAGAAAGACAACAATTCCCCCCATATTTCCTATGTATTATTTCTTGCCACATGCCTTCTTTTGTTTCCATTTTCCAGAACCATTTAGCTAATAAGGAAATATTCATTAATTTCAGGTTTAAGATCTCCAAGCCCCCTACCTCTTTGGGTAGACAGCAGGTTTTCCAGTTCACTAAATGATAATTTTTAATATTATCATCTTCTCGCCATACCAACCTAGCTCTGCAAAAATCAGCTTTCTTGATCACCCCTTTAGGCATATGATAAAAGGACATCATAAAGAGGGGTATATTTGTCAGGCAAGCCTGAACCAAAGTAATTCTCCCTGCAATAGAGCCCAGCAATTTCCCTTGCCAACAACTACATCTTTTCTCAATTTTTCCAGTCACACACTTCGAGTGAGTGTTTCTAATTCTGGAGTCAGATACTGGCATCCCTAAATATTTTATAGGCATCATACCCATTTTACAAGTAAGGATTTCCTGATATATGTCTTGCTTTTACTTGGCTTCCCCAAAGAGCACCGGATCACTTTTATGTAAATTGATTTTGAGTCCAGACATTTGTTCAAAGGCTCCCAGGATAAACTTAAGGTTTTTAACACTTTCAATATCATCTTGGATTAGGATGATTGTATCGTCTGCATATTGCAGCATGTTAACCCCTTTATTATTTTCATCCCCCAGGACTCCCTTGACCAAATCATGTTCCAGTGCATTATTCATAAGTACATCCAAGGCATCAACAACTAAGTCAAATAAGAAGGGGGACATTGCATCTCCCTGTGTAAGCCCTTTATATGTCCTAAAATAAGGTCCAATTTCATCATTGACCTTCACCTCCACATGTCCTCCTCTCATTGTTTCCATAACCCAGTCACACCACCTATTAGGGAAACCTTTGAGATTTAACATCTGAATCACAAAGGGCCACTTAATTTTGTTATATGCTTTCTCAAAATCCACTTTAAAAATTAGTGCATCTTGCTTCCTATGGAATGTATTTAGAGCTTCATGTAAATCGCAACCCCTTCCATTATGTACCTCCCTTTGATAAAGGCAGTTTCAGTCTTAGAGATGACAGGAGACAAACATTGGGTCAGCCTTTTAATCAACACTTTTGTGATGATTTTAAAACTTACATTTAGTAAGCATATTGGTCTAAACTTTTGTATTTGTTTGGCATCAGCTTTTTTTGGGACTAGGGTAATGATACCATAGTTAAGTCTAGAGATATCAATTTTCCCCTTGGCAAATTCTTCCACCAAAGCCTTAATGTTCCATTTGACCAAGTCCCAAAACTCCTGATAGAAATTAGCAGGAACCCATCTGGTCCAGGGCTCTTATTTTTCTTCATTCCAAAAACCACCTCCTTAATCTCATCGAGAGAAAAGGGTGCCATTAAAATTTTCTTTTCTTCTTCACTAATTTTTTTAACTCCAAATATTTTATGGAGATCTGGGTTTCTTCAGGGCGTCCAAACAATTTTTTATAAAAGTTGGTAATATACTTCATTAAGTTTTCCTCCCCTTCACCATTCCTTCTTCTTGTTCTAAAGAAATAATTCTATTATTTCTCCTTCTCCCATTCACCTTTGCATGGTAATATCCGGTGTTACCATCCCCATCTGTAATTTCCCTATCTTTATATCTCTGAAGCCACTTCATTTCTTCCTGAATCACTACTCTTTTCAGTTGATCTCTTAATTCTTTTTGTTCTGTTCTATCTGCAGCAGTTAATCCCATAACCTCAACTATTTTTTATCAATCTCATCTAGCTCTTCAATAATGTCAATTTTTAATTCTTTTATACCATGCATTAACATTTCTATTCCATCCTTTGGTTTTCTTCCTCAAATTTCTCAATCTAAGCTGCCACCTCTGTAAGATATCTCCATTATATCTCTCATTCCAAGTTTTATATACCAATTCTTTAAACCCATCTCTCAAAGCCCGCGCATTTTCATATGAAAATGTGTTTATCAGCCTGTCCTTCCCCAGTGTCTAGAAACAATGGAGTGTGGTCTAATACTTCCCTAGCACATGCTTGCAGTATAGTCAATGGATAATTTTCTTCCCAAGCTGGACACATTAACACCCTATCTAATTTTTCATAGGTAGGACCAGCCAAATTCTTAGCCTAAGTAAATTGTCACCCATTTAGGGGCAATTCTCTCATCCCAGCTTGCTCAATAATTGCACTAAACATAAAAGTCCACTGCTCATTATGAGCAAGTTTGTTTTTTTCTTTCTCATTTCTAATAATATTGAAGTCTCCCCCTACCAAACAAGGCAGGGGTTGTCATGATATAATCTAGCCAGCTCAGCTAGGAAGCTAGCTTTGCCTTTCAGCTGAGCATCTCCATAGACTATAATCAGATTCCAATAGATCTTGAAATTTTTATCATAAAGTAGCATTCTAAGAAAATACACCCCTTTTTCTATATGTTCCACATTGAACCTGTCTTTATCCACTCCCATTAAGACCCCCCCAGGCATCCCTCTAGGTGCATTCCAGCACCATTCATAATTCCTCCCACCACATAAGTTGTGTAGTTCATTTTTAGAAAAGTTCTGTTTAATGGTTTCAGAAATCCCCTTACATTTGAGAAAACCCCTCTCATTTTTTCCATGAATCTAAGGTTTTTGTAATGAAATTAACTTCCTGAGATAATCTATTTTCTATAGAAGCAAATTTAGACTTCTGTCTTATTCCTTCTTGTTCTCAACACACCTACTCCAACAGAGTGCTTCACACAACTTAGTGTTGGTGAGCAGGTTTTATCACCTTTTCTTCCTGAGAAAATAGCTCTCAGTTTCATATATTGTTGCTCCTCCATCTCAGCATCGGAGTGTTCCATATCAGAACACAACTCTTCAATGCTAACATCTCCAGTGTCAATGTGCACTGGTGTGTTATGGTGTTTGTTTTCCACATAGTCATTCCCCCCATCCCTCTGTCCTTAGTAGCTATATCTTGAAAGTAAATCTCTCTTCATGCTATCTCCATTTTCCTAATAGTCTCTAAGTTTTTGTCAATCATATCAATAGAACATCCTAAATCAATCCCAACCAGAGAACTAACATGAAGTAAAGAAGGGTTAGCACAATTTGGACCAGGGTTCTTACCATAATTGTGTTGGGGAACGTAGTAATTTCAAAAAAATTCCTACGCACACGCAAGATCATGGTGATGCATAGCAACGAGAGGGGAGAGTGTTGTCCACGTACCCTCGTAGACCGACAGCGGAAGCGTTATCACAACGCGGTTGATGTAGTCGTACGTCTTCACGATCCGACCGATCAAGTACCGAACGTACGGCACCTCCGAGTTCTACACACGTTCAGCTCGATGACGTCCCTCGAACTCCGATCCAGCCGAGTGTTGAGGGAGAGTTTCGTCAGCACGACGGTGTGATGACGATGATGATGTTCCACCGATGCAGGGCTTCGCCTAAGCTCCGCAACGGTATTATCGAGGTGTAATATGATGGAGGGGGGCACCGCACACGGCTAAGAATATCGTATATCAAGTGTGTCCATGGGGTGCCCCCTGCCCCCGTATATAAAGGAGCAAGGGAGGAGGAGGCCGGCCTTAGGAGGGGGCGCACCAAGTGTGGAGTCCTACTAGGACTCCCTAGTCCTATTAGGATTCCACCTCCCATATGGAATAGGAAAAGAGGAAGGGAAAAAGAGAAGGAAGGAAGGGGGCGCCCCCTTTCCCTAGTCCAATTCGGACCAGACCAAGGGGAGGGGTGCGGCCACCCTTGAGGCCCTTTTCCTTCTTTCCCATATGACCCAATAAGGCCCAATACGTATTCCCGTAACTCTCCGGTACTCCGAAAAATACCCGAATCACTCGGAACCTTTCCGAAGTCCGAATATAGTCGTCCAATATATCGATCTTTACGTCTCGACCATTTCGAGACTCCTCGTCATGTCCCCGATCTCATCCGGGACTCCGAACTCCTTCGGTACATCAACATACATAAACTCATAATAAAACTGTCATCGTAACTTTAAGCGTGCGGACCCTACGGGTTCGAGAACTATGTAGACATGACCGAGACACGTCTCCGGTCAATAACCAATAGCGGGACCTGGATGCCCATATTGGCTCCCACATATTCTGCGAAGATCTTTATCGGTCAGACCGCATAACAACATGCGTTGTTCCCTTTGTCACCGGTATGTTACTTGCCCGAGATTTGATCGTCGGTATCTCGATACCTAGTTCAATCTCGTTACCGGCAAGTCTCTTTACTCGTTCCGTAACACATCCCCGCAACTAACTTATTAGTCACAATGCTTGCAAGGCTTATAGTGATGTGCATTACCGAGTGGGCCCAGAGATACCTCTCCGACAATCGGAGTGACAAATCCTAATCTCGAAATACGCCAACCCAACAAGTACCTTTGGAGACACCTGTAGAGCACCTTTATAATCACCCATTTACATTGTGACGTTTGGTAGCACACAAAGTGTTCCTCCGGTAAACGGGAGTTGCATAATCTCATAGTCATAGGAACATGTATAAGTCATGAAGAAAGCAATAGCAACATACTAAACGATCGGGTGCTAAGCTAACGGAATGGGTCAAGTCAATCACGTCATTCTCCTAATGAGGTGGTCCCGTTAATCAAATGACAACTCATGTCTATGGCTAGGAAACATAACCATCTTTGATTAACGAGCTAGTCAAGTAGAGGCATACTAGTGACACTCTGTTTGTCTATGTATTCACACATGTATTATGTTTCCGGTTAATACAATTCTAGCATGAATAATAAACATTTACCATGATATAAGGAAATAAATAATAACTTTATTATTGCCTCTAGGGCATATTTCCTTCAGTCTCCCACTTGCACTAGAGTCAATAATCTAGTTCACATCGCCATGTGATTTAACATGAATAGTTCACATCACCATGTGATTAACACCCATAGTTCACATCGTTATGTGACCATCACCCAAAGGGTTTACTAGAGTCAGTAATCTAGTTCACATCGCTATGTGATTAACACTCAAAGTGTACTAAGGTGTGATCATGTTTTGCTTGTGAGATAATTTTAGTCAACGGGTCTGTCACATTCAGATCCGTAAGTATTTTACAAATTTCTATGTCTATAATGCTCTGCATGGAGCTACTCTAGCTAATTGCTCCCACTTTCAATATGTATCTAGACCGAGACTTAGAGTCATCTAGATTAGTGTCAAAACTTGCATCGACGTAACCTTTTACGACGAGCCTTTTGTCACTTCCATAATCGAGAAACATATCCTTATTCCAGTAAGGATAATTTTGACCGCTGTCCAGTGATCTACTCCTAGATCACTATTGTACTCCCTTGCCAAAATCAGTGTAGGGTATACAATAGATCTGGTACACAGCATGGCATACTTTATAGAACCTATGGCCGAGGCATAGGGAATGACTTTCATTCTTTTTCTATCTTCTGCCGTGGTCGGGTTTTGAGTCTTACTCAATTTCACACCTTGTAACACAGGCAAGAAGCTCTTTCTTTGACTGTTCTATTTTGAACCACTTCAAAATCTTGGTAAGGTATGTACTCATTGAAAAAAAAACTTATCAAGCGTCTTGATCTATCTCTATAGATCTTGATGCTCAATATGTAAGCAGCTTCACCGAGGTCTTTCTTTGAAAAACTCCTTTCAAACACTCCTTTATGCTTTGCAGAATAATTCTACATTATTTCTGATTAACAATATGTCATTCACATATACTTATCAGAAATGCTGTAGTGCTCCCACTCACTTTCTTGTAAATACAGGCTTCACCGCAAGTCTGTATAAAACTATATCCTTTGATCAACTTATCAAAGCGTATATTCCAACTCCGAGATGCTTGCACCAATCCATCGATGGATCGCTGGAGCTTGCATATTTTGTTAGCACCTTTAGGATTGACAAAACCTTCTGGTTGCATCATATACAACTCTTCTTTAATAAATCCATTAAGGAATGCAGTTTTGTTTATCCATTTGCCATATTTCATAAAATGCGACAATTGCTAACATGATTCAGACAGATTTAAGCATAGATACGAGTGAGAAACTCTCATCGTAGTCAACACCTTGAACTTGTCGAAAAACCTTTTTGCGACAATTCTAGCTTTGTAGATAGTAACACTACTATCAGCGTCCGTCTTCCTCTTGACGATCCATTTATTCTCAATTGCTTGCCGATCATCGGGCAAGTCAACCAAAGTCCACACTTTGTTCTCATACATGGATCTCATCTCAGATTTCATGGCCTCAAGCCATTTTGCGGAATCTGGGCTCACCATCGCTTCTTCATAGTCCGTAGGTTTGTCATGGTCTAGTAACATAACCTCCAGAACAGGATTACCGTACCACTCTGGTGCGGATCTTACTCTGGTTGACCTACAAGGTTTAGTAACAACTTGATCTGAAGTTTCATGATCATCATCATCATTAACTTCCTCACTCATTGGTATAGACGTCACAGGAACCGTTTCTTGTGATGAACTACTTTCCAATAAGGGAGCAGGTACAGTTACCTCATCAAGTTCTACTTTCCTCCCACTCACTTCTTTCGAGAGAAACTCCTTCTCTAGAAAGGATCCATTCTTAGCAACGAATGTCTTGCCTTCGGATCTGTGATAGAAGGTGTACCCAACTGTCTCCTTTGGGTATCCTATGAAGACACATTTCTCCGATTTGGGTTTGAGCTTATCAGGATGAAACCTTTTCACATAAGCATCGCAACCCCAAACTTTTAAGAAACGACAACTTTGGTTTCTTGCTAAACCACAGTTCATAAGGCGTCGACTCAGCGGATTTTGATGGTGCCCTATGTAACGTGAATGTAGCTGTCTCTAATGCATAACCCCAAAACGATAGTGGTAAATTGGTAAGAGACATCACAGATTGCACTATATCCAATAAAGTACGGTTATGACGTTCGGACACACCATTACACTGTGGTGTTCCAGGTGGCGTGAGAAGTGAAACTATTTCACATTGTTTTAACTGATAGCCAAACTCGTATCTCAAATACTCTTCTCTACGATCAAATCGTAGGAATTTTATTTTCTTGTTACGATGATTTTCAACTTCACTCTGAAATTCTTTGAACTTTTCAAATGTTTCAGATTTATGTTTCATTAAGTAGATATACCCATATCTGCTCAAATCATCTGTGTAGGTGAGAAAATAACGATATCCGCCACGAGCCTCAATATTCATCGGACCACATACATCTGTATGTATGATTTCCAACAAATCTGTTGCTCTCTCCATAGTTCCGGAGAACGGCGTTTTAGTCATCTTGCCCATGAGGCACGGTTCGCAAGCATCAAGTGATTCATAATCAAGTGATTCCAAAATCCCATCAGTATGGAGTTTCTTCATGCGCTTTACACCAATATGACCTAAACGGTAGTGCCACAAATAAGTTGCACTATCATTATTAACTTTGCATCTTTTGGCTTCAATATTATGAATATGTGTATCACTACGATCGAGATCCAACAAACCATTTTCGTTGGTGTGTATGACCATAGAAGGTTTTTATTCATGTAAACAGAACAACAATTGTTCTCTAACTTTAAATGAATAACTGTATTGCAATAAACATGATCAAATCATATTCATGCTCAACGCAAACACCAAATAACACTTATTTAGTTTCAACACTAATCCCGAAAGTACAGGGAGTGTGCGATGATGATCATATCAATCTTGGAACTACTTCCAACACACATCGTCACCTCGCCTTTTACTAGTCTCTGTTTATTCTGCAACTCCCGTTTCGAGTTACTACTCTTTAGCAACTGAACCAGTATCAATTACCGAGGGGTTGCTATAAACACTAGTAAAGTACACATCAATAATCTGTATATCAAATATACGTTTGTTCACTTTGCCATCCTTCTTATCCACCAAATAGTTGGGTCAGTTCCGCTTCCAGTGAGCAGTCCCTTTGCAGTAGAAGCACTTAGTCTCATGCTTAGGACCAGATTTAGGCTTCTTCACTTGAGCAGCAACTTGCTTGCCGTTCTTCTTGAAGTTCCCCTTCTTCCCTTTGCCCTTTTCTTGAAACTAGTGGTCTCGTCAACCATCAACACTTGATGTTTTTCTTGATTTCTACCTTCGTCGATTTCAGCATCACGAAGAGCTCGGGAATTACTTTCGTCATCCCTTGCATACTATAGTTCATCACGAAGTTCTACTAACTTGGTGATGGTGACTAGAGAATTCTGTTAATCACTATTTTATCTGGAAGATTAACTCCCACTTGATTCAAGCGATTGTAGTACCCAGACAATCTGAGCACATGCTCACTAGTTGAGCGATTCTCCTCCATCTTTTAGCTATAGAACTTGTTGGAGACTTCATATCTCTCAACTCGGGTATTTGCTTGAAATATTAACTTCAACTCCTGGAACATCTCATATGGTCCATGACGTTCAAAACGTCTTTGAAGTCCCGATTCTAAGCCGTTAAGCATGGTGCACTAAACTATCAAGTAGTCATCATATTGAGCTAGCCAAACGTTCATAACGTCTGCATCTGCTCCTGCAATAGGTTTGTCACCTAGCGGTGCATCAAGGACATAATTTTTCTGTGCAGCAATGAGGATAATCCTCAGATCACGAATCCAATCCGCATCTTTGCTACTAACATCTTTCAACATAATTTTCTCTAGGAACATATCAAAAATAAAACAGGGAAGCAACAACGCGAGCTATTGATCTACAACATAATTTTCAAAATACTATCAGGACTAAGTTCATGATAAATTTAAGTTCAATTAATCATATTACTTAAGAACTCCCACTTAGATAGACATCCCTCTAATCCTCTAAGTGATCACGTGATCCATATCAACTAAACCATGTCCGATCATCACGTGAGATGGAGTAGTTTCAACGGTGAACATCACTATGTTGATCATATCTACTATATGATTCATGCTCGACCTTTCGGTCTCCGTGTTCCGAGGCCATATCTGTTATATGCTAGGCTCGTCAAGTTTAACCTGAGTATTCCGCGTGTGCAACTGTTTTGCACCCGTTGTATTTGAAAGTAGAGCCTATCACACCCGATCATCACGTGGTGTCTCAGCACGAAGAACTTTCGCAACGGTGCATACTCAAGGAGAACACTTATACTTTGATAATTTAGTGAAGGATCATCTTATAATGCTACCGTCAAACAAAGCAAGATAAGATGCATAAAGGATTAACATCACATGCAATCAATATAAGTGATATGATATGGCCATCATCATCTTGTGCTTGTGATCTCCATCTCCGAAGCACCGTGCTTGTGATCTCCATCTCCGAAGCACCGTCATGATCACCATCGTCACCGGCGCGACACCTTGATCTCCATCGTAGTATCGTTGTCGTCTCGCCAACTAATTGCTTTTACGACTATCGCTACTACTTAGTGATAAAGTAAAACTATTACATGGTGATTGCATCTCATACAATAAAGCGACAACCATATGGCTCCTGCCAGTTGCCGATAACTCGGTTACAAAACATGATCATCTCATACAACAAATTATATCACATCATGTCTTGACCATATCACATCACAACATGCCCTGCAAAAACAAGTTAGACGTCCTCTACTTTGTTGTTGCAAGTTTTACGTGGCTGCTACGGGCTTAGCAAGAACCGTTCTTACCTACGCATCAAAACCACAACGATAGTTTGTCAAGTTGGTGCTGTTTTAACCTTCGCAAGGACCGGGCGTAGCCACACTCGGTTCAACTAAAGTGAGAGAGACAGACACCCGCCAGTCACCTTTAAGCAACGAGTGCTCCGAACGGTGAAACCAGTCTCGCGTAAGCGTACGCGTAATGTCGGTCCGGGCCGCTTCATCTCACAATACCGCTGAACCAAAGTATGACATGCTGGTAAGCAGTATGACTTATATCGCCCACAACTCACTTGTGTTCTACTCGTGCATAGCATCAACGCATAAAACCAGGCTCGGATGCCACTGTTGGGGAACGTAGTAATTTCAAAAAAATTCCTACGCACACGCAAGATCATGGTGATGCATAGCAACGAGAGGGGAGAGTGTTGTCCACGTACCCTCGTAGACCGACAACGGAAGCGTTATCACAACGCGGTTGATGTAGTCATACGTCTTCACGATCCGACCGATCAAGTACCGAACGTACGGCACCTCCGAGTTCTACACACGTTCAGCTCGATGACGTCCCTCGAACTCCGATCCAGCGGAGTGTTGTGGGAGAGTTTCGTCAGCACGACGGCGTGGTGACGATGATGATGTTCCACCGACGCAGGGCTTCGCCTAAGCTCCGCAACGATATTATCGAGGTGTAATATGGTGGAGGGGGGCACCGCACACGGCTAAGAATATCGTATATCAAGTTGTGTCCATGGGGTGCCCCCTGCCCCCGTATATAAAGGAGCAAGGGAGGAGGAGGCCGGCCCTAGGAGGGGGCGCACCAAGTGTGGAGTCCTACTAGGACTCCCTAGTCCTAGTAGGATTCCACCTCCCATATGGAATAGGAAAAGAGGAAGGGAAAAAGAGAAGGAAGGAAGGGGGCGCCCCCTTCCCTAGTCCAATTCGGACCAGACCAAGGGGAGGGGTGCGGCCACCCTTGAGGCCCTTTTCCTTCTTTCCCGTATGGCCCAATAAGGCCCAATACGTATTCCCGTAACTCTCCGGTACTCCGAAAAATACCCGAATCACTCGGAACCTTTCTGAAGTCCGAATATAGTCGTCCAATATATCGATCTTTACGTCTCGACCATTTCGAGACTCCTCGTCATGTCCCCGATCTCATCCGGGACTCCGAACTCCTTCGGTACATCAACATACATAAACTCATAATAAAACTGTCATCGTAACTTTAAGCGTGCGGACCCTACGGGTTCGAGAACTATGTAGACATGACCGAGACACGTCTCCGGTCAATAACCAATAGCGGGACCTGGATGCCCATATTGGCTCCCACATATTCTACGAAGATCTTTATCGGTCAGACCGCATAACAACATACGTTGTTCCCTTTGTCACCGGTATGTTACTTGCCCGAGATTTGATCGTCGGTATCTCGATACCTAGTTCAATCTCGTTACCGGCAAGTCTCTTTACTCGTTCCGTAACACATCATCCCGCAACTAACTTATTAGTCACAATGCTTGCAAGGCTTATAGGGATGTGCATTACCGAGTGGGCCCAGAGATACCTCTCCGACAATCGGAGTGACAAATCCTAATCTCGAAATACGCCAACCCAACAAGTACCTTTGGAGACACCTGTAGAGCACCTTTATAATCACCCATTTACGTTGTGACGTTTGGTAGCACACAAAGTGTTCCTCCGGTAAACGGGAGTTGCATAATCTCATAGTCATAGGAACATGTATAAGTCATGAAGAAAGCAATAGCAACATACTAAACGATCGGGTGCTAAGCTAACGGAATGGGTCAAGTCAATCACGTCATTCTCGTAATGAGGTGATCCCGTTAATCAAATGACAACTCATGTCTATGGCTAGGAAACATAACCATCTTTGATTAACGAGCTAGTCAAGTAGAGGCATACTAGTGACACTCTGTTTGTCTATGTATTCACACATGTATTATGTTTCCGGTTAATACAATTCTAGCATGAATAATAAACATTTATCATGATATAAGGAAATAAATAATAACTTTATTATTGCCTCTAGGGCATATTTCCTTCAAATTGTCTCTTTCTTCAGCCCTAATTTTGGCCATCTCCTCTATTTTTTGGTCCTCCTTTCCCTGTTCTTAGGCTTCTTTTCAGTTCAAATTCCTTATCTTCCTCACTTTTATTCATCACCCCAACCCCATGTATCTCAGCCATATTCTCTCCAAAGATTCCTGTTGATTCCTCACTTGCATTGTAGTCAGTAGGTTCATTATATTCCCAAATTCAGTTTCTTCCTTCTTTTCCTGATTTTCTTTCTCAAAATCTTCAACCTCCAAATTAGTCAGCTCCATCCCATACTGTTCTCTGTTTGCTGCATCCTGCTCCAGTTTCAGAATTCCCCTTGTTGTTGCTCAATCAAATTTCATGACTTTTTTTTGAATACAATGAACAAATTTCGAATTTCATGAATATTTTTTGAATTAGATGAATTTTTTTTAATCCAGTGAACAAAAAAATGGTTCACGAAAATGATAAAAAAGGGAAAACAAAGGAAAAAACGGAAAAGGAAAAAACTAAAATGAAAAACCTAGATGAAAAATAAAAAAGAAAGTGAAAAAGGTAAAAAAGATAGAAAAGAAAAAACCGGTTGCTCACTTATACGCAACGGGGCATGTGTGTGTGGGCCGGGGGGGGGGGGGGGTACGTGGGAGCTCACGGACGAGCGGGATTCGATCCTAGATCCTCTTTAGAGCACAGTGTTGCTCGCCACTAAATACTCGTCGATTTCGTGTTAGACTACTAGGGCGCGACCAACTTTAAATACTCGTCGATTTCGTGTTAGACTACTAGGGAACGACCTACTTGAACAAAACGAGCAGGGTTTCCACATGCTTTCCGGTTTTTTTTGTTTGGTCTCTTCGGTTTTTCTTCATTTCTTTCCATTTTTATTAGTTTCTTTTCCTTCTCTTTTTTTCTTTTTTCTTTGTTTTCTTTGTTTCTTTCTTGGTTTTTAATAGCTTTTTCTTTTCTTTTCATTTTCTTTATTTTCTTTGGTTTTGTTTGTTTCTTTGGTTTTCATCTATTTTCTTTTGTTTTCCCTCGGATTTTCACTATTTTTCTACATATTTTTTGTATATATCCAATACATTTGACTAATACACGTCTACCATTTTTAAATACATGATCAATATTTTTTCTATACACATTTATTAATTTTTTCAATGATTGATTAACATTTTGCAAATACTGGTTAGAGATTTTTTTCACATGCTTGATTCACATTTTTGTGTACATGCTCAAGTTTTTTTCATCATTTTTCTAATACATGGTCAACATTTTCTCAATACATTTAACATTTTTAAATGCTTGATTAAGATTTTTCAAATACTTGTTCAATATTTTTTTCAAATGCTTGACTAAAAATTTTATATACATGATCAAGTTTTTTTTTATCATTTTGGTAAAGATTTTTATATACACATTTAAAAAATTTAAATGCTTGATTAACTTTTTTTAAATACTTATTCTACATATTTTCAAATGCTTGATTAACATTTCTATATACATGATAAAAATATCATTTTTTAATACATGGTCAACCTTTTTATATACACATTTAACATTTTTTAAATGCTTGATTTACATTTTTCAAATACTTGATCAACATTTTTCCAAATGCTTGATTAACTTTTTTCAATGACGAGTTTAATTTTTTTAATACATGATCAACATTTTTTTATACACATTTAATATTTTTCAAATACAAGTTTTGTCTATACACTTTTAACATTTTTCAAATACAAGTTTAACATTTTTCGAACGCTTGTTCAACATTCCTTTCAAATGCTTGGATTAACATCTTATAAATACATGGTCTACATGTTTTCTATACACATTTTACGTTGTATTTTTTTTGTATAGATGAGAAACATTTTTTATAGACATTAAACATTTTTTAAATGCTTGATTAACTTTTTGAAACTTTTGTGTGAAGTGTTCTTTGAAATATATAATAACTGGAAATATAAATAAATAAAGTTAATGAAAAAAAAAAACAAAAACGCAAAACGTAAGAACCTTGATAATATTGCCTGTGGCTAGCGGCGCGATGGGCCGGGCCAATATGGAGCTCGCCTTCAGCGAACTCTCGTCTCACTGAAGGCGAGACATATCAGCGCCCACAGGAGCTGCCCTCTCTCAAGTGAAGTGGACGGGGGCCTCTTTGGCGATGGGGTTCGGTTGTCCTAATCCCCATCCTCTCCCAAGTGAGGAAGGAAGGGTGCCTGTTCTAGAAAAAAAATGATGAAAAAGTTCGCCTCAGAAACCGCAGAGAACGTCCAGGCGCATATGACAGGATCATTTGACATGATTCTTCCTACGGAAATACAGTAACAACACGAGATTATCATCACCATGTCCATGTGTGGTAGCTAAAAAGCCGGTCTAGGTGATGGTTTGGGTCAAAGCATAGTTACATCCACAGCGAAAAGGCAACCTTGTCGACCCGGAACATGATTACAGCTTGAATCACATCTCATAACACATGACGCATCAACGCGCCTTGGGCATCAGAGGAGGACATGCATGCATGGATGCATGGAGCCAAAGCAGATTCAGAATCGCCTTGGAGCCAAATTTCAAGTTCGTGATAACTTGGTTCTGAAGTGCTGTACTCCCCGTGAACAGTAGGTGGTACGAAACCATCGAGCGGGAATCTAGAGGAACTGGCAGGACTAGCGAACGGAACAAAGCTCGTACAGCCGCGGCAGCTTGCGGGGCGCGGCAGACGTTCGAATTCAGATTCGATTCGATCCAAACATCACCCTGATGGATGCACCGGCGAATCAAAACAAATCAAGGTCCCATCGTCTGAATTGATCAAACGAGATGATTCGTCTCAATGGATGGACGGACGGATGGATGGCTGGGCTGCAGCTGGAAGCTGGCCATCGGGAAGGGCACGAACCTGCACTCCTCCAGAAAAGATGAGAAAGAAAGGAAAACCCTGAGCTTCAAAACAGGGGGACACGGGACCTGGATGGAGTGGCTACACGGAACATGATAGTAGTCTCTCTTTCCCAGCGTCACTGGCCACTCCCAACAGAAAATTGACACTGCTGCTGCCTATTATTCTTTGCTACACTAGTGTCGCTGCTGCTGCTGTTCCATCTTATTCCCCTGAGGACACCTGCTACAGAAAATACCAATATTGTATGCGTGACATTCTATCAAGGTGAGTGACCTCCACCTGCTCCTGTCTTGGTGTTCTTTATGCTTTCCCTTTCCGCTTGCCTCACTGCACCAAACAGCTAATCTTTGCTTGCTCGCCCATGACAACTGACCAGGAGAATCCTGGATCGATCAACTCAGCCTTTCGTTTCTTTTATTTATACCGGTTTCATCATCAAAGCCATTCCCTATGGCCCAACGGGTGCAGTATAATAATACCACGCCCAACAGGACTAGACTAGATAGTTGTTAACCAGCAGTGAAACTAATAGGACAGCATCAAGGTATCCGCTGCTATTACCGACTATTATGGAAGCATGTATTTGGGAGTACTCCGTACTCTGCACCCAGTACCCAGCACCACATGCATGCTGCATTCGGAGTGGCAGCCAGATACTACCATCATGAAATAGCTAGCAGGCGTCCGCTGCTAGATGATAATCCTGCTGTCTCTAGTCCTGGCAGCTGCTCGCCCAGCTCTGCTCTTGACAAGCATGAAATCCCATCTCGTAGCGTATGTGCGTATTCCAAGCGTCAGGCCGTTTTATCGCTTGCCTTACTGCAGGGATCACGAGCCCGTGGATTTGCGTCCGCGTCCTGCATGCATGTATGAGGTACGGGGCCTCAGAAACACCCAATGGGAACGGACCAAGCCACGCTCAGAGATTTCGTCTCCAGGGCGTATGATTTCGGCGTAAACTACGCACTCCTGTCTGTCTGTCTCGTAGTAGTATCTCGTCCTGGGTCCAGGGCAATGGACGGCGAGCAAGCCAGTGCAGGGGATTATCTTAGCGGACCGGTCAAATGTAAAACTTATCGGCATGAGAGAGACGTCTGTAAATGTTAGTTGACGCCTGACGTCGTGCGTTTGTGTGTGTATCTGTATGTTTCCTTGTCGATTAGCCGCCAGATTTGCGCTTGTGCGCACATGATCAACACCTTTATTCCTGCACATAGCGTACGGAGCTGTGATCCATGCACATGTAGGAGTAGGAGGAAGGTGAGATGTGCAAGTATTTTGTTTGTGCTTTAGCTTGCAACTCACAAGCGATGTCTTGTATATTTCTTTTATCCTTTTCTACCTTTCTCTAGGTAAGCTTCGGAGGAGTTGTAGCCTGTACTGAAACTATTTGCACACAGTCTGCTACTCGCTGTGGTGTTTTTTTGTGTGTGTGTGCTTTGGTGTTAATTTTGTGCATCCTAACTATACAAATGCCGACTTTGTGCTCATTGTGTTTGTATCCTCTTGATGCTTTATTTTTAGTTAATAAAATACATCTTTAATTAAAAGAAAAATCTTATTGTCTGCTCGAAGCAAAACCAAGAAGGGTGACCGACAGTTAAAAAAAGGGTGACCGATGTGTTTTCGATATGTGCAGAAATTACGATGACGATGGCGCGCATTCGGCTCGCTTCAGTGTTTGTAGTCGTCGCTAGGTGGTCTACGGATCTAGATGTAATTTTTATTATTTTTTTATGTTCGTTGTACTGGCATGATTAAAGATGAATAGATTATAAGTTTTCCCCGTAGAAAAAATTAGTCCTCTTGAAAATCTGAAATACTCCAGTTAGTTGGGTGGGACAACAAGACACATTGCTTCATGGCAGGAAATGTGGCACGCATGCGCTGGACATTCGTAAAATAGGCCAACCGGAAAACATGCAAGTATTACTATATCAATATAGTACACTGATAGATAAATATTCTTTCACAAGCTTTCTGTGAGATCCAGGAGTGGATGGTCGATGGACGTATGCTGTCGCATTGGAATCATTGAAACCGGAACCTTTAAACAGACTCTTTTACTTTTTTCTATATTTTTTTAAAGGGAACAGTACGATGAATGGGCCGAGTAGAGTAGAATTCTAATACTATCAGTCCCACAGTCACTGCAGTGCAGTCAAACTTCCTTGCACAAATCTTGAAGAATGTAACAAGAGACCTGAGTACATACATCTGTATCAGTCACCCATGCACTCTGGACCTGGGCTAATGTGAAGGGAGCCCATTCCTGCGTCCATTCTTCCGTCGTAAAGCCGAACACGGAGTGACAATGCTGGGATCAAGGCGCACGGTCCTCCTGTATGTATCAGTCAAAGCTGCTGCAGGAAAGCGAGGTCATGATGGGCTCACGGCAGTGCTTTATCCTAACCAAACGCATACTGAGCCACATGAGCGGCCAAAAAGGTGTCTGCTTGCTTAGCGCGGATGCACGCACACTGATTGGGGCCATTTGTTTGGAGGCTTGGGAAGGTCTCAAGTCATGGAGAATGTCTGGCGCCCATGTCTTCTTCAGAGCACCCGGTTCAAATCACCACCTGTAAAAGACTAAAAGTGCGCGCCACGCCGGCCCTTGCCCGGTACTTAAGCAAGTAAGCACATCATCAACTGGTTATTAATCAGCACAGTGGTGATTAAGGGGAGGAAAATGACAGGAGGAGAAAGGTACGGGAGAAGTAATAATGACACAACATAACATAGGATGGAACACCTCATGGGCCCCTGTGTATGGTGCAAGCTAGCTCTGCATGATTGAGGCATGCACATGAAACGGCATCATCAGTTTGCTTCCCCACAGAGCAGATGATGCATGGGTCTCACCAGAAAGAAAGAAAAAACTTGCCACCGGCACGGCAGTAGCTTTGATGTTGATCTCCGACTCCGAGTGTACTACCCTGTTCCGTTTTAATGTTGATGCCATGCCATCATCCGGTACGAGCGCAGCGTACGATCGCGACCTCGCGTCTCTATCTATGCTCTGGTGCAGTGGCTAGCTAGCGCTTGCACCGATCATTACAGGTGTGATTTGGACGCCATCAGATGGCCAGTTTCATGGGGTCGGTGTGGTGGTCTCTACCGTCGCTTTGGATTTTCTTGGCTCGGCTGATTCGCGGGCTCGTTAGTTACAGCTTGAAAGGTACGGGCGTCGGTGCGTGCGTGTGTGGGCGTGCCCGCTTCCCTGTGTCTGTGATGAGTGACAAGGGGAAGAAGGTGAGAGGGAGGTTAAGACTTGGCAGATCATTCTTGGTAGTAGGAACGGCTACGGCGGGTGTTTGTTATGCTAAGATCACTATTGTATTCTCTAGGTGTGGGTGTGGTGTGGGCATGCGTAGGCGTAGTACTCCATGTAACTGCCTGAATCTGACTTGGTCAGTTTAATTTATTTTATTTGCAGTGGATTCTGAACTGAACTTCCACTCCAACGTCAGGAGTTGGTGGCCATGTGTTTGCATGTCCGTGGGATTTGAGGTGATGGCTGGACTAGCTAAGTAGAGTTCCAATCAGTAAGCTAGTTAGTCATGGTGGCAAGGCTAGCGGAAACGATGGCATTTCCAGGACTGCTTTGGTGGATGTACTTACTGTAATCAGTGTGCATTGCTGCATTTAGACTCTTCGACGCCTCAGAGAAAGGCTATCTAAATGACAAGAGTAGCCGTGGCCCAGTAATTCGGCAAACACACGCAACGCAAGCAGTGACAAACTTATCGCTTCAGGTCAGGCTGAAATCGCTGCAGTTTACAGGGTCCGTCAGTCACTAACCAGCGCTGGTGGTCATGCATAGGCACGAGGTTGCAAGCCCATCATTTTTCGAGCTGGAGCTCGGAAGAGAACATCTCTTCCGTGTGCACAGAGTCCAGTTTAATTTTATCACGCCCGTACATGTACTACGATCAGTACCACTTGAGATTTGTGCACGACAGTAGCTATACAATGTGGTACTAGTACTACAACATGGGATCCGGGGGTGATTTGGCCCCTACCACCTACCAGGGGCGGACGTCGCCATCAGAGGCTCTCGCAGCGGCGCCAACGACAAACAGGCTCCACCATTGCTCTCCTGGAACACAACACAACAGGTCCCTGGATCCGTGGATCGCACTCCGGGGTGAGCGCCATGTGCAGGCTCGCCGTAGAGTGTGGGGCGGACCACCTCCGCCGCGGGCCGCACGGCGGGCGGATCACATTCACATCACGCGGCGGGCGGACGGACGGACAGGGACCATGCCGTAAGTTTTTCCGGCGTGCCACGTGATCACCACGACTCCATGAGACGCACGGCTTTGCTTCAGGGACCGCGCCGCGCACCAGAGCCCGTGCTGGATCGAGCGTGCGGACGGCACAAGGCCCGCTGGCTGGACGCGGCCCCGACAAGCGCCAGGCCGCGCCCATGATTTCGAGGCGACGACGGGAGGAGTCCGTCGGCCGTACGTCGCCGTCCCGTCACGCCCTCCGCCAGCTCGAGCGCGCCCTCTTTCTCTCCCTCGCTCGCGGTGCAACTGGGCAAAGCTAGGGGAACATGTGTACTTGCGCGGTTGTGCCCCGGCCGTAAACCGAATCCACTACCGACGATTCGCTCCCGGCCGGCGGATCGGTGGTGGCGTACGAACGAGGCCTCGCTGAGCACGAATTCGGTCAGGGCTACGGAGATAGGTTAGGTTATTAGAAGCTGCACGGCGGAATCGACTCTTCAGGCGAGGTTGAGCAAAAGTTATCACATGCATGCATGCAGGCGTCGCGGTGATGGGATCGGACGCAATGCGTGAGGCCCATGATGACATCTTCTCTTTACTGGTTCGGCTAAACTAGGTTCGCTTTTTGAGCCTTTGATGTGAACCGTGCGACGATACGTCAGGGCTCTGTTGTGGCTGGATTTCATGGCCAGCTTCTTATATATATATACGAAAAAGTCGAATTCTGATCAAACAACTTTTTGAGAACTGCTACACATACGATGTGTTTTGTACGATATACGCACGACAGCGGTCAGCAGCCGTTCCATCAATTGGATGGACGAGTGAGATCACGTCTTACGAGAATCGTACATACTATTCATCCGTACGCACAGCAATTTCACAACTTTTTTTATCAGTCATGAGTAAACAGCGCTTCTAGCTTTGGTTGTAGAGTATCATTTTCTCGCTCTAGTTCAATTTTCTTGCTAATGGTGGCTAGCAAAATCTTGACCAAAATATTGTCTTGTACTACTATTTGGTAAGGCAAAAAAAAAATCAGGATAAAACAACATATATTAGTAAGGCAAAATAAATGTCGTAGCTTCAAACTAAGATTAGTTCCACTTTAATTTAAAAGTGCGAAAGTTATTGTGGATCCGAGAGAGTACCTCCAGTGAGCTATAGATGTATTGTGTTGTACGGCCGGCCGGCAGGCTGGAAACACGTTTCCTCCTCTCCAGATCTGCCTCTCGAGTGAGGAATGCACCTGCGCTACTAGGGATACTGATGGCGTCGTAGTCTTGGAGTTGAAGAGCACCTGCCGACTAATTGTCGGCTCATAATGGCTGCTGTTCATGATTATTACAACAGGTAGCAACACGGGCATAATGATTCCGTGTTTTCTAAACGTTTTTCTTTTGATAAAAGTGTTTTTCGAGACGTTGGCAACAATACTTTTTTCATAAAAAACTTTCAACATATTCATCATCTTTCAAGGTAGTGGAGTATGAACGGTAGAAGTAAAAATTACATCCCGATTCATGGACCATCTAACAAAGATTACAAGCACTGAACCGAGTTGAAGGTGTGCCGCCGTCATTGCGCATCCCTCACCGGAGCATGGTAAACCTTATTGTACTAGACAGTCGAGAACTCATCGCCGATGAAGAGAAGTGTAGAACGAAAGGATCCAAACTAAAGACACATGAACACAAACAAACGAAGGCCAGATCCAAGTGGATCCACTGAAGACAAACGTCGATTGAATCCCGTAAGATCCCTCGGAGGCACACCTCTACACGCCCTATAATGGCGCTAGACGCACCTCCAGAATGGGTGCTAGGTGGGCACAACCTTATTTCAACTTGAGAGAGCCGTCGCCATTTCCTCTTCCTGAGAGAGACACAAACCCTAAACTAAAACACAAAAAAACTAAAAACGGAGCAGGAGCCCTCCCGACAGCAAAGGCCGAGATCCACCATGCCTCCATGACTCTAAGACCACATAAGGCGAAGCCGGTCTGTGGCGGTGCCGACGCGAGGCGTGGAATCTTTGATCGGAATTGATCTGTGTACGATGAATCTGTTTCGTCCAACATGATCACAATCCTCCATTGAACTGATCAAACGGCTCCCATGCATTGTTGTACGAAAATCGTACTCCCTTCGTTCCTAAATATAAGTCTTTGTAGAGATTTCATTATGGACTACATAGGAAGCAAAATGAATGAATCTACACTCTAAAATGCATCTACATGCATCCGTATGTGGTTCATAGTGAAATCTCTACAAAGACTTATATTTAGAAATGGAGGAAGTACATGATTTGTTGTACGTATGGCAGCTCTCATCTTTGATCGGCCTCGCCCAAGACGAGGCGAAGGCTTTGAGTTGTTAGATCGGGGTTGGCAACAATACTTTGACTGTAGGAATGTCACAAGCAATAGCTTGATTTTTAAACGGAAATCATTGTTGGGTTATCTCTCAATTTTTTAACAAAAGCTGGATTTTATTAACTCATAATATCGCTTTAAGAAAATACAAGCACCGCGAGGCACGATACAATACCCGACCTCTATATGACTAAGATGCATACAATTAATATCGACACACAAAAATAAATAAATAAATAAATGCGACCTCCAAAGATCTTGAAGTGAACTCAAGCATGAATCAACAACCATTAACATCAACCTCCACCTATGACAATACCCGCATTGGGGGGAAAGTACTTCAACAACGACACCTCCAAGAAGAAAAGGACGCGCAATCATCGTCGTCGCCATATCCAACACGATATTGGGTTTTCACCGTGAAGAAAAGAAGTCTGAGCAAACTTCTAACAATACCTCCAGCATTTTTGTGATGTGGAACACTACCATTGCCAAGTATCATGTAATGCAACAGCTTCAAGAATGATGGTGGGCTTCTTAACATGACCCTGATATTGCCCTTGTAAAGGCTTCAGGCAGTTCTTCCATTTCCAATGTATGCAGTCAAGGGATCCAAGCAAACCAGGCCACCCTCTTGCTTTTGAAATTGTCATAAGACTCATGGTGTTTGCCATTGTTGGTTCTCTCAGGTACTGAGGTCCGAACACCTCGACCACGGCGGTTGCAAATCTGACCATGGCATCTCTGCATGTGCTCTGTGACATCCGTAGGTACTCGTCCCACGAATCAGCAGCTGTGCCATATGCAAATATCCGGAGTGCGGCCGTGCGCTTCTGGTAATCAGAGAAGCCAATCGTTCCCACAACACCCTTCTTCAGGATAAAGTAGTCATCGTAGGATCGGGCGCCAGGGTACAAACGATCGAAGACGGTCTTGCGCATCTGAAAACGCCGGCGGAAATGGTTAGCGAAGAGTGCATGTGGGGCAAAGTAGTCGGTCATCAGTGTCAAATGCTCGCGCCCCATGTTGCGGTTGAGCACTCGATGGCCCTTGATCAAGCCCTTAAAATTGAGAAGATGCTCCTCCGCACGCTCCGCGTCTTCAAGGACCGCTTGAATCATCGCCGTCTCATCAGAGTACTCCTCCTCGTCTGACGAGCTGTCGGAGGACTCAACATACTGCTCGTATATGTACTCCATATTGGAATCCATTGCTACAAACAACAAGGGACAACTTCTTTCAGCTCCCGCGATTCATCAAACAGTTGCTTGGCATGGTAGAGGATGGTACCTGGCGAGGCAGTCGGATGACGGGGGGTTGAACGGAGACGGAGGTGAACCGGTGGGGAGGCCTGTTTTATCGCCGGAGGTGACGGAGACGCAGATTTCCGGCGTGGGTGTGGCGTGGTGACCGGGGTGGTGGAACGACGACGACGGCAAGAGAGAAAGAAGGAAGGAGAGAAAATGGGGAGGATGAAGTCGCGGGGTCTGGGAAGGGTTTGGTCATGGGGTGTCGGATTCGTACGTTTCGTGTGTTCGGACCCCCGCAAACCTCCCCCACTTTTGTCTTTGTTTTGCGGAAGAAATCGCGTACGGACCAGCGTACGGACCGATACAGGACCGTTGGATGGCTTTCGCGGTCCGGACAACACAGTCCGGACGATTGCGGGAGATCTAAGGGTCCGCCTTGAATATGCCCTTACAAGCGTGACCACGGTTGACTGGATTTTGCACGTGATTAAATAAAAGCCTAGGGTGCTTTTCTTAAAGAAAACCAGTCATGCGTATCTGGCCCAACACTTCCCCGCTCACTGGCACGCCACATGGGCATGGGATACAGCCCGATAGGAAAACGTGACTGTTTTTTTTTTTTCGGACTCAAACTTTGTATTACTCAATCACAGTAGCATTACAATCCTCAGCCACTAACTCCAGGACTTCCGGAGGACCCGATCCTAACCAAGTCATAGTCCTCTTATTTAGACGACCAAAGGAAAACGTGACTGTATTTACATATATGAACAAGTTATGTAATCATAATTACATATTTTATAAATTTACGCATCAAACTGACCGCCGCGTGTTAGTTCTAAGGACATCCATGTATTTGCCTCTTTGATTTTCATACGGGAATCATGTTGGAGCGTCTTTCGAAAAAGGGTTGGCCAGAGTAATCTTTTACTTCTTTCTTCTCATGATTTAACACGTTTTTTTAACACACATTAATATCAGAAAATATTTTGCATTATGGAACGGAGGGAGTACATATGATAATCATACATACGAATACGTAAATATTCTTTGTACTTGAGTGCGATTTGACTGTGGTATGGTACAAGTACACGCCCTGTCGTCCGTGTGCGATTATACATATATAGCCAAGAAGAATCCCACGAAACTTTCTCCAAGCGAGACCGATACAGTGAACGGCCAGGAAAAAGGCGCAAGAAAGGCCTACGAAACACTACGCTATGCAGCCAAATTAGCCATGACCGAGGTAGGGCTCAGAAAGCGGAGGCAAGGAAACGAAAGGAGAGCACAAAGCAGCACAGCTGCCAGCTACGCTACTACGTAGTACTGTACCTAGCACAGGCTCCTAGCGGCGGTTCCCGTCACGCACAGCTACGCGGCCGTCCGGTCAAGGATCCATCGATCTACTCATCTTTCTCTTTCTCGTCCGTTTCGGAACCAAAACATCTCTTCCTCTCCTCTTTTTTCCCTTTGCTTCTTCGCTCATGTGATGATGTAGGGGAGGGGCGGCTTCGTGCAGTGCAGGCCTATCCGCACTATCCATGTCAGATCGTGTCTCATGCCCAGCCGGGCATGCACTACACGTACGTGTTGAGTATGCATTTTATACTGCACGTATATTGAAGTTGTGGCCTACCTTCTAGTCTTGTATATTTAAGGTAGATGTCTTTCCTTGTATTATATATGCGTATCAACACCCCAAATCAATCATCGTATTGCAAATTATCTGTCTACATGGTATCAGTTTCCTAGGTTTTTCGCTTCCGCCGCCGCCGCCGCACGTCTCCTCCGCGCCGCCGCCGCGGCCCAGCCGCCGCTGCCCGCGCGTCTCCCGCGCCAGCCGCCGCTCCTCCCTCGCCCGATCTCTCGTCTCGCCAGCTCACCTCGCAGCTAATTCCCGCGTGTCTGAGCCCGCCCGATCGCATCGCCGCTAGCCGCCGCAGTATCGCGCTACCCAGCCAGCCAGCCCCAGCCAGCACGACCTGCATCGCGCTACTCAGCCGCCCTGTATCTCCCGCCCCACGTGCGACCACGCCAAGCCGCTGCTGCCGCGCCTTGTTGGAACTCCCGTTGCTTGCCGTAGATCGGAACGCCGCCGTCTGCCGGTGCAATTGCCGGGACGGAACCACGTACGAGCTAAAAGCTGCTAGATCGACTCCCACGTACACTAGCACATGCACGTACAAGCCATCGTATAGATCAATCTTCTTGTTGCAGCTGCACCCGTTGCTGCGTGCCCCTGCAAGTCGCTCCGCGCGCCAAGCCCTCGCTTCCGCCTTCCGTTTCCCCGGTCCGCGCCGCCGCTGCCTTGCTACGCTTCTGCACGCGCGTCCCGAAGCCGCTGTTGCCCGTGCGTTCCGTGCCGCTGCAGCCGCTCCGCGCCTTTTCCAACGCGCGCCGCCGCCGCCGCTTCCCAAGCCGCCGCCGCGCAGCGCCTCCCTGCGCGCGCCGCCGCCGCCGTCCATGGACTCTTCGGGCTACTTCACCATCTGCGGTGGAACCGCTCCACCGGCCGCGCCGATCCAGTCGCGTCCTCCCGCACCCGTCGGGTGTTACCCGTTGTCGCCATCAGCGTCTCCCCCGCAGCACCCGCCAGGGGGAGGGGGCCGACGCAACCGGCGTGGCGGCGGTCGCCGCCGCCTGCAGCAGCAGCGGGCCCAGGACGCGGGGGGGGGGGGGGGCACCGCACTATCAGCAGGCTCTCCCCGCTAGCCACCAGGCGTTCATCGGCGCGCCCTTCCAGCCGACTGGCGCAGGCTACGGCGCCCTCCTTGTGCCGCCGTCCCTCGGTGGTTATGGCCCGACCGTCCCGGCGCCGCCCTACGGGGGCCTTCCGCCGCCGTCGGTACCTGTGCCATGGGACCCCACCCTCCTCGCCGCCCAGCAATCCGCGCCGTCGCCGAGTAGCTCTGTCGGTGGAGGCGACTGGTACATGGACTCAGGTGCTACTGCGCACATGGCAGCTCATCCCGGCAACCTAACCTCCTCCACTCCCGTTCACACACCCACTCGTATCACTGTCGGCAATGGCTCCTCCTTACCTATTTACTCATATCGGTAGCACTAGCTTTCCCTCCACTTCCACACCCATCACTATGTCTAATGTTCTTGTTTCACCTGATTTAGTCACGAACCTAGTTTCCGTTCGTCGTCTTACTCGTGAGAACCCACTTACTGTTGAATTTGACGGTGTTGGCTTTTCTGTGAAAGACGCCCGTACCCGGATGGTCCTTCACCGATGTGACAGTCCCGATGAGCTCTACCCCGTGCACACCGGCGCCTCCACCCCCACACCCGTCGCCCTTGCCGCCGGCGTTGACCTTTGGCACGCTCGCTTGGGTCACCCCAACCACACCGTCTTACGTCAAATTCTTAGGAGTTTCTCTTTCTCATGTGATAAGCTCGACGAGCACTCTTGTGAGGCTTGTCGCTTAGGCAAGCACGTTCGTCTTCCCTTTAGTGCATCTTCTTCAGTTTCCACTTTTCCGTTTCAATTACTTCATAGTGATGTTTGGACATCTCCCGTTGCGAGTAACACGGGCTATCTTTACTACTTGGTGATTTTAGATGATTACTCTCATTATGTGTGGACTTTTCCTCTTCGTCGTAAATCTGATGCTTTAGCCACACTCACTGCCTTTTATTCCTATGTCACCACCCAGTTCGGTCGCCCCATACTCGCACTCCAAACTGATAACGGAAAAGAGTTTGACAACGTCGCTTTTCGCACACTTCTCGCCTCTCACGGCACCACCTTCCGTCTCACTTGCCCCTACACTTCCCAGTAGAACGGCCGCGCCGAGCGCATTCTCCGCACTCTTAATGACTGCGTTCGCACGTTACTCTTTCACTCTAACGTGCCCGCTCGGTTTTGGCCCGATGCCCTCGCTACCGCCACTCTCTTAGTTAACATTCGTCCGTGTCGCCCTCGGTGGAACTACGCCCCTCACCACCTTCTCTTCGGCACACCACCGTCCTATGATGGTCTCCGCATCTTCGGGTGTCTCTGTTATCCTAGCACCGCGTCCACCACGCCACACAAACTCGCACCACGATCCGTCCCATGCGTCTTCCTTGGCTACCCTCCTAACACCAAAGGTTACCGGTGCTATGATCCTGTCACTCATCGTGTGTACACCTCAAGGCATGTGTACTTTGTCGAGACGGTGTTCCCTTTTTTTCAGGTTCCTCCGGCTTCGGCCCCTTCGGCACCGGCCCCCGCATCCCCTTCGTGGAGCGATGCACGGTGGCAGCCCCTGGCGGCCCTCCCGGCACGACGCCCTCTGCCGCCACCACCTGGCTTCGTGACTCCCTCCCCAGAGGTCGAGTCCGAGCGGGCCCCCAGGTCCTCGTCTCCCTCATACGAGGTTGAGCCCGCACCCCGCCCGCCCACCCTGCGATGGGCTCGACGTCACCCTCGCCCGTTGCCTCTTCCGCCGTTGGCTCGGCCGACGTTGCTGCCGCCGCGGCGCCCTCCGCCGCCGTCGCCCCCCCAAGCCGCACCGGGTGCCCCCGCCGCCGCGGCACCCGCCGGCCCTGCTGCCCCGCCACTTTTCGTGACTAACCGTGCCCGAGCAGGAGTGCTTCAGCCCAGCACGCGCCACTCTGCCGACGAGTATGTGTGCGCCGCCTCGACGTCGACGCCATCACCCGTCCCCACCTCTGCTCGTGCTGCCTTTCGGGATCCCCACTGGCTAGCTGCGATGCAGGAGGAGTTCGATGCCTTTCAGCGCAACCGCACGTGGCAGCTTGTTCCGCGACCCCCTCGTGCCAACATCATCTCTGGCAAGTGGGTGTTTCGCCACAAGACTCGCCCGGACGGTTCTCTCGAGTGCTACAAGGCTCAGTGGGTGGTTCGTGGTTTTCGGCAGCGCGCGGGCGTGGACTTCACCGACACCTTCGCCCCGGTTGTAAAACCGGGCACGATTCGCGCCGTACTTCAGCTGGCAGTCTCGCGCGCCTTGCCTGTGCACCAGTTGGATGTCTCCAACGCCTTCTTGCACGGCCATCTCGCCGAGCAGGTGTTCTGTGAGCATCCCACTGGTTTTGTCGACGCCAAGCACCCTGACTTCGTGTGCTTGCTCTCCCGTTCTCTTTACGGGTTAAAGCATGCGCCTCGGGCTTGGTACCAGCGTATCGCAGCCTTCCTGCAGTCTCTCGGATTTCGGTCCACTCGCTCCGATGCTTCACTCTTCGTGTATCATCAGGGAGTTGACACTGCATATCTGCTTCTCTACGTCGACGACATCATCCTCACGGCGTCCGCCCCCGACCTCCTTCAGCGGCTGACTGCTCGTCTTTGTGATGAGTTCGCCCTCAAGGACTTGGGCCCCTACACTACTTCCTCGGCATCGAGGTGGTCCGACGAACTGACGGCTTCTTTCTACATCAGTAGAAGTACGCTCACGAGCTCCTGGAGCGTGCCGGTATGCTTAACTGCAAGCCGGCGCCCACCCCCGTCGACACGAAGGTGAAGGTCTCTGCACTCGAGGGGTCTCTTGCGTTCGATGGAGCGTTTTATCGCTCTATTGTCGGTGCTTTACAGTACCTGACGCTGACTCGCCCCGACCTGCAGTACGCTGTCCAGCAAGTGTGCCTCCATATGCACGCCCCGCGTGACTCTCACTGGACTCTGGTGAAGCGTATTCTCCGTTACATACGCGGCACCATGTCTTTGGGACTCACCCTGACGGCCTCCGCCTCCACCGACCTTGTGGCCTACTCGGATGCCGATTGGGCTGGCTGCCCCGACACGCGACGCTCTACGTCAGGCTCTTGCATCTACCTTGGGCCCTCGTTGATCTCTTGGTCATCGAAGTGGCAGCCCACGGTCTCCCGCTCTAGTGCCGAGGCAGAGTATCGCGCCGTGGCTAACGCCGTGGCCGAGTGCTCTTGGATACGTCAGCTGCTCCAGGAGTTGCTTTGTGATGTTCACAAGGCCACTCTTGTCTACTGCGATAACGTCAGCGCGGTCTACCTCTCCGCCAACCCGGTGCACCATCGACGGACGAAGCATATGGAGCTCGATATCCACTTCGTGTGCGAGCAGGTTGCCCTTGGCCGTGTTCGGGTTCTTCACGTGCTGACGACGCAACAGTTTGCTGATGTGATGACTAAGGAATTGCCTACTCCCGTCTTCGAGGAGTTTCGGTCCAGTCTCTGTGTCTCCGGCAACGCTTCGACTCCGGGGGGGGGGGGTGTTGAGTATGTATTTTGTACTGCACGTATATTGGAGTTGTGGTCCACCTCCTAGTCTTGTATAGTTGAGGTAGAGGCCTTCCCTTGTATTATATATGCGTGCATCAGCACCCCAAATCAATCATCGTATTGCAAATTATCTGTCTACAGTACGTACATCACGTTAGAGCTAATGTCTATTTACGTTTTGCTACATGCTAATGCTATATAGTAGTACGCCGTAAGTTTTACAGTAGCCGTTTTTGCCGGTGATCTCTGCTTTCTCTCTCTCTCTCCGTTTGGCCGCTGTCATAAGGCCAACTCCACCGCGCGACTCCATCCCGTCCGCCCCTGTCCGTTTGGGGTAAAACTGACAAACCAAACGGCCCAGCTCGCGGGCGCAAACGGACTTCTGTCCGTTTTCTGTCCGTTTTCGACCCATCCCCGGCCCAAGTTTGCGCCGCTTTTGGGGTGAAACGGACAGCACGCGGACGCGCGGGCCGTCTGCGCATGTCCTCCCTTGGCCCGCCCGTCAATGGCACAGGGACGCCTTTTTCTATCCGGCCCCCTCCCTCCCTCCGACCGCACGCCCTCCATTCTTCTCCACTCTTCCCCACTCTTCCCTCGCCGCTGCCGCCGCCACTGCCATTCTAGCTGTGCAGCTCGGACACACGCTCGCCCAGCCCCTTCCCCCTCGGCGCCCGCAAGCTACCCAACCACGGCCACCTGATTTGCGCACCCGCCGACCGGATTTGGGGCGGATCCGGTCGGTCTTGAGCTCGCCCGACTGTGGGAGGCCGCGCCGCGCCATGGACTGGCCGGGCACCGGGCCGGAAGGCCACATGCAGGCAGTGGCTCCTCCTCTAGCCGCTCGGATCTACACCGTCGGTGGTCCGCCGGCAGATACACGAATGGCGGGCGGCCGGGCTCGGTGCTAGCCCAAAAGCTCGTCGGCACACCGTTGCCTCTCATTAAGTGTGACCACTGCCCAAAGAAGGTTGTGCGCCGCGTGTCTACAATGCCGGAACATCCCGGATGGGTGTTCATCAAGTGCTTAAACGATGGGGTATGTGCTCTTTTTAGCTTCGGTTTGTGCTCTAGATTTGACTAGTTGTGCTAACTTCAAATTTTTTATGTAGAATGGATGCAAGTTTTGGTATTGGGAAGAAGAGTACATCGATATATTGATAGAGCGCAATTTAGTAGATGTTCGTGCACTTTTAGCTAGCATAGAGGCTGTAGATGAGACAAGTGCACTTGTTGCTAGATTAGAGGCTAGACACGAGACTGGATGCGAGGAAGCAACCTCTACAAGATGGAGGCGGCTCCTCCACAGATCAACAATGAATGCATCGAGAAGGCACTAATACAGCTTAAAGGAGCAGTTATGGAAGTTGGACATCTTCTAAAATGTATTCTTGTGGTTCTTGTTTTCTTTGGTCTTGCTTTTCTAGTTAAAATTTGGGATGTATTCCCATGTACCAAAAAATGAATGAAGAAAAAAGTTAAGGGCTTGCAAAGAAAATGGTATGCAGACAGGATGCGGCCGGGATGCGTCCGTGCATGGGGCGCACGGCCACCGCATCCCAGAAACTGCCCGGACATGACCCCATTGCCCTACCCAAACAGACAATATCCGGACAAAGCGGACGTCCGTTTGGGGTCGTGCAGTGGAGTTGGCCTAACGCCCTGCCATGCGGTGCCGTGCTTCCAAAGTACGTGGATCCCACGCCGGCGGAGGCCCGGAGCCTGGACGAAAGGAAAGGTTCGGATGCTTTGGCTAAAGTTGATCTGTCCTGCAATTCATCAGGCCATAGTGAGGGAGGGGACTCGTCTAGTCTTTTTGTTGCATCTATGGATGGAGCAAGGGCATCGACAACGGCACAACGCTGACTCTCAAATCCCCACAACCGTCTGGATCTCGCTGTCCGGACCACAGAAGCCATCCAACGCTGACCTGTATCGATTCGTGGAGCAGTCCGAACGTGATTTCTCCCGCAGGACGGAGACAAATGTGTGTGTGTGTGTGTGTGTGTGGCGGCGGGGGGGGGGGGGGTTACGGAGTCTGGACACGCGAAACGTCGCTCTCCATCCCCCTGACCCACCCAAAAGGAAGGGGAAGCCCGCGCTTTTGTAGCATCCCGCTTTGTTTCTGCGCCAAAATCTCTCACTCTCTTCTTCCATTCCTCACCACTCACCGTCCAATTCCCGCTCATTTCTCCCACCCTATCCGTTCTTCCGCCGTCAAAGCATGAAACGGTCGGAGAACCTATCGAAGATGGAGCTGGCGGAAGTGCCGGAGGATCCAAGAATCACGCTAACCTGAAAGATCAGCTCGGAGATGCGGGAAATCACTACGTTAAAGTGAAGGCCGCAAAGGAGGATAAGCCCAAGAAGCGGTTGGCCGCCGGTGGGCTTGGTGGGGGCGATAGGTGTGGAGGTCATAGCGGACGAGGCGGTCGCTGCGGACGTTGCGGACGCCGGCAGATGGGCGCGCCGACAGTACAAACAACGTCGTGGCTGGAGCCTTACAAGCCTCCGTACTACTACGCCGCCAAGTAGTTCGACACGCCGCCGGTATGGTGCCTTACATCGTCGACGTTAATGCGGCACCGCTCTTCTTTGAGTATTCTACGTCGCCGCTCGTCCGGGCGCGGCCGACAGTTGAGGAGCAGATGGGTGCTCGCATGTTGTTCGCTGCAATGCCCAGAGCGGGGGAGCCGACGTATGACGCAGACAGGGAGATGCTCGACATCATTGATACATCTCCAACGACACCATAATTTTTGATTGTTCCATGCTATTATATTATCTGTTTTGGATGTTTTATATGCATTATTATGATATTTTATATTATTTTTGGTACTAACTTATTAACCTAGAGTCCAGTGCCAGTTTCTGTTTTTCCTTATTTTTGAGTTTCGCGGAAAAGGAATATCAACGGAGTCCAAACGGAATAAAACTTTTGCGATGATTTTTCTTGGACCAGAAGACACCTATGGGACTTGGAGTTCAAGTCAGAAGACCCTCGAGGCGACGACAAGCCAGGGGGCGCGCCCTAGGGGGGCCCGCCCCTAGGGCTTGTGGGCCCCTCGGGAGTCCCCTGACCTCCTACCTTGGCCTATAAATTCACAAATATTCTCAAACCCTCAGAGGAAGCCATGAAAAAACTTTTCCACCGCCGCAACCTTCTGTTCCCATGAGATCCCATCTTGGGGCCTTTTTCGGCGATCTGCCGGAGGGGGATTCGATCATGGAGGGCATCTACATCAACCTATTGCCCTTCCGATGAAGCGTGAGTAGTTTACCTCAGACCTACGGGTCCATAGCTAGTAGCTAGATGGCTTCTTCTCTATTTGATTCTCAATACCATGTTCTCCTCGATGTTCTTGGAGATCTATCCGATGTAATATTCTTTTGCGGTGTGTTTATCGAGATCCGATGAATTGTGGATTTATGATCAGATTATCTATGAATATTATTTGAATCTCCTCTGAATTCTTATATGCATGATTTGATATCTTTGTATTTCTCTTTGAATTATCGGTTTCGTTTGGCCAACTAGGTTGATATTTCTTGCAATGAGAGAGGTGCTTAGTTTTGGATTCAATCTTGCGGTGTCCTCACCCAGTGACAAAGTAGGGGTAGCGAGGCACATATTGTATTGTTACCATCAAGGATAAAAAGATGGGGGTTTCATTATATTGCTTGAGTTTATTCCTCTACATCATGTCATCTTACTTAAGGCGTTACTCCGTTCTTTATGAACTTAATACTCTAGATGCATGTTGGATAGGAGTCGATGTGTGGAGTAATAGAAGTAGATGCAGAATCGTTTCGGTCCACTTAACACGGACGTGATGCCTATATGCATAATCATTGCCTTGGATATCGTCATAACTTTGCGTTTTTCTATCAGTTGCTCGATAGTAATTTGTTCACCCACCATATTATTTGCCTTCATGATAGAAGCCTCTAGTGAAACCTATGGCCCCCGGGTCTATTTTCCATCATACTTGTTTCCTGATCTACTATTTTGCAATCTTTTATTTTCAGATCTATAAACCAAAACCCAAAAATATTTAGTTACCTTCTGTTTTTACCTATCTCTATCAGATCTCACCTTTGCAATTGACAGTGAAGGGATTGACAACTCCTTTATCACGTTGGGTGCAAGTGTATGATTGTTTGTGCAGGTGCATGGATTGGGGACTTGCTTGTACCTACCGCTGGATTGATACCTTGGTTCTCTAACCGAGGGAAATACTTATCTCTACTTTGTTGCATCACCCTTTTCTCTTCAAGGGAAAAACCAACGCAAGCTCAAGAAGTAGCAAGAAGGATTTCTGGCGCCGTTGCCAGGGAGGTCTACATTAAGCCTACCAAGTACCCATCATAAACTCTCATCTCTTGCATTACATTATTCACGATTTGCCTCTCATTTTCCTCTCCCCCAGTTCTAAAACGATTTTCAGAAAAATACAAAAATATTTGCCGTTTTATTCGCCCTTCTTCCTCCCGGTCTTCTATTTTCTTGAACTCATCATTACGAGTGACTTTGGCATGGCTGAGACAGATGATGGCCTGACTCCTAAAATTGGACGTTCAGGAAATCTGGATGTTAAAATTTTCGTTTGAGGACAAGGGAATTTTATGGGGAAAGAACATATACAAAAAAATTCAATTGTGTAGGTAATTGGCCTTTTGATGATGTTCCCATACTCAAAAGAACTAAAACTTACGCAGAAGCTATTTCAACATTAGTTTTGAAATTTGAACATAGATTCATTCGTACTCATCCTACTTTGCAAAGTTTATTTTATGAGCTACCCATTATAAAAGATCCTAAGGCTAAGAAAATAGCTTCCAAAGTTCTTAAGATGAGTTTGATCACATAGTACGAGAAGCTAGGGAAATTTTTGATCATTATGCTATGAATCGTGAAAAACTGGTAATAGATTAGATTCTTTATAATAGTGACTATGGTTTGAGACATTTGTTTGAAAATATCAGATTTTTGATGAGAATCTCAAAAGGATAATCCTTGTTTAAGATATGATCCAACGAGTTTTCAGTGATGTTAATCAACACTATTCTTGGATTGTAGCCGGAAACCAAAGGGGATACGTAGATGGGCAGCTTAATGATGCCAAAATTTCTATGGACAATGTGTTCCAAGTTATCTTTGCAAAACCTTCCGATGAGAACACATCTATGGAAAAACATACTAAAGATGACAATACCTAGATCTATTGCAATATGCCTAGCTAGGGGCGTTAAACAATAGCGCTTGTTGGGAGGCAACCCAATTTTATTTTTGTGTTTTTTGTTTTGCTACTGTTCTTGAATAAAATACACATTATTACCTCTGTAGTAATTGTATTTTGGTGTTTTAATTAGTGTTTTTGCCAAGTAAGACCTTTGATAGCTTACGGTGATAGTTGAATTGATCTTGCTGAAAAACAGAAACTTTCGTGACCAGTCACAAAATTGTTAAAAATCATAGATGCATGATAAAATTCTGAATTTTTTACACAATATTGATATAAAAATTTCCTCTATTGTCCTAATTTTTCAGAAGTTTTGGAGTTATAGAAGTATTCAAAGTTTACAGATTACTAGAGATTGTTCTGTTTTTAACAGATTCTGTTTTCTATGGGTTGTTTGCTTATTTTGATTAATCTATGGGTAGTATCGGGGGGTATGAACCATGGAGAAGTTGGAATACAGTAGATATTACACCAATATAAATAAAGAATGAGTTCACAACATTACCAAAAGTGGTGATTTTATTTTTTTGTACTAACAGATCTCATGAGTTTTCTGTTGAGTTTTGTGTTGTGAAGTTTTCAAGTTGTGGGTAAAGATTTGATGTACTATGGAATAAGGAGTGGCAAGAGCCTAATCTTGGGGATACTCAAGGCACCCCAAGGTAATATTCAAGGAAAACCAAGAGCCTAATCTTGGGGATACCCAAGGCACCCCAAGGTAATATTCAAGGACAACCAAGAGCCTAAGCTTGGGGATGCCCCGGAAGGCATCCCCTTTTTCGTCATCAATCCATCGGTAAATTTACTTGAGGCTATATTTCTATTTACCACATGATATGTGTTTTGCTTGAAGCGTCTTGTATGATATGAGGGGCATCCCCTCTTTCGTCTTCAATCCATCGGTAAATTTACTTGAGGCTATATTTCTATTTACCACATGATATGTGTTTTGCTTGAAGCGTCTTGTATGATATGAGTCTTTGCTTTTTAGTTTGCCACAATCATCCTTGTTGTACGGACCTTTTGAGAGGGACACGCATGAATTAGAAATTATTAGAATACTCTATGTGCTTCACTTATATCTTTTGAACTAGGCAATTTTGCTCTAGTGCTTCACTTATATCTTTTTAGAGCACTGCAGTGGTTTTATTTTATAGAAATTATTGAACTCCCTTGCCTCAATTATATTATTTTGAGAGTCTCTCTAAACAACATGGTAATTTGCTTTGGTTGTGAATTTAGTCCTAATATGATGGCCATCCAAGAGGGGTATAATGAAAAATTTCATATTAAGTGCATTGAATACTATGAGAAGTTTGATTCCTTATGATTGTTTTGACATATAAAGATGGTAATATTAGAGTCATGCTAGTGAGTAATTATGGATTGGTGGAAATGCTTGTGTTAAAGTTTGTGATTCCCATAGCATGCACGTATGGTGAACCGTTATGTGATGAAGTCGGAGCATGATTTATTTATTGATTGTCTTCCTTATGAGTGGCGGTCGGGGACGAGCGATGGTGTTTTCCTACCAATCTATCCCCCTAGGAGCATGCGTGTAGTACTTTGTTTCGGTAGCTAGTAGACTTTTGCAATAAGTATGTGAGTTGTTTATGACTAATGTTGAGTCCATGGATTATACGCACTCGCACCCTTCCACCATTGCTAGCCTCTCTAGTACCCCGCAACTTTCGCCGGTGCGTTACGCCCACCATATTCCTTCCTCAAAACAGCCACCATACCTACCTATTATGGCATTTCCATAGCCATTCCGAGATATATTACCATGCAACTTCCACCCTTCCGTTTATTAGGACACACTTCATCATTGTTATATTGTTTTGCATGATTATGTAGTTGACATCATATTTGTGGCAAAGCCACCATTCATATTTTTTATACATGTCACTCTTGAGTCATTGCACATCCCGGTACACCGCCGGAGGCATTCATATAGAGTCATATTTTTGTTCTAAGTATCGAGTTGTAAGTAAATAAAAGTGTGATGATCATCATTATTAGAGCATTGTTCCATGTGAGGAAAGGATGATGGAGACTATGATTCCCCCACAAGTCGGGATGAGACACCGGACGAAAAATAAAAAAGAAAAGAAAAAAGAGCCCAAAAAATGAGAGAAAAGAGGGAAGGGGCAATGCTACTATCATTTTTCCACACTTGTGCTTCAAAGTAGCACCATGATCTTCAAGATAGAGAGTCTCCTATGTTGTCACTTTCATATACTAGTGGGAATTTTCATTGTTGAACTTGGCTTGTATATTCCAATGATGGGCTTCCTCAAATTGCCCTAGGTCTTCGTGAGCAAGCGAGTTGGATGCACACACACTTAGTTTCTTTTTGAGCTTTCACACACTTATAACTCTGGTGCGTTTCATGGCAATCTCTACTCACTCACATTGATATCTATCGATGGGCATCTCCATAGCTCGTTGATACGCCTAGTTGATGTGAGACTATCTCCTACTTTTTGTCTTCTCCACAATCACCATATTCTATTCCACCTATAGTGCTATATCCATGGCGCACGCTCATGTATTGCGTGAAAGTTGAAAAAGTTTGAGAACATCAAAAGTATGAAACAATTGCTTGGCTTGTCAACGGGGTTGTGCATGATTTAATACTTTGTGTGATGAAGATGGAGCATAGCCAGACTAGATGATTCTTTCTTTGGCCATGTTATTTTGAGAAGGCATGATTGCTTTATTAGTATGCTTGAAGTATTATTGTTTTTATGTCAATATTAAACTTTTGTTTTGAATCTTATGGATCTTAATATTCATGCCACAATAAAGAAAATTACATGGATAAATATGTTAGGTAGCATTCCACATCAAAAATTCTGTTTTTATCGTTTACCTACTCGAGGACGAGCAGGAATTAAGCTTGTAGATGCTTGATACGTCTCCAACGTATCTATAATTTTTTATTGTTCCATGCTATTATATTATCTGTTTTGGATGTTTTATATGCATTATTATGCTATTTTATATTATTTTTGGGACTAACTTATTAACCTAGAGCCTAGTGCCAGTTTCTGTTTTTCCTTCTTTTTGAGTTTCGCAGAAAAGGAATATCGAATGGAGTCCAAACGGAATAAAACTTTTGTGATGATTTTGCTTGGACCAGAGACACCTATGGGACTTGGAGTCCAAGTCAGAAGACTCTCGACGCGACCACAAGCCAGGGGGTGCCCCTAGGGCTTGTGGCCCCCTCGGGAGTCCCCTGACCTCCTACCTTGGCCTATAAATTCACAAATATTCCCAAACCCTCAGAGGAAGCCACGAAAATACTTTTCCGCCACCGCAACCTCTTGTTCCCGTGAGATCCCATCTTGGGGCCTTTACCGGCGATCTGCCAAAGGGGGATTCGATCACGGAGGGCATCTACATCAACCCTATTTCCCTTCCGATGAATTGTGAGTAGTTTACCTCAGACCTACAGGTCCATAGCTAGTAGCTAGATGGCTTGTTCTCTCTCTTTGATTTTCAATACCATGTTCTCCTTGATGTTCTTGGAGATCTATCGGATGTAATATTCTTTTGCGGTGTGTTTGTCGAGATCCGATGAATTATGGATTTATGATCAAATTATCTATGAATATAATTTGAATCTCCTCTGAATTCTTATATCCATGATTTGATATCTTTGTATTTCTCTTCGAATTATCGGTTTGGTTTGGCCAACTAGATTGGTATTTCTTGCAATGGGAGAGGTGCTTAGTCTTGGGTTCAATCTTGCGGTGTCATCACCCAGAGACAAAGTAGGGGTAGCAAGGCACGTATTGTATTGTTGTCACCAAGGATAAAAAGATGGGGTTTTCATCATATTGCTTGAGTTTATCCCTCTACATCATGTCATCTTAATTAATGCATTACTCTATTCTCTTGAACTTAACTCTAGATGCAGGCAGTAGTCGGTTGATGTGTGGAGTAATAGAAATAGATGCAGAATCGTTTTGGTCTACCTGACACGGACGTGATGCCTATATGCATAATCATTGCCTTGGATATCATCATAACTTTGTGCTTTTCTATCAATTGCTCGACAGTAATGTGTTCACCCACCATATTATTCGCCTTCATGAGAGAAACCTCTAGTGAAACCCATGGCCCCGAGTCTATTTTCCATCATACTTGCTTTCCGATCTACTATTTTGCAATCTTTTATTTTCAGATCTATAAACCCAAAACCCAAAAATATTTAGTTACCTTTTGTTTTTACCTATCTCTATCGGATCTCACCTTTGCAATTGACCGTAAAGGGATTCACAACCCCTTTACCGCGTTGGGCGCAAGTGTTTGATTGTTTGTGGAGGTGCATGGATTGGGGACTTGCTTGTACCTCCTACTGGATTGATACCTTGGTTCTCTAACCGAGGAAAATAGTTATCTCTGTCGGGGAACATAGTATTTCAAAAAAAATCCTATGATCACGCAAGATCTATCTAGGAGAAGCATAGCAACAAGCGGGGAGAGTGTGTCCACGTATCCTCGTAGACCGAAAGCGGAAGCGTTTAGTAACGCGGTTGATGTAGTCGAACGTCTTCGTGATCCAACCGATCCAAGTACCGAACGTACGGCACCTCTGCGGTCAGCACACGTTCAACTCGGTGACGTCCCTCGAACTCTTGATTCAGTTGAGGCCGAGGGAGAGTTCCATCAGCACGATGGCGCGGTGACGGTGATGACAAAGTTACCGGCACAGGGCTTCGCCTAAGCACTACGATGATATGACCGAGGTGTGTAACTGTGGAGGGGGCCACCGCACACAGCTAAAATATCAACTTGTGTGTCTATGGGGTGCTCCCTGGCCACGTATATAAAGGAGGGGAGGGAAGAGGTGGCCGACATAAGGGGGACGCGCCAGGTGTGGGGAATCCTACTAGGGCTTCCCAGTCCAAGTAGGATTCCCCTCCTCTTTCCTATTCCTAGTAGGAGAAGGAAAGGCCTAGTAGGAAAACCCTAGTCCAATTCGGTTTGGGCTAGGGGGCGCGTGCCACTCCCTCGCCGGCCTCCTTTATTCCACCACTAGGCCCGATACTCCGAAACTCATCTGAAACGACCCGAACCATTCCGGTGTCCGAATGTAACCTTCCAATATATGAATCTTTATGTCTCGACCATTTTGAGACTCCTCGTTAAGTCCGTGATCTCATCCGGGACTCCGAACAAACTTCGGTTCATCAAATCACATAACTCATAATACAAATCGTCATCGAACGTTAAGCGTGCGGACCCTACGAGTTTGAGAACTATGTAGACATTACCGAGACACATCTCCGGTCAATCACCAATAGCGTAACCTGGATGCTCATATTGGCTCCTACATATTCTACGAAGATCTTTATCGGTCAAACCGCATAACAACATACGTTGTTCCCTTTGTCATTGGTATGTTACTTGCCCGAAATTCTATCGTCGGTATCATCATACCTAGTTCAATCTCATTACCGGAAGTCTCTTTACTCGTTCCGTAATGCATCATCTGGTGACTAACTCATTAGTCACATTGCTTGCAAGGCTTATGGTGATGATAATTACCGAGTGGGCCCAGACATACCTCTCCGATACATGGAGTGACAAATCCTAATCTCGATCTATGCCAACTCAACAAACACCATCGGAGACACCTGTAGAGCATCTTTATAATCACCCAGTTACGTTGTGACGTTTGATAGCACACTAAGTGTTCCTCCGGTATTCGGGAGTTGCATAATCTCATAGTCATAGGAACATGTAGAAGTCATGAAGAAAGCAATAGCAATAAACTAAAGCATCGTAGTGCTAAGTAACGGATGGGTCTTGTCCATCACATCATTCTCTAATGATGTGATCCCGTTCATCAAATGACAACACATGTCTATGGCTAGGAAACTTAACCATCTTTGATTAACGAGCTAGTCAAGTAGAGGCATACTAGGGAGACTCTGTTTGTCTATGTATTCACACATGTACTAACTTTCCAGTTAATACAATTCTAGTATGAATAATAAACATTTATCATGATATAAGGAAATATAAATAACAACTTTATTATTGCCTCTAGGGCATATTTCAATCAGTCTCCCACTTGCACTAGATTCAATAACTTAGATTACATAGTAATGATTCTAACACCCATGGAGTCTTGGTGCTGATCATGTTTTGCTCGTGAGAGAGGCTTAGTCAATGGGTCTGCAACATTCAGATCCGTATGTATTTTGCAAATCTCTATGTTTCCCTCCTTGAATTGATCGCGGATGGAATTGAAGCGTCTCTTGATGTGCTTGGTTCTCTTGTGAAATCTGGATTCCTTTGCCAAGGCAATTGCCCCAGTATTGTCACAAAAGATTTTCATTAGACCCGATGCACTAGGTATGACACCTAGATCGGATATGAACTCCTTCATCCAGACTCCTTCATTTGCTGCTTCCGAAGCAGCTATGAACTCCGCTTCACACGTAGATCCCGCCATGACACTTTGCTTAGAACTGCACCAACTGACAGCGCCACCATTCAATATAAATACGTATCCGATTTGTGATTTAGAGTCATCCGGATTAGTGTCAAAGCTTGCATCGACGTAACCATTTACGACGAGCTCTTTGTCACCTCCATAAACGAGAAACATATCCTTAGTCCTTTTAAGGTATTTCAGGATGTTCTTAACCACTGTCCAGTGATCCACTCCTGGATTACTTTGGTACCTCCCTGCTAAACTAAAAGCAAGGCACACATCAGGTGTGGTACACAGCATTGCATACATGACAGAACCTACGGCTGAGGCATAGGGAATGACTCTCATTTTCTCTCTATCTTCTGCAGTGGTCGGGCATTGAGTCTGACTCAACTTCACACCTTGTAACACAGGCAAGAACCCTTTCTTTGCCTGATCCATTTTGAACTTCTTCGAAACTTTATCAAAGTATGTGCTTTGTGAAAGTCCAATTAAACATCTTGATCTATCTCTATAGATCTTGATGCCCAATATACAAGCAGCTTCACCGAGGTCTTTCATTGAAAAATTCTTATTCAAATATCCTTTTATGCTATCCAGAAATTCCGTATGATTTCCGTGTTGGGGAATGTAGTATTTGAAAAAATTCCTATGATCACGCAAGATCTATCTAGGAGAAGCATAGAAACGAGCAGGGAGAGTGTGCCCACGTACCCTCATAGACCGAAAGCGGAAGCGTTTAGTAACGCGGTTGATGTAGTCGAACGTCTTCGTGATCCAACCGATCCAAGTACAGAGGTACGCACCTTCGTGATCAGCACACGTTCAGTTCGGTGATGGCCCTCGAACTCTTGATCCAGTTGAGGCCGAGGGAGAGTTCCGTCAGCACGACGGCGTGGTGACGGTGATGATGAAGTTACCGGCGCAGGGCTTTGCCTAAGCACAAGGACAATATGACCGAGGTGTGTAACTGTGGAGGGGGGCACCGCACACGGCTAAAAGATCAACTTGTGTGTTCTAGGGTGCCCCCTGCCCTAAAGGAGCGAAGGGGAGGCTGGCCGGCCAAGCTAGGGCGCGCCGGGAGAAGGGGGATCCTACTAGTACTCCAAGTCCTAGTAGGTTTCCACCTAAAGGAGAAGACGGAAGGAAGGGAGAGGGGGGCCGTGCCCCCAACCCCTTGTCCAATTCGGACTGGGCTTGGGGGGGGGGGGCGCCACCTCCTGGCCGCCGCCTCTCCTTCCCACTAAGGCCTATCAACTCCCTGGGGGGTTCCGGTAACCTCCCGGTACTCCAAAAAATACCCTAACTTCTCCGGAACCATTCCGATGGCCGAATATAGCCTTCCAATATATCAATCTCTATGTCTCGACCATTTCGAGACTCCTCGTCATGTCCATGGTCTCATCTGGGACTCCGAACAAACATCGGTTCATCACATCGCATAACTCATAATACAAATCGTCATCGAACGTTAAGCGTGCGGACCCTACGGGTTCGAGAACTATGTAGACATGACCGATACACATCTCCGGTCAATAACCAATAGCGTAACCTAGATGCTCATATTGGCTCCTACATATTCTACGATGATCTTTATAGGTCAAACCGCATAACAACATACGTTGTTCCCTTTGTCATCGGTATGTTACTTGCCCGAGATTCGATCGTCAGTATCATCATACCTAGTTCAATATCATTACCGGCAAGTCTCTTTACTCGTCCCGTAATGCATCATCCCGTGACTAACTCATTAGTCACATTGCTTGCAAGGCTTATAGTGATGATCATTATCGAGAGGGCCCAGGGATACCACTCCGACATTCAGAGTGATAAATCCTAATCTCGATCTATGCCAACTCAACAAACACCATTGAAGACACCTGTAGAGCTTCTTTATAATCACCCAGCTACGTTGTGACGTTTGATAGCAAACTAAGTGTTCCTCCGGTATTCGGGAGTTGCATAATCTCATAGTCATAGGAACATGTATAAGTCATGAAGAAAGCAATAGCAATAAACTAAAGGATCATAGTGCTAAGCTAACGGATGGATCTTGTCCATCACATCATTCTCTAATGATGTGATCCCGTTCATCAAATGACAACACATGTCTATGGCTAGGAAACTTGACCATCTTTGATTAACGAGCTAGTCAAGTAGAGGCATACTAGGGACAGTATGTTTGTTTATGTATTCACACATGTACTAAGTTTCCGGTTAACACAATTCTAGCATGAATAATAAACATTTATCATGATATAAGGAAATATAAATAACAACTTTATTATTGCCTCTAGGGCATATTTCTTCAGTCTCCCACTTGCACTAGAGTCAATAATCTATTTCACATCGCCATGTGATTTAGCACCAATAGTTCACATCGTCATGTTGTTTAACACTCTATTATTCACATCGCCATGTGACCAATACCCAAAGGGTTTAATAGTGTCAATAATCTAGTTCATATCGCCATGTGATTAACACCCAAAGAGTACTAAGGTGTGATCATGTTTTGCTTGTGAGAGAAGTTTAGTCAACGGGTCTGCCACATTCAGATCCGTATGTATTTTGCAAATTTCTATGTCTACAATGCTTTGCACGGAGCTACTCTAGCTAATTGCTCCCACTTTCAATATGTATCCAGATTGAGACTTAGAGTCATCTAGATCAGTCTCAAAGCTTGCATCGATGTAACCCTTTACAACGAACTTTTTTCACCTCCATAACCGAGAAATATATCTGAAAGTGCTAGTTATTGACTAGAGGGGGTGAATAGGCGATTTTTATGGAAGTCTTCAAAACACGAGGGCTTTGAAGAAAAACAGTAGAAATGGACCTATTGATATGCAGCGGAAGGTAGACTACACTAGACAAGCCATAGTCAAGTAAGCAAAGAAGTGAAAGCACGAAGACTATTGGCAGCTAGGTAGTATGGATCAGGATGGAAGATAGCATGAAGCCCAACAACAATAGTCTTCACACAGTGAAGCCAATCAGATCATGCAAGCAGGCAATGACTTCACGAAGACATACTGTAAGTAAAGAGAGGTAAGAGATAGAACCAGTTGCTTGGTGAGGACAAGGATTTGTTGGACCAGTTCCAGTTGCTGTGACAACTGTACGTCTGGTTAGGGAGGCTGAGATTTAACTCAGAAGACCGCGTCTTCACCTTATTCCCCTTTGAGCTAAGAACACTTAGTCCTCGCCCAATCACTCTGGTAAGTCTTCAAGGTAGACTTCCAAACCTTCATAGACTTTGTTCATGCCTACCACGTGTTTCTTCTTCGCGAGTGTGTACAAGTTCCTCATGCCAGCATGTCCTAGCCTCCGATGCTAGAGCCAGCACTCTGAAGCTTTTGCTAGAAGACATATGACCAACTGTGGTCCTGCTGAGAAATCTACCATATAAAGATCATCTTTCTGATACCCTTCAAAGACTAAAGACTTGTTAGATTCCATAAGGACAAGGCAACGATATTTTCCAAATATCACAATCATGTTCAAGTCACAAAGCATTGAGACATACATTAAGTTGAAACCAAGGGATTCAACAAGCATCACTTTATCCATGTGCTGATCCTTTGAGATTGCAACTCTACCTAGACACAATACCTTGCTTTTACCAGTGTCAGCAAATATGATGTGACTTTTGTCAGATGGACGTAAGGTTGAGTCCATGAGAAGACTTCGATCACCAGTCATGTGGTTAGTGCATCCACTGTCCATAATCCACTCAGAAGCCTTTGGTATCGTACCCTATAGTGCAGTTAGGGGGATAGGATTCACCAAGGGAAATGTGAAGCATAAACATTTGACGAACAAGCATATTATCAAAGTTCAGATCCTGGTTAGGGCAGATAGGATGACTGTCAAGGAATCCAGGAACAAAATACATAGTAAGACCATTTGGGCATTTTATCTTGTGTCCCACAAGATGTTTTAGGTCCCCAGCATAAGCATCGGACGCCTTTGATTTCCGGCTGGAGACCTTTCCCTGCAAAAGAGAGTTATTTTTTCTTAACCACCCACATCTTCAGGGGTGGCTTAGAAGCAATGAGTCTAAGTGCAGCATCTGAGAACTTCGGCTTTGGAGCCCTAGCAAATAGCCTTGCAGGAGGTGAATAATACTCATAAGAATAAGCAGAATAGTTCTTGGTCTTATGAACATAGCGGTTTGAAGAAACACCCTCATATTCACAAGTCTGAGTATGGTTTCCCTGCAAAACATTGGTGTTAGGGTGACTCTGGTGAGTCCTCTGTCTGTACGAAGCCTTTGGACCATATGAAGCCTTTGGTCTGGGATTTGTCTTCTTCCCAGGTGGTGTCATGATGACATTCACAGGAAGATTCTCAAGACAACTTTTGGGTACCCAGATCTTCTTCATAGGAGGTCCATTCCTGCAGTTAGTAAAAATATACCTGACAAACACTTCACCATTCCGATTCTTAAACAGTTTATAGTTTGCATCAAAGGATTCATCAATGATAATCGGGTTAGCACAAGTGAAGCCAGACAAGGTAGATGGATCCACTGAAGGTCCCTTTGCAGCAACCCATGTGGTTTTGGAGTACTACTTAGGCTTCCAGTAAGAACCATCAACATTCATTTTCCTCTCAAACCCAACGCCCTCTTTCCTAGGGTTTCAGTTCAGAATCTGCTTTTTGAGGACATCACATAGTGTTTGATGCCCTTTGAGACTTTTGTACATTCCTGTCTCAAGCAATGTCTTCAACCTGGCGTTTTCATCAGCAATAGTAGTGGTATCCTTAGTAGAGGGGTTAGTTACCACATCAGCAGTTGAAGATATTGCAACAGTAGCAGTAGAACATTCAGCAATAGAGACAGCGTTATCACGCTCAAGACATTTTAGACATGGTGGTTCAAATCCTCACTAGTAAAAAAAGACACATCCGTGACATTTTGGGCCGAACGAAATTTTTTTCTGTCATACATATGAAACTTCTATGACGATAATTGTGACAAAACCCGGTATCATCATAGATGTGGTGGGCTCCTACTTCTATGACAAAAAATCATGACAGAAAATGGGCTTTTCGTCCTGGGCGGGCCGGAGACGCAGTTGCATGACATTCTTTGGGTCGTCCATGACGGAAAAAATCGTGGTAGAAGCGAGGGCGAGGAAAATTTCAGGGAGTTCCCGGTTACAGTAGGAGGTCGGGGGCCGAGCGATGCGCGTTTCTCTCGTACACGTACGCGCATGTGTGCGAGGCGTTGGCTCTAACTGAACCCGAGCGAGGCGTTGGGCTCTAAATGAACCCGAGCGATTGCACTGCAGGCTACGCATTACTGAACCCGAGCGATCGATCGATGGCTGTTAACTGAACCCGATCGAGCGATTCCTTCGCTACTGCTGCTAACTGAAGCCGATCGGTGCTGCCTCTGGGATGAACAGTGAGCGTTGCGGGGGGGGGGGGGGGGGATGAACAGTGAGCGGTGGTGTTGCCTCTGGATGAACAGGACCCCGTGGTGTGGTGGAGGGCTGGATGAACAATAGACGGTGGAGGGGTGCCCGTGGAGGGGTGGTTGAACAGGACCCCGTGGTGTGGGGGGCTGGATGAACAGTAGACGGTGGAGGGGTGCCCGTGGAGGGGTGGTTGAACAGTAGCCGGTGGAGTAGCGCGCGGTGGAGGCTGGATGAACAGGAGCCCGTGGAGGCTGGAGGAGGTCGACGGTGGAGATGAAAAATATCCCGTGGAGTCCCGTTTTGTGGTACGCCACACCCCTCCCGATGAACAGGACCCCCGTTTCGACCGTAGGAGGTCCGTTTCGTCCGTTTTGCGGTACGCCACACCCCTCCCGATCAACAGGACCCCCGTTTCGACCGTAGGAGGTCCGTTTCGTCCGTTTTGCGGTACGCCACACCCCTCCCGATCAACAGGACCCCCGTTTCGACCGTAGGAGGTCCGTTTCCTCCGTTCTGCGGTACGCCAGGCCTCGTTTCCATCGCCTGTTCCGTCCAAGCCCTCCCGATGAACACGACCACGCATTCCGTTCCGACCCAGCCGGTTGGCTCCCATGCGTTCCGTTGCCTCCCGATGAACACGACGCATTCCGTTGCCTCCCCATGAACACGACGCATTCCGTTGCCTCCCCATGAACACGACGCATTCCGTTGCCTCCCCATGATCACGACGACGACGCCGTTTCTCCGTTCCGACCCAGCCATCTACACGAGCCCTGGCCGTACGTATGCACGAGTAGGCGTTCGAGACCCCGCCTGTATGTACACATACGTGGCCGTATTTTCTTTCTTGCACCCTGGCCGCTATACGTACGTGTACATGCTACGTGCGCGCCTCTACTACGACACGTACGCGCCTCTAATACGACACGTGCGCCTCTACATCCACCAGTATATATGTACGTACACGTTCGCGACCAGAATGACAACGCTACGTACGCTTCGACCAGGTGGGTCCCGACTGTCAGGCACTTCCTTGCGTGCGAAGATGTAGCTGGTGGGTCCCAGCAGTCAAGGGGGCGAATCGTTTTTTTTGCCCGGACGCACTTCCTTGCGTGCGAAGGTGTAGCTGGTGGGTCCCAGCAGTCAAGGGGGAAACGTTTTTTTCGCGAAATACGGTGGCCCGTCCGGTGGGTCCCCGCTGTCAGGCGGAGGAATAATTATTTTGCACGTAATAAGGAGGCACTTCCTTGCTGCGGCCATGGACCCAGCTGTCAGCCTCTCCACGTACAGTCCACGTCCGATGGAAGCCATTCCTTGACCACGTTGACCACGCCGCGCCAAGAGCACCAGGGCGGTGGACGACGGCGAGGCCTAGGAAGGGGACGATGCGGAGCCGGGGAAGACGCGGCAGTGGATGCCCACGCATAGAGGAGTACGAGGGTTCACTGGTTCGCTGCGGTGTGAGGGTGCCGTCGCCGCAGAATAACAGGAGGTGTGGGTGAGTAGAGGGATGGCCTGGCCAGCGGTGGGAGTAGTAGGGGGCGGTGAGGCCTCCGCCGCATCGCAGCCGGCCATGGGAGGCAGGAGCACGAGGCACGACCGGCGCTGGTTTGGGCGGCTGGAGCGAGAAGACCAGAGGTTGAAGAAGCACTACGGCCGTTGGATGGACATCGTACCGTCACTGGAGCTAGAATCGTGCATATTGACTAAGTTGACAAAGCCCTCCGTCCCCGTCAACTTAGTAGGCCCACAAGTCAGCCTGCCACTATACTGGGTCCCAGCTAACAGGGGGAGTATTCATTTTTTTTGTGCGTAATAAGGAGGCACTTCCTTGCGTGCGAAGATATAGCTGGTGGGTCCGAGCTGTCACCGGCGGTAACGTTTTTTTCGCGAAATACAGAGGCCCGTTCGGTGGGTCCCTGATGTCAGGTGGAGGAATCATTATTTTGCGTGTAATAAGGAGGCATTTCCTTGCATGCGGCCGTGGACCCAGCTGTCGGCCTCTCCACGTACAGTCCACTTCAGATGCATGTCGGTCGTTGACCACGTTGACCAGGCCGCGCCGAGAGCACCAGGGCGGTGGATGACGGCGATGCCTAGGAAGGGAATGACACGGAGGCAGGGAAGACTCTGCAGTTGTTTCCCACGCGGAGGGGAGTACGACTGTACGAGGGTTTATTGGTTCGTCTGTCGTCGCTGGAGAATAACAGCAGGTGTGGGTGAGTAGAGGGATGGCTAGGCCAGCGATGGGAGTACGGTGGGGCAGTGAGGCCTGCGCGGAAGCAGAGCCGGCCGCGGGGAGGAGGGAGCAGGCAGTCCCGCCGGCGCTTGTTTGAGCGGCTGGAGCAGGAAGAGCAGAGATTGAAAAAGCACGACGGCCGTTGGATGGACATCGTACGGTCACTGGAGCTAGAATCGTTCATATTGACTAAGTTGACAAAGCCCTCCGTCCCCGTCAACTTAGTAGGCCCACAAGTCAGCCTCCCACATGGTGGGTCCCAGCTAGCAGGGGGAGTATTCATTTTTTCTGTGCGTAATAAGGAGGCACTTCCGGTGGGTCCGAGCTGACAGCAGGGGGAACGTTTTTTTCGCGAAATACGGTGGTCCATCCGGTGGGTCCCAGCAGTCAGAGGCAAACATTTTTTTCGCGAAATACGGTGGCCCGTCCGGTGGGTCCCAGCATTCAGGGGGGAAACGTTTTTTCTGTGAAATACTGGAGGCCCGACCGGTGGGTCCCTGGTGTCAGGTGGAGGAATAATTATTTTGTGCGTAATAAGGAGGCACTTCCTTGCGGCTGCCGTGGACCCAGCTGTCAGCCTCTCCACATACAGTACTCTTCCGATGGAAGTCGGTCATTGACCACATTGACCACGCCGCGCCGAGAGCGCCACGGCGGTGGACGACGGCGAGGCCTAGGAAGGGGACGACGCGGAGCCGGGGAAGACGCGGCAGTGGATGCCCACGCGGAGAGGAGTACGAGGGTTCATTGGTTTGGCTGCGGTGTGAGGCTGTCGTTGCCGCAGAATAACAGGGGGAGTGGGTGAGTGGAGGGATGGCCTGGCCAGCGGTGGGAGTAGTATGGGGACGGTGAGGCCTCCGCGGCAGCACAAACGGCCACGGGAGGCAGGAGCATGCGGCACGATCGGCGCTGCTTTGGGCGGCTGGGGCAAGAAGACCAGAGGTTGAAGTAGCACTACGGTCGTTGGATGGACATCGTTGACCACGCTGCGCTGAGAGCACCAGGGCGGTGGACGACGGCGAGGCCTACGAAGGGAATGACATGGAGCCGAGGAAGACACGGCAGTGGCTGCCCACGCGGTGGAGAGTACGAGGGTTGACTGGTTCGGCTGCCGTCGCCAGAAAATAACAGGAGGTGTGGGTGAGTAGAGGGATAGACAGGCCAGGGATGCGAGTATGATGGGGCCGTGAGGCCTGCCCGGCAGCACTGCCGGCCACAGGAGGCGGGAGCAGGCGGTTCCGACAGCGCTGGTTTGGGCGGCTGGGGCAGGAAGATCAGAGACTGAAGAAGCACGATTGTTGTTAGATTCACATCTAACGGTCTGACGCTGGTAGAGTCGATTGTTGACTAAGTTTCTTTTTTGAGAAACCTTGTGTATGCATGAACTTAGTAGGCCCACAAGTCAGGCTCCAAATCTGTGGCAGACAACATAAAGCCCATTTGCTATTTTTTATAATTTGCAGCCCATTTGCTAATTCTTAAGTAATTTATTACAGCCCATTTTCCGCCCAGGACCACGGTCAAAAAGTTCAACCTTATTTTGTATATTTCGGTGGAGTCTGAGCTGTTGTAATCCCGAAATGATAAACATTTTTTAAGAACTTATTGATTTGCCAAAAAAATTGTTTTGTTTTTGTAAGCAAATAAGACGTGGGACAATTGAGTTGGTTTAAGGGAAAACCAGTGGTAAAAAAATCAGCGCTGGGTGGGAAAAAACAACAAAAATAAGGATGTAAATGTGAAAAGGGAATTTTATGTGTTTTCAATATAATGATACGTGTATATGAACAAGTAAAACTATAGGTAGAGATTAGAAAACGGATGTAGGACATGCGTTTCAAGAGAAAAATAAAACTGGGCTGTGTGTTTGATTCAGTAAAAAAAACTGCCTGCGGATGTTGTAAGACAAAACAAAACCAACCCTGGGCAGTCTACAGCCCAGTTGATACTTGGTCGACCTGAAAAAACAATATACGTGCTCAATAAACGAGAGAATTCTGCAAGTACAGGCTGATAACTGGGATGTAGCACAGATATTGTTTTTTTATCGTGATAATAAGTGCATGCACTTGTTTCGAAAAAATTGGAGAACTGGGAATTCGAACGGCGGGTGCTTATGCTACCCATCAAATAAAAATCAGGTGCCTGAAAATTCGTTTCGAAACAAATGATTCAGCTTTATATCCACGTCGACCCTCGGCATGATGGTTGGAAGCAAATGCAAGTTCATACCAAAAGATCGTTAACAAGAATACCAACTTGCGGACGACAAGGTAGTACAACTACCAATACCAAACTAACTGATAATCTTTTTACTCCTGGACCTAGTGTTCGTCTGGTAGAAAATCTTGCAGAGGACCAGCTCCCGCTCCTTCTCTTGCTCCAGGTCCCCGAGGTGGTACTGGTGCATCACCCAGTTGGTCCTCTGCTGGTCGAAGTTCTTGTTGGTGTGCAGCACCATAACCTTTTTTGCTGCCCGTCTGCCGGCCGTTGACCATCACCGGCAAGGTATTGCCGGTCTTGTGCCACATCGCGTGCATGCCGCACTCCGATTGTATCTTGTGACGCGTCCACGTGCCCCTTTTGAACGCCCTGGAATTGCGCTGGAAGAAATGCTTCCTTAGGCCACTCAGTGTGATACCTGCAGTATTGTGGAATACAGGTTTTAGTGTACCTAGTTGGCATTTTCATAACATCTTTGGCATGTTGCAATCACTTGTTTCACTTTTTATTAACTGTCAAATTGTAATTGCTTCACCAGGTCTGCGTCTAAAAAGAAAAATAGAGCTATAAAAAAAGGAATATGTTTGTGCAAGTAGACGGCCGATCGGTGTCTTACCTGGAAGTTTCTCAGGTTGGGTGTAGCATATGCCGTGCTCGCTGTTGACGGTTGGTATGAACAAATCGATGAGAGACTGAAATCTCGCGCTGTCAGCACTCACTTTGGCCTGAAGGTGCTCGATCAGCTCCTGATCCGTGGGATCGAACTTGACGCCAGCCGGCAGCACCGGCCAATCCTTCTTCGACTTGCATCAGTAATTCCAGTTATATGGTACTCAATGTATGATCAATCGACTGTTTTAAGTGAATGATGAAAGATTTCGATAGATAAGTGGTACTCCAAATCTGAAGTCCAGAATACCCGGACACACCGCCGGGATTCTTGTGTCACCTCACGCGCAGCGTGTTGTCACGTCAATTCAATGTGTGGACATGATGAATAATTTGACCGACGTATACTAGCACTGCTACTGTACTACTTACTAGTCGTATTTAGTGTCACAATTTACACATAGGTTTAACTAACAAGTACGCACTTGAAGCCTAACTGATATATATATATATATATATATATATATATATATATGGCTTCTGCACAACATCTCCATCATCATTATCAGTACATCCTACGCAGGTGAGTTAGGATGCACTTGATCCCAGGAAGGTATCTATCCTTCAAACCAGAGGAGTGCTTCAAACTAACAACAGTACATAATATCCAACAAAAGAGGGTCGTGCTACAGCAGCAGAATACATGGCTCAGTCTAGATATCAGCACGAATCAAGTTGTGCCTATTTGCTGTTGGCATGAACCACATCGCCGCATGTCGGGTTTGCAAAAGCCATCCATCGCATGGAAGCTTGATGCCTTTCACACACTGAAGATTATCTGGCAACAAGCTGTGTCGATGAATCTCTGGATATGGTGATTCATGAAACCCATGGTATGATGTGTAAACACAGCCCCCCCTCGCGAATGGAAGTTGCATAGCACAGTAATCATCGCCGGTGATATGATCGATGATTGGTTGGATGATCGGATAATTGAGCCCGAGGAACAAGGAGCGGTTGCCGAGGCTGTAAGCCCGCCTCCAGTTGAATACGCCTGGCCCAACGGAGCTGGGATCTTTCTCGAACTCGAAGCAGCCATTGCCATCAATGTCACGAACGCCCCACGCATTGTACTGCATGTGGTTTGATGTAATGGTTTGGTCAATTTGGTACGTGCGAATGAGCATCAAATGACCGCCGTCAGCTGAACGAGCGATAAACCACCACCCATCGGCTGGTATGATTCCAGGTCCTGGAATCATGAAGGCCAGCGCATTTGCGTCTGCTACAACAATTCAAATTGGAGACCAAAAGGACAAAAATAAACAATCATGTTCAGAGTATGTGTGGAATTAATATTATTATAATAGTGACACATATCATAGATAGAGAATTGCAATGCCGAGGTCATAATCATACCCCAAGTTTAAAAAATAAGCCAATGGCTTTCATATTCTAGCAATATGTCATGGTTCAAACATCATGTAACAATGAGAGGAAAACAGCTATGACAGCGCCTACTCATATTCTACCATAGCACTTACTACAACTGTTCTCATATCAACTCTAAGCAATAACATGCGTTGTTATAAAAATCTTGTAAACGAGAGTAACATATAGCAATCATGATGTTATGCTCATAATATGTATTCTAACAATCATTAGATGCCAATTGTTCTCATATCAACTCTAACAATAACATGTGTGGTCATAAAAATCTAGGAAATGAGAGGAACATATAGAAATGATGTGGTTATAGACATGCTATGCATTCCAAATTTGTAACAAATGAACAGGCAGTCGTATTCATAAGGTAAAGATGAGATGAGATAGAACAATTACACGACGATAGATTCCACCAGTATAGGCAGCCAATCTGTGCGTCGACCGCGTAAACGATGCCATCGTGCACTATAGCATCAGACAGAAATGTTGCCTCAACAGGATTGATGATGAGACATAACCATGTATGGCGACCGGATTCCAGATAGACTAATCCCATGTTGAACAAGGCAATGAGCTTGTAATCCATGTAGTCTTCTGATGGTGTGGGCACTTCACAGATTACAACTTTCTGCAAACAGAGGTCGAGCCAAAAGCTTGACGCGTCTCGTGCGTAGTAGGTAGGAGTGTCCGGCGGGCCGCGAGGCTCGATGGCGGCGGTATCCAATGATGGAAGGGTGATCTCTCGCTGGGTGTAGATATCCACGAGACGCCACGGACTACCAGTGTGGTGGATGAGGAGGATCCAGTTGGCCTTCATGCCCGCCCAGTAGTGGCCGCGCATGAAGGACAGGTGGACGGGTAGTGGTAGCATGTCGAGGGGCACCACGGCAACCTCCGTAGGATCGTCAAGTCGGTGTCTGGGCCACCTGCGAGGATCGGGCATCAGCAAGCAGGGTGTCTTGAAAAGAGCCGGCCGGTTGCAGACGAGTAGACGGTACAAAGACACCGAGCATGCGGCCAGACGGACGGTGCTGAGTAGGTCCATACGACTATAGATATGCTCCAAGAGAACATCGGGGAGGGAATTCCAATCGCGGCTCTGCGTGTCAGTCAGTTCTGCCATTGGGGTTTTCGGTGCCTGCGAGCCAGCGGGGAAGTGGATTCGGGCGGGCGAGCCAAGAAGCTTCTCCTCGTGTGGTTGAGCAGTGAGCGGGGGGATATGGTACGCGCGAGCTACCAAGGAAGATGGCGCCGGCGGGCGAGCAGTGAGCGGGGGTAAATGGTGTGCGACCGACGATGGGGAAGAGAGGAGGAAGAAGAGTGGAAGACGAGGAAGAAAGTGCATTCAATATCAATTCTACTAGTACTACTGCCAGGATATACCGTCCTTCGGAGTGTAAATAGTTACACCGATGACATGTGGGTCTACCACAACAGGGCCCATAGTCAGTTAATGGAGGATAGAGGTGCGTAGGCATATTTGCGGAAGCGTGCTCTACTGGCAAACATGATGGCAGTACTGGGTAAGGCTGATTTAGTAACACCAACACGCTGGTTCAGCTTATTAATTACGTGTCCCATCTGCTGCTGCGTGTATTGTCACTTCACTGCGAAGACTAGTTGAATAGTTCTCTCTGACCGAGATGGGGAATAATGGATCGCGAGGACTTCCTTTCTACAGTATCCCTATGCCTCTACGCTCACTTCACTCATTTTGCTCCGTGCCTAGTGTAAGGGCATATTTATCCCTAAGATGTTTTGGTGATTGATGACAATGCTTTTGCGGACTAATCGTGTGCGTTGAGTGTTTTTCAGAGATTCATTCTTTTGGCACGAGACGATTTCCTCCCCTCGGAGCTTAAAGCGAAGACGGTGTAGTCCTTTCGGATTAGTTTGGTGGACTAGTTTCATAGGGATCACCGTACTATCAAGAGGGGGTCCATTTTGGAAAGGCTAGGGCGGAATCATCACGTACACTTCCTTTGCCCCTCCCTCCGAGCCTTTCCGTTTCGATGATGGGCTTGGTTCTCCTCTCTTTGTTCCCTCTCTGGTCCCAGCGGTAGTACCGCGGGCCAGAGCGGTAGTACCGCTTGGGTGCTACAAGCGGTAGTACCGCTCTGGAGCGGTAGTACCGCCCAGAGCAGTAGTACCGCTAGTAGCCCCATGTGTGTACTATCTCTGGTCCCAGCGGTAGTACCACGGGACGGAGCGGTAGTACCGCTTGGGTGCCACAAGCGGTAGTACCGCTCTGGGCGCAGTAGTACCGCTCCAGAGCAGTAGTACCGCTAGTGGCCCCAAGCCGTAGTACCGCGGTGGTCTCGTGCTAGTACCGCCTCGATTCGAGGGCTCCTTTTTCGTGTCGGGTTTTACGGTACTGGCCGCGGCTGTGGGGGGCCGTAGTACCGCTCCTGTGCGGTAGTACCGCCCTCCCTCCGCGGTAGTACCGCTGTGGGCCAAGCGGTAGTACCGCGCTTTGGAGCGGTAGTACCGCTTATAGTGTCAAGCGGTAGTACCGCTGGCACAGCGGTACTACCGCTCTCTTCGGGGCAGAAGGTGGGTAACGGTTGGTTTGTTCCCCCACTATATAAAGGGGTCTTCTTCCCCAAAGTTGACTTACCTCTTCCCCCAAAAGCTCCATTGTTGCTCCAAGCTCCATTTTCGCCCGATCTCTCTCCCTAGCCAATCAAACTTGTTGATTTGCTCGGGAGTGGTTGAGAAGGCCACGATCTACACTTCCACCAAGAGAAATTTGATTCCCCCACCTATCCCTAGAGGATCTTGTTACTCTTGGGTGTTTGAGCACCCTAGACGGTTGAGGTCACCGCGGAGCCATAGTCCATTGTGGTGAAGCTTTGTGGTGTCATTGGGAGCCTCCAATTAAGTTGTGGAGATTGCCCCAACCTTGTTTGTAAAGGTCCGGTCGCCGCCTTCAAGGGCACCAATAGTGGAATCACGGCATCTCGCATTGTGTGAGGGCGTGAGGAGAATACGGTGGCCCTTGTGGCTTCTTGGGGAGCATTGTGCCTCCACACCGCTCCAACGGAGACGTACTTCCCCTCAAAAGGAAGGAACTTCGGGAACACATCCTCGTCTTCACCGGCTCCACTCTTGGTTATCTCGTTCCTTTACTTTAACAAGTTTTCTTGTGCTATATCTCTTACTTGCTTGCATGCTTGTTGTCATTGCATCATATAGGTTGCTCACTTAGTTGCATATCTAGACAACCTATTTTGATGCAAAGTTTAATTTGGTAAAGAAAAGCTAAAAATTGTTAGTTGCCTATTCACCCCCCCTCTAGTCAACTATATCGATCCTTTCACCTAGTCACTTGTTGAAATCTGTAGAAAGACAAATACTCCATATTTGGGAACAGAGGGAAGCTTTTACTTCGTACTATTTGGGAATAGAGGGAGTATCACCATATGGAGGGAACAGAGGAAGCTTGAAATATGAACATGTCAATGGGAGGGAGTACAATGAGGATGATTACGATGATGAAGATAGTGAGTCAGTTGCCATGGCCTCCGTTGCCATTGCGAAGACTCCACGGGTGTCTCTTCAACTCACCCAATGAGAACATCACCGCCAAGTGCCTCATGGCTAAAGCCACCAATAAGGTAACCTCCAACATCAAAACTACCATCATTAATCATCCTTCTTCGACGGATAGCATTGATGAACATGAGGGGACAAATGTGGAGGAAAATGAGTTTGAGATCTTTATGGGTAAACTCAAGGGTAAATCCAAGAAGCACTTCATTGCTCTCTTAGAACAACTTGGTGAAGCCAATGACATGATCGAGGCTCACGAAGATACCATCTCTAAGATGGAGGGGCATAGTCGTGACTATGCCGATGAGATTTCGGATCTTTCCAATGCTCTTGACGAAGAGCGTGGTCTTCGTTTGGCTCTTGAGGAGTCATACAACGATGATCATGCTAAGTTAAAGAAAGATCTTGATCATGGTCTTGTTGTGTCTCGTGTGCTAAACTCCGAGAAGGCAAAACTTGGGGTTGATCTTGTTAGACTCAAAGAGGAGTTTGGCATTCTCGATAAGGCTCACAAAGTCTTGAAGGGTGTTCATGCTAGCCTCAAGGAGTCTCATGATCAACTCCAAGTGAAGCTAACAAAGGAGAAAGGCACCTTTCCTCATATGGTGTTAATTGATAATGCAAATGCTACTAACCCGTGTTGTGAGCATGTGCATCTTGTTGAGGAGAATGCTAAGTTGAAGGAGCAACTTGAGAAAGGCCTTGTGTCATGCATACAAGGTGAGAAGAACCTCAACGACCTCTTGAGCAATCAAAAGGAAGTTGTGGCCAAGGAGGGGATTGGGTTCACACCCAATCCCAAGAACAAGAAGAAGAATGACAAGACCAAGCGACCTCCTCCTCTCAAGCAAACTTTTGTGAAGGAGGGAGAGGGTGCTTCCAAGGAGAAGAAGAACAAGGCGAAGGGTGGCGGTGTCAAGAAGAGCAATACCACTCCTTCCAACAAAGCCGGCGACTTTAATCCTTCTTATGTGTTATGCCGTGCTAGTGATGGGCATGTTTATGCCAAATTCGTTGGTTCTCCTCATGAGTACATTGAATGGTCTATTTGGGTTCCTAAGACCCTTGTTGCTAACATCAAAGGACCCATTACTAAATGGGTACCTAAAACCAAGCATTGATCTCTTGTAGGTGTTTGCTTCCGGTGGGGGATCATGGTTGCTCGATAGTGGAGCTACAAATCATATGACCGGAAGCAAGGACTTGGCGGTGGACGTGCACAAAATTCCATCTATGCCCACCAATTTCGAGTGGGGTGATGCCTCGTCTTCTAAGGTATTGGGACTCGGCAAAGTCGTCATTTCTCATGATCTCACGATCGAGAAGGTCATGCTTGTTGAGTCCCTTGCATACAATTTACTTTCCGTTCGTCAGCTTGCTATCATGGGTTTTGCCACCTTCTTTGATATTGATACCGTGGCCCTCTTGTGGAGCAAGACTCTTAAAGTAGCCTTTGTTGGGCATGTCGAGAACGGTCTCTATGTGATTAACTTTTCGGAGCGACCCACTAAGACCGCGACATGCCTAATGGCTAAAGTTGACGTGGGATGGCTTTGGCATCGCCGTTTAGCCCATGTCAATATGAGATCTTTGCAAAGTCTTCTCAAGGGGGACCATGTCCGTGGACTAACGAACGTTAGTTTTTCCAAAGATCGTGCTTGCAGTGCTTGTATCGAAGGAAAGCTTCATGAGAAGGCTCACCCTCCCACGACTCTTATTTACTCGAAGAGGCCGTTGGAGATCCTTCATTTGGATCTCTTTGGGCCTCCATCCTTTGATAGTCTTGGGGGTAGAAAGTATTGCTTGGTAATTGTGGATGATTATTCTAGATACACGTGGGTGCATTTCTTCAAGAGGAAAAGTGAGACCCAACAAACAGTCATTGACTTTGCAAATGAAGCCCAACGTCAACACAATGCAAAGAACTTGACAATAAGAAGTGACAACGGCACCGAGTTCAAGAACTACACCTTGGATGAGTTTCTCAGTGATGAGGGGATCAAGCATCAATATTCCGCACCTTACACCCCTCAACAAAATGGTGTTGCGGAGAGGAAGAATCGGACGTTGATGGATGCGGCAAGGACCATGATGGCGGAGTTCAAGTCTCCATACAACTTTTGGGCCAAAGCCATCAACACCGCTTGTCATGCTTCAAATCGGCTCTATCTTCGCAAAGGCTTGAACAAGACTCCATATGAGATCCTCACCGGTAACAAGCCCAACCTCAAGTACTTTCGGGTGTTCGGGTGTAAGTGTTTCATTCTCAAGAAAGGTGTTCGTTTGTCTAAATTTGAGACTAGAGCTCATGAGGGCATATTTGTTGGTTATGCTACAAACTCCCATGCTTACCGTGTTCTCAATAAGTCCACGGGACTTATTGAGGAGACGTGTAACGTGGAGTTTGATGAAAATAACGGCTCCCAAGTGGAGCAAAGTGGTACTTGTGATGTAGGTGATGAAATTCCTCCCCAAGCCATAAGAAGAATGGGTATTGGATATATCCTACCCATTGAGGAACCCCTTGTGGCCGAAGGAGAAGGACAATGCTCCACTCAAGTGGAGCCATCACCAACCCAAGACCCACACGCTTCCGAAGAACAAAGTGAAGGCTCTCAACCTCATGAACAAGATCAAGGGCAAGATCAACCTCAAGATGGTGGTGATCCACCAAATGATGCCCAAGGTCAAGTTCTTCCCCTCGAGCTAGTTCAAGATCAAGAACAAACTCAAGACGACACTCAAGATGATCAAGTAACCCCTCCTCACTTCACTTCCGAGGAGGAATTGGAGCGTCGTGCCGCTAAGATCGCTTCCAAGCTCACCACCAAAGGTCATCTCATGGAGAATGTGGTTGGAAGCCTAAGAAAGGGGGTAAGCACTCGTAGACAATTAGCAAACTATTGTGAACATCATGCGTTTGTTTCTTGTGTCGAACCCCAAAAGGTTTATGAAGCGCTTGAGGACCCGGATTGGCTCAACGCCATGCATGAAGAACTCAACAACTTCGAACATAATCAAGTGTGGAAGTTAGTGCCAAGGCCAACCGGGAATCATAAGGTCATTGGAACCAAGTGGATATTCAAGAACAAGCAAGACGCTCATGGAATATTGTTCGCAACAAGGCTCGTTTGGTGGCACAAGGCTACTCCCAAGTCGAGGGTATCGACTACGGTGAAACCTTTGCCCCCGTTGCTCGCCTTGAATCTATTCGTTTGTTGATTGCTTATGCTTCTCATCATAATTTCACTTTGCAACAAATGGATGTGAAGAGTGGTTTTCTTAATGGTCCCATAAATGAGTTGGTATATGTCAAACAACCCCCGGGGTTCGAAGATCCCTATTTCCCCGATCATGTGTATCAACTCCACAAGGCGCTCTATGGCCTTAAACAAGCCCCACGTGTGTGGTATGAGCATCTTACGGAGTTGTTACAAGATCGTGGATTCGAAATCGGGAAAATCGACCCCACTCTTTTTACTAAGAAGGTCAAAGGGGAGTTGTTTGTGTGCCAACTATATGTTGATGATATTATTTTTGGTTCCCCTAACAAAGCTTTCAATGAAGAATTTGCCGCTCTCATGACCTCAAAGTTCAAGATGTCTATGATGGGAGAGTTGAAGTTCTTTCTCGGATTCGAAATCAAACAAAGAAGAGAAGGAACCTTCATCAACCAAGCCAAATACACTCAAGACATGCTAAAGAGATTCAAGCTAAGTGATGTCAAGCCGGCTTCCACTCCAATGCCCACCAAGTGCCAACTTGACATTGATCCCAATGGTAAAGCGGTGGATCAAAAGGTATATCGCTCTATGATTGGATCCTTGCTTTACCTTTGTGCATCTAGACCGGATATCATGTTGAGTGTGGGAATATGTGCACGGTTTCAAGCCGCACCTAAGGAAAGCCACTTTGTGGCGGTCAAGCGAATCTTTCGATATTTGGCTCATACCCCAAACTTTGGCCTATGGTACCCAAGAGGAGCAAACTTCAAGCTTGTAGGTTATTCGGACTCCGATTGGGCGGGAGACAAAGTGGATAGGAAGTCCACTTCCGGAGGGTGCCAATTTCTTGGTTGCTCTTTGGTAAGTTGGTCTTCTAAAAAGCAAAGTTGTGTGTCTCTCTCGTCCACCGAAGCGGAGTATGTGGCGGCCGGAAGTTGTTGTGCACAACTCTTATGGATGAGGCAAACTTTAAAGGATTACGGTGTCATTTGTGACAAAGTGCCTCTTTGGTGTGATGATGAAAGTGCTATCAAGATTTCTCTCAACCCGGTGCAACACTTCAAGACAAAGCATATTGAGATTCGGTATCACTTCATCCGGGATCATATTAGGCGAGGGGAGATCGAGCTCAACTATGTCAACACTCATGATAACCTTGCAGATATTTTCACGAAGCCATTGGATGAAGCAAGATTTCGCGAGTTAAGGCATGAGCTAAATATCATTGATTCGAGCAATGTGGTTTGAACCTTTCCACACCCCTCACATTCATTGTGCTTTCTTGTCTAGGTGTAGGCATGGACGTAGGGGGAGTGTTGTTCTCTCAATGAACTTTCCCTCCCCCCACAATGCATAAACTGATCTCACTCTTTCACATTAGCCATTTTTGATGGTACTTGTGCTTCAAAGACGAGCTTTGGTCATGGGCCCAAGGATAATTCTTCGCGGTGCCATACCAAGTGACTCAAACATAGGTGGCCTCGGCCACCGCCCTCTCGTATAGAGGCATGTGTTTCTTGTTCTCTTGCTAGTGCTCTTGTTGGTCTTCTTGCCGGTGTTTCCCGTCTTTCGTTTTGCACCATATGTGTTGAGTCTGGTTTGAGTTGCGCTGGGCGGTACTACCGTTGTGCATGAGCGGTACTACCGCTGGAGCGGTACTACCGCTCCACGGAGTGGTACTACCGCTTATACGGCTAAGCGGTACTACCGCCCCTCACCACGGTACTACCGCTGAGGGGCGGGGCCAGGGGGTTAAGTCGTGGGCAGGGGTGGTTTCCTCCACCCCATACCCATTTGCTTCGTCCCCTGGTTCCTCTTCCTCTCTCTCCAGCGCCATCTCGCCGCGGGAAGGCTCCGGCGGCCCTCCGTCTCCGGACCGTTCCTCTCCATTTCCTTCGGTGGAGTCGATCCCCACCTCGTCCTCTTGCCATGGATGCCGGTATTGCCCCCGTTCCTCTTCTCTTCTTGTCTAGTTTTCAGATCTCGCGTTTTAGGGGCAATAGTAGTTGCATCTCTAGATTTTTGGCTAAATCAAGGCTTGAGTAGGTTGGAGAAGGCAACTAGACACTTTGGATTGATGTTTGGTAGGTTTATTTTTGAATTTGGCATCCCCGGTAGTGCCGGATCTGACCATGGCAGTAGGGATCCGCCGTGCCCCGTCTCGGGCGGTACTACCGCCCATCTGGCACGGTACTACCGCTGGAGCGGTACTACCGCTCCACGGAGTGGTACTACCGCTTATGTGGATAAGCGGTACTACCGCTGAGCAGGCACGGTACTACCGCTGGATGCCCAGTTCCATTGTTTCCTACCACATGTTGATCCATCTTTGTTGTGTTTATTTGGTTTTGATCGTTCCTTCCGGTTGTTTCTTGTGTCCGTGTGTTTGGTTCCAGGTGATGAACATCCTGAGCAGCAAGTCCGCCGTGTCAACCCCGGGCGTTCAACGTCGAAGCGGTACCGCTCATCTGAGACTGCAGGTGGGTCTTCCAGTGCTCCACAGCCGGCAGGGGGTGCTTCCTCAAGTGCTAATACTCCTCGCAAGAAGAAGATTGCCAGCCGACCGAAGCCAAGTGGCAAGAAAGTGACAGAGATGTCTAGCAAGGAATTCTGGGACAGGCGTCGGCGCAACCCCTATGAGGAAGAACAAGAACCCAATCTTGTCAACCGCCCGTTCTGGAACCGGTTTCAGTATGCCACATACTTTGATGTGATCAAGGCTAAGAAGAATCTCTTTGTCAATGTTCATTCCATCAACACGGATGCTATGGAGAAGGACCTTGAGAACTTTGGTGATGCCCTACAGATGTGCTCTCAGTTGAACATTCTCAGGATCATGCAGTTCAACAAGGACTTTGATGCAGATTTGCTGGCACAGTTCTTTGCCACTGTTCACCTAGGAACTGACGCAGACAGGACTCTGACTTGGATGACAAATGGAAAGGTGCTAGCTGTCAAGTGGCAGGCCTTCATGGGGCTGCTTGAGGTGGAAGATCAAGGGCTCGAGACTCCAGTTGGTTTTCGTCCTCACCAAAATGTCACCTCCACTCACAAGCAAGCCCTCTGGCCCTACTGTACTCGGAAAGTCCACCCTGAGACCAGGAAGGAAACCTATGAGTTGTCTACCTATCTGGACATCCTTCACCGCATCTTCCGCGAGACTCTCTTCCCTCGTATTGGGAATCTGGACATGGTACACTCTTACCTTGTGGACATGCTTCTCTTCTGCCAGCGTGAGAAGGACGCAAACACCGGCGAGTCTCTGGACATCTCTCATGTCATGTGGTGTGAGCTTCTGGCGGCTGTTTCTGAGCGCAAGTGCCCAATTTATGGTCCGTTCATCATGTTGCTTATTGAGAGGGCCTGGAGACGTACCTATCCTGAGGAGCAACTGGAAACTGGAGAGTTGGTCTCTCATGAGATCAAGCGTTTGAGGAAGAAGGATAATTGGGGTAGATCTGGAGCTCCATCTTCTGCTGCTGCCATGGAGACCGAGGACGAGGCTGATGCCGGTGATGATGATGAGGAGTATGTGCCTGCTGGGACAGAGCCTTCTGCAGCAGAGCCCTCTTGGGCAAAGAAGCTCAAACGCAAGATGAAGAAGCTGTTCTGCCTGGAGTCTCATGGTCAGTACATGACTCATGTGGCTGAGAAGAAGGCAAGAGGACGTCACAAGGAGCTGATGCGTCAGATGGGTGCGACAGTCACCAGCGGCTCAAAGGGTCAGATTACTGAGGAGGAGTGGATCCAGCAGCACTGTCCGTGGACCGACTCAGATGCCGAGCAGTTTCCGGGCGAGGACGGCAGTGTAGATGATCACGCAGAGTCCTGATGTTCGAGATCCTCAGCATGCTCTCACCTGGAGCCATAGGCTAGCTCTTTGCCCCTTTTGGTGTCTCGATGCCAAAGGGGGAGAGAGTTTAGGGATTTGCGTCGTTGTGTTGCGAGTGTGTCTTTGCCTTTGTGCTTTCGTTATGTGCTACTTTGTGCTTTGCTTGGACCTTGTGCTTTGCTTGGTTTTGTGTTCAGTGAGACTTTAGTTCGAGTCATATGGTGTGAGACATATGCTACCCTATCATTATCATATCTTTATCTTTGTCTCTAGTCATTTGATATCTCATGAGTTATATGCTTCATTATGTTATATGTCCTGGAATCATGAAGGCCAGCGCATTTGCGTCTGCTGCAACAATTCAAATTGGAGACCAAAAGGACAAAAATAAACAATCATGTTCAGAGTATGTGTGGAATTAAGATTATTATAATAGTGACACATATCATAGACAGAGAATTGCAATGCTGTGGTCATAATCATACCCCAAGTTTAAAAAATAAGCCAATGGCTTTCATATTCTAGCAATATGTCATGGTTCAAACATCATGTAACAATGAGAGGAAAACAGCTATGACAGCGCCTACTCATATTCTACCATAGCACTTACTACTACTGTTCTCATATCAACTCTAAGCAATAACATGCGTTGTTATAAAAATCTTGTAAACGAGAGTAACATATAGCAATCATGATGTTATGCTCATAATATGTATTCTAACAATCATTAGATGCCAATTGTTCTCATATCAACTCTAACAATAACATGTGTGGTCATAAAAATCTAGGAAATGAGAGGAACATATAGAAATGATGTGGTTATAGACATGCTATGCATTCTAAATTTGTAACAAATGAACAGGCAGTCGTATTCATAAGGTAAAGATGAGATGAGATAGAACAATTACACGACGATATATTCCACCAGTATAGGCAGCCAATCTGTGCGTCGACCGCGTAAACGATGCCATCGTACACTATAGCATCAGACAGAAATGTTGCCTCAACAGGATTGATGATGAGACATAACCATGTATGGCGACCGGATTCCAGATAGACTAATCCCATGTTGAACAAGGCAATGAGCTTGTAATCCATGTAGTCTTCTGATGGTGTGGGCACTTCACAGATTACAACTTTCTGCAAACAGAGGTCGAGCCAAAAGCTTGACGCGTCTCGTGCGTAGTAGGTAGGAGTGTCCGGCGGGCCGCGAGGCTCGATGGCGGCGGTATCCAATGATGGAAGGGTGATCTCTCGCTGGGTGTAGATATCCACGAGACGCCACGGACTACCGGTGTGGTGGATGAGGACGATCCAGTTGGCCTTCATGCCCGCCCAGTAGTGGCCGCGCATGAAGGACAGGTGGACGGGTAGTGGTAGCATGTCGAGGGGCACCACGGCAACCTCCGTAGGATCGTCAGGTCGGTGTCTGGGCCACCTGCGAGGATCGGGCATCAGCAAGCAGGGTGTCTTGAAAAGAGCCGGCAGGTTGCAGACGAGTAGACGGTACAAAGACACCAAGCATGCGGCCAGATGGACGGTGCTGAGTAGGTCCATACGACTATAGATCTGCTCCAAGAGAACATCGGGGAGGGAATTCCAATCGCGGCTCTGCGTGTCAGTCAGTTCTGCCATTGGGGTTTTCGGTGCCTGCGAGCCAGCGGGGAAGTGGATTCGGGCGGGCGAGCGAAGAAGCTTCTCCTCGTGTGGTTGAGCAGTGAGCGGGGGGATATGGTACGCGCGAGCTACCAAGGAAGATGGCGCCGGCGGGCGAGCAGTGAGCGGGGGTAAATGGTGTGCGACCGACGATGGGGAAGAGAGGAGGAAGAAGAAGAGAGGAGGAAGAAGAGTGGAAGACGAGGAAGAAAGTGCATTGAATATCAATTCTACTAGTACTACTACCAGGATATACCGTCCTTCGGAGTGTAAATAGTTACACCGATGACATGTGGGTCTACCACAACAGGGCCCATAGTCAGTTAATGGAGGACAGAGGTGCGTAGGCATATTTGCGGAAGCGTGCTCTACTGGCAAACATGATGGCAGTACTGGGTAAGGCTGATTTAGTAACACCAACACGCTGGTTCAGCTTATTAATTACGTGTCCCATCTGCTGCAGCGTGTATTGTCACTTCACTGCGAAGACTAGTTGAATAGTTCTCTCTGACCGAGATGGGGAATAATGGATCACGAGGACTTGCTTTCTACAGTATCCCTATGCCTCTACGCTCACTTCACTCATTTTGCTCCGTGCCTAGTGTAAGGGCATATTTATCCCTAAGATGTTTTGGTGATTGATGACAATGCTTTTGCGGACTAATCGTGTGCGTTGAGTGTTTTTCAGAGATTCATTCTTTTGGCACGAGACGATTTCCTCCCTTCGGAGCTTAAAGCGAAGACGGTGTAGTCCTTTCGGATTAGTTTGGTGGACTAGTTTCATAGGGATCACCGTACTATCAAGAGGGGGTCCATTTTGGAAAGGCTAGGGCGGAATCATCACGTACACTTCCTTTGCCCCTCCCTCCGAGCCTTTCCGTTTCGATGATGGGCTTGGTTCTCCTCTCTTTGTGCCCTCTCTGGTCCCAGCGGTAGTATCGCGGGCCAGAGCGGTAGTACCGCTTGGGTGCTACAAGCGGTAGTACCGCTCTGGAGCGGTAGTACCGCCCAGAGCAGTAGTACCGCTAGTAGCCCCATGTGTGTACTATCTCTGGTCCCAGCGGTAGTACCACGGGACGGAGCGGTAGTACCGCTTGGGTGCCACAAGCGGTAGTACCGCTCTGGGCGCAGTAGTACCGCTCCAGAGCAGTAGTACCGCTAGTGGCCCCAAGCCGTAGTACCGCGGTGGTCTCGTGCTAGTACCGCCTCGATTCGAGGGCTCCTTTTTCGTGTCGGGTTTTACGGTACTGGCCGCGGCTGTGGGGGGCCGTAGTACCGCTCCTATGCGGTAGTACCGCCCTCCCTCCGCGGTAGTACCGCTGTGGGCCAAGCGGTAGTACCGCACTTTGGAGCGGTAGTACCGCTTATAGTGTCAAGCGGTAGTACGGCTGGCACAGCGGTACTACCGCTCTCTTCGGGGCAGAAGGGGGGTAACGGTTGGTTTGTTCCCCCAGTATATAAAGGGGTCTTCTTCCCCAAAGTTGACTTACCTCTTCCCCCAAAAGCTCCATTGTTGCTCCAAGCTCCATTTTCGCCCGATCTCTCTCCCTAGCCAATCAAACTTGTTGATTTGCTCGGGAGTGGTTGAGAAGGCCACGATCTACACTTCCACCAAGAGAAATTTGATTCCCCCACCTATCCCTAGCGGATCTTGTTACTCTTGGGTGTTTGAGCACCCTAGACGGTTGAGGTCACCGCGGAGCCATAGTCCATTGTGGTGAAGCTTTGTGGTGTCGTTGGGAGCCTCCAATTAAGTTGTGGAGATTGCCCCAACCTTGTTTGTAAAGGTCCGGTCGCCGCCTTCAAGGGCACCAATAGTGGAATCACGGCATCTCGCATTGTGTGAGGGCGTGAGGAGAATACGGTGGCCCTTGTGGCTTCTTGGGGAGCATTGTGCCTCCACACCGCTCCAACGGAGACGTACTTCCCCTCAAAAGGAAGGAACTTCGGGAACACATCCTCGTCTTCACCGGCTCCACTCTTGGTTATCTCGTTCCTTTACTTTAACAAGTTTTCTTGTGCTATATCTCTTACTTGCTTGCGTGCTTGTTGTCATTGCATCATATAGGTTGCTCACTTAGTTGCATATCTAGACAACCTATTTTGATGCAAAGTTTAATTTGGTAAAGAAAAGCTAAAAATTGTTAGTCGCCTATTCACCCCCCTCTAGTCAACTATATCGATTCTTTCACCTAGTCACTTGTTGAAATCTGTAGAAAGACAAATACTCCATATTTGGGAACAGAGGGAAGCTTTTACTCCATACTATTTGGGAATAGAGGGAGTATCACCATATGGAGGGAACAGAGGAAGCTTGAAATATGAACATGTCAATGGGAGGGAGTAAGCCCCATGCATGCATGCATGCATGCAACATGCAACACTCACACGTACACATGGACGCACGCAACACTCACGCACCCATGCGGCACACAGCACGCGACGCAACACACACGCTCATGCTCAAGTGCTCAACCTACTCCCTACGTCCGTGAAAGACTGTACATTTAGAGATTTACACATTGACCAGGGCATAATTAACGCCCAAAAGTAGCAGACTTATGTGTGCATGCGACCATTGAGATAAGAAGATTAAATGAAGGCCGTTGCATGCTGTAATTAAGGATAGACATGTAGCCTATACCTAGAGCACAAGTTGGTGCATTAGTCAATCAATATTGATTTAGATTAAAGGCTAAATGCATTGGAAGTGTAGATGTACATCATGTACTACCCTCTTTGATTTATAACCGATGTACACTCTTTGTTGGAAGACCGAGGGAGGACACGTGCATGCACTCACATACATAGCCAGGGCGGTTCGCGCGCAAGGGTTGGACTCGTGTTGCGCCTGCGTAAAGTTTTGTTTAAATGATTTCTTTGCTCTGCCAACTGATAGGTGGGACCCAGAAACCAGGTGACAATTTAACCAGTCAACAAAGTGCCACGTCGACTATGTGGCCGGTCAGTAGGGTGCAATACGGTGCTCTACGATGAGCTAGTGATCGTATAATCGCCGCAAAACTATATATAGTGACCGTAAAGAGCGTATTGTTACATACGTTGACCGCCAGTGTATTTTTCTCGTTTCAAATTAAGCCATATTAATCGAAAAGGACGCAGTATGGACTACTACTACTAGTACTAGTACTGCTTTGATGTGTCCCGTCAACTCGCCGAACGAGGAGAAGCTTGCTTACTACGCCTCTCCCTCGCCCACGCGCGCGGTGGTTCACAGGACGAGGAGAGGGTTTTGACTACAGCGCCCTCTCCCTCTCCCTCGCCCTCGCCCTCGCGGTGGACGTGCAACAGTTCAATCGGTGTCAGATTGCCAGAAGCATATTGTACTGTAGTATCATCATTGTTGGACCTTCCGAAGAGGCGAAGAGCCAAGTGCAAGGTTCACACGAGTACGAACTGTTGAACCTCCCGAAGAGGCAAAGAGCTAAGCGCAAGGTTTTATAGGAGTTGTCGTCCTAGTAGGAGTGTACTACAACTATAGCGAACGATGCTACTGTATGGTGCCGCCACGTCACGTATATCCAAAGTTGTGCCACCTTTTTTTTCTCAAAGAGCGTGTTGGTGCCCGTGCAACAACCACACAAGTTGCACGTACACATAACACATTTACTAGTAATAAATTCTAAAGGACAAATGCCAGTATGCCACACAAGTTCATCTCCAATTCATGTGATCAATTTGTGCACGACTAGTCTACATATATTCACAGCGCTACCGTTCACAATTACCGTACTCCACTTACACGTTATAGATGGGCTACATGTCCTCCTCCAGGTTCCAGTCCCAGGTGTTCTTCATGGATGGCACGATCCATAGCGGTGGGCAACGAGAATCATTGTCGCAGTTTTCTAGTCCGGTTCCTCACAATGGAGACTCATCCAAGCTGAAGCGGCATAAATCAGGGATAGCGTGTCCCAGCATGTCGTTCATCCGGCGGTGTGCACTGAAGACACAACCATGCTTCATGAATGGCAGGCCTTCCGTGTCGTGCACGGAAGGTGGCATCCGCTTCACAATGGGGTAGCTGTCCCCGATGAAAAGCGAGTACTCTGCAAGAGTGTTCCTCGGCACCCACGTAGCATCACGGGGGTCGAACTCGGCGCTGTTCATCTGGTACACGTGGCATCCCAGATCTGGACACATGGTGACGTACATAGTCAAGGTCCATGCATAATAATGTTGTGCTCAAATATGGCGGTCAATAATACTGTGCAGCAAATAGTACTACTCCGGTATAGAGGAAGTAAAATAACCGGCTTATTATATATAGCCACTCTTGGCTACATGGATGAGATAGTAAGACATGGAAAAACAAAAAATGGTGGCAGCTACTGGGTTCAAGTCTTCAAGGGCCTAGCTAGCTATACGCGTCCTCCAAGGTAAAAAGTACTCCTACTAGTACTACAAAGTACACTACTAGTACAACACTGAAAGAGAAGGCGAGAGGGTTAAAAAATGGAATACCTGGGTAGATGGTGACGGTCCGATCGTGGTAGATTGTGTGACCATGTTGCACATAAGTGGTACCATGTGTAACGACTGCTAAGATAGTTGATCCCAATATGCCAAAGTCAGCTACAAGGTTCCAGGTTAGACCGAATCGCAGATGCAAATGCACATCCAGGATCGGCGATCTTATTTTGATCGGGGGATGATTGGTCCCTACAAAATAATGGAGTACCGTTAGGGATGCAAATGATGGTTAGTGCATTCCGTTTGTAATCTCCCGTACCTTAGGATGGCAACCAGATGAAACAACTCCCCTGGCTCGTCAGCGCGAAGATGCGGCCTAGATGGCGCACGGCGTCTTCGAACGTGTAGGGGTACAAATCTGCCACCGCCAACATGCGCCAGCCTCTGCCGTTACTGCCTCTTGCATTGATGGCAATCCTTATGTCGAACACCGCGATGAGATAGTAATCATCGTAGCTGCGTAGCTTTGTCGGCGGGTCCGCAATTGCTATCTTCTTCAATCTCATGTAGGCATCATCATACGTATTCAAGCCCAACCAGTCCGGAAGGCCGATCCCAATGGTGGAGAAGGGGTCTACCGGAACGGCCGCACCGCTGTGGATGTTGTGCAAAATGATGGTGGTATCCGGCCGGAGGTATGCAAGCCAATCTTTGTTGGCACCGACCCAGACCTATATATAAGACAGTGGGCAGCGGAGAAATTATGGGATGGAAATGGAATAACTAAGTACTACATGATCAAACTCCATTACTGACCTGCTCATCGGACAGAATCCGACTACCTCTCAACGTCGGCAACTCTAGCGGAGTCAACGTGCAACCATGGCCAGGGAGCGGTGGACTGTTCGAAGGATTGTCCCATATAAGAACCTTCTCCTCAAGGACGCATGGAAGACCAACAAGCATGGCCTTTTCCCAAGCCTGTTTAAGCACCGTCTTGAAAAAGTTGGTGCGGGAAGCACCGAGTCTTGCGGCGGTGAGGACGTCGGAGCGGCGTGCGATTTCTCCCAGAGGATCGTCGTCCAAGGTCTCCCAGCCCCGACGAGGAGGAGAACCGCCTGGCGAATCCATGGGAGCAGCGACGAACTGCCTTCTCTTCGGGGGGAGGGGAACTGGCGAGGAGGAGATAAGAGCGTAGTAACCGCAGGGCCTCGTGCCTTCCAACTGTAGATCGTTCCTCAGCGAAGGGGTGAGGCTATTATTTACTACTAGTACTAGCATTATGGAACGTTATGGGATTGCATTATACTGTAAATAATAGCACTAGTAAGAAAGTTTTGGCACTAGGTAGTAGTTTTTGGCGTGGATTAAGAAATTTTGGGTATGTTTTTGCCATTTTTTGTACACGCCAACTAGTGTCAAAAAACGTCTTACATTATGTGACGGAGGAGTACGTACTCGTACTGTAGCAGTACTAGTACTACTTTTCTCAACTAGTAGTGCGATGTACTGTACTTCTAGTCTAGTCTAGTATAGTCGACCAGTTTTGAACTCTTGAATCTCAGGGCCAAGGAGCTACAGTTGGAAGTGGAGGGTACTGCTGTTCTCTAGAACCATCGCTGTACTATCAATGCAGGGGAAGTACACCTGCGTAGTGGCCTAGTGGGTACTCTCGGTGCTCTATTCAGCCGCTCCTCTCACGTAGCTGGCCTACTCAGCCGCTCCTCTCACGCACACACTAGCAGCCTGCTTATCAGGGACGGTTAATGCGGGGGCAGAATATTTGAGTTATTTGATACAGTGAGACTAGGCTTTTCGTTTCCATTTGTGGAGGTGTAATGGATCTCGTCGAACTTTGTTAGTAGTTCCTTCTTTATGAATGAGATGAAGCAAAGCTTTTGCCTCCGTTTCAAAAAAAAACACGTCAAGAGGAATTTCTTTTATAGTAGAGCCGATAATGGAGTGAAGTCCATGCGTGCAACGCCACAAGCTACAAAGTAGTAGTAGAGCACTTTACGTACAGAGCCATATTGCACAGTTCCCAATGCCCCGCCAGGCTTTTCCGGCTCCTCGGGCTTAATTGGGAGGCGCTAGTTTAAATATGCTACTAGCGAGGTGCGGCTAGGGCGAGCACGCGAGCCACGGGATGCTGGGAAGGAAAACCCGTTCACGTGGCTAGGCTGTCCAGTGCACCCAGATCATGGGGCCGCACGTCCGTTTGACTTCAAAACTCAAACTACCCGTGTAAAATATTGGCTCGCAGCAAAGTGTAGTAGTACTATTTAAAAAAAAAAGGCCACCGTGCGTTCGGCCGGGATCGAACCCACAAAACGAGGTATACACTCCCGCGACCACTAGTAGTACTCGTTGGAGTACAACGCAACCTAGAATCGCCTTTTGTCGCTAGTAGTACGTACATTGTTCCTTACAAGAAACCCCTAAGAGCATGGTTAATAGTATAGCCAGCTGCTGGCTATAAGCCAGTGCCATGTCATGTACAGCCCATCTTATAGCCAACATGTACAATAATAGATCAAAAGAGTGTACTACTTTTTTATTATGTGGCCCACTTCTCATTCTCACAAAGTGCCTAGGAGCACGTGCTAGAGCTGGCTCTTCACGAAGAGCCCGCTTACCTTCTCTCTCCACTTCTCTGTCCTCCAACTAAGCAGAAATATACTAGTTTATTTCTTATAGCCCGCTGACTCAGCTCTATTGTACTTGCTCTAATAATGCAAGAAACCACTAAAATGCCAAGAAACTACTACCACTTGCATACGTGGCAGACTTAAGATAAGACTACCTTATCAACCATTGTACATGCTCTTACCAACAAAAATTCTCGAGTGACCTCCTACCTCCGGCCCGTCCACCTAGTCATCCTCGGCAATTGGACGCAGCTACCGCCGCCGGCAGAAGGCGAGGTCAAAACCGGCGGCGGTGCGGAGCCCATGTTGCAGCAGCCCGGATGCCAGCTCCGTCCGGCGCTCGCGGCCGCTAGCTAGCCAAGATACCTCCGTCCAGCTACTTGTCTGCAAGGTTTGCTAGCTAGATTGGCACGGCAGTGTGGCGGCTTGCTCGCGCGCGCCGCGCTAAGGCCAGCCATCTGGCTCGAGCGAAGGCCAGCGCGGCGGCTTGCTCGCTCGTGAGTCACGCTCGGGCCAGCCTGCCAACCCGTGCGGAGGCCAGCGCGGCGTCCGGCCCATCCGGCGGAGCGGCGGCCAACTCGCTCATGACCGGCGCCACCGACGAACACGCATCAGTACTGTTTGAAGTAATGTTTAGGAAAAATAATGATTTGAGGGGGAATAACAGGATAGAAGGTCAGATGTGGGTCCCTCGTGTCAACGGTCAAACAAAATGTGTTGGTTTAAGCTGCCTCGTCAGCACGGACGTGTGGGCCAACCCTGTCATAAATGGGTTTAAACGAACCTTATCGGTAGGAGTACTAGGTAGTTTTTGGCGTGCATTAAGAAATTTTGGGTATGTTTTTGCTATTTTTTGTACAATAGATTCTTCCTAGGGCTGGTTGAAAGTGGTAGTTTTTTGTTAAATACTCTACATATTGTAAGTAGGAGTGAAAGTTAAGCTTTGGAAGCCAATAAGCAAGGCTAGTTACATGGTGCATATGTGTACATGATTGAAAGTAAATATCAACCATGAGTGACTAATATCTTGATGGAAAACTCGAAACTATGGAATACTAGGAAAAAATGCATGGTTGGAAATACTAGCAATGTTCATGTCCGTTGCAACAAATCATAATTAGAATAAATCTTATTCACAAACTTGGTACAAAACACTCTAATTTTGATATACATATGTCACTAGAGATATATTATGTTTCAATTAGAATATATTCCTTGGGCTGTTTTGGTGAGGTCAGGGAGGGATGTGGTTGGTTTGAAGATACTAATTATGGGTTTTCTGCAAATTGGTAGACAAGTGGGATGTTTGTGAGAAAAGGCAACAACTTACCTCACAATCGTTAGATGTAGATCTAATGGTCAGAAACGACGGATGGCAGACACACCAGCATCACCAACTTAGTCTTGTGTAGGAGTACTATCAAGATCCGTGCATTGCACGGAACATCAAGATGCATTTTTTTATAAAACACTTATTGTGATTGACCCTTGCGGGAGTAATCCCATGTGTAAAAACTAATGATATCTCGAATGAGATAAGGTGAAGAGGAGTGGGGTGTGGTGGTGGTTGGTGGTCGGACTGAGCGGAGGCATGGGGATTGACGACGCCGGCAGCGGCCACCAGGCCAGTTTGTTCCAGAGGCTTCCTTTCTTAATTGCTCAACAATGAGGTTTGTTGGAGATAAGAATGAACGAGGGAAGGCCTTGTCTGCAAATGTGGAGAGGGTTGCGGTATCTTTTAGTTTAATTTCCATCCGTCATATATAGATCGGACGGTCTATATTGCAAGATGGCACACGTACCATCATCACCAACTCGGTTTTTTATAAGAGAAGAAATATAAGTATGGAGATACAAACGTATTATCGATACTTGCTTCCGTAAACTAGCATCTACATTCTATTCAACGCCTCGGCATGTGGGGCCTTAGCACAATGACTTCTCGACTGTGTAAAACAAAGATTTTCCCGTCGTCGACAAGGAGGGGGTGACGGCGGCGCGCTTTTTGGCTTGCTCTAGTCCTAGTAGTCATACTAGGTGGTCTAAGCATGTGTAGATTTATTCTTTTTCACGTCTCGTGTTCGCCTTACTGCCACGACTGTTGATGAATAGACGGTAAGTTATTCACGGGGAAACCCTTGTTTAGCGTGTTTGCGAGAGAGAGAGACAGTGTGCGTGTCTGATATGTTAGAGACTGAGGCAATGATAACAGATTCTTTGTGTCTATGTGTGTGGAGGATAGAGAGAGACATGTACATGGGGCTTTGTGTTGTGTAACGTGGAGACACATATACATAATTAGAGAGTGAGTGTGTGAGATACACATGCGGACATGAGGAGAGATGAGGATCCAGATAAATGGGTGTTTGTGCGTGTCTGTGTGTGTTTGTGCACGCGTTTGTGTGTGAGAGGGAGAGAGTGTATGTGGAGTAGAGAGACCACTGATGATGCAAACCTAGTATAAGGGAAGGGGGAATGGTGTGACATGTGTAGTAGCGAGATAGCACGGGTGCGGGCGGGGGGGGGGAGCAGACTATTTGGAAGAGACATCGAGTGTGTGTGTGGGAGAGGGGTGTGAGAGCGAGAGAAAGAGAGATCTAGCCACGGAGAGAGAGAGAGAGAGGAAGAGAGGGGCGGGAGGGGTCGTTTGTGCCCATAAATGGCGTATAGATAGGGAGACAATGTTGATGTTGTCCGAAATTGGCCTATGAACGGAGATGCAAGGGAAGAGAGTCATCGTGTGTGTGATAGGGACTTCATGAGAGATCTAGAATAGATGGTGTAGAGAACAATGTGCGAAATCAAGAACGATTATACATTAGGGAGCTATGCAAAGAGTCACGACATATATGTATACAGGGAAGGAGCTGGGGCGGGTCCGCATGTGGGAGAGATAGAAAGAGGAGAGTGGTGCACAAGGAGACAAAGTGTGCTTGTTTGTAGTGGGGGTGGTGTGTGAGGTGAGTGCGCGAGAACCACATAACTAGGGAGATAGACGTTTGGGGGCGACGTTTTGTGTGTATGGGAAATATACACTCTACATAGTGCGTGTGCTTCGGTAAGAGAGATAGCGGGAGACCTAGAGAGTGAGGGAAGAGATGTGTGCATGCCCGAGAGACAAAGTGATAGAGACCTATGTTGGGGTCCGGACTTTACAAGAGAGAGGGGTGTTAATGTGCTCGTGTGTTGGTGTTTGGGGGAGAGAACGACTTCTCTATGTGTGTGTGTGTGTGGTGGTGGGGAGGGTTGACTTCAGATAAAGAGTGAGGTGTCTATATTTGGGGGACTTTAGCGTAATTGAGATATTGTGCACTCATGGTTGATCAATTTGTTTCACAATTTGTACTATGAGATAACGATACTTTTGAACATGCGTGATATACCTTGATGTACCAGAATTACAAACCTAAGATTGGAATTTTGGAATTCGACTCCATCATTAGCTTTTGTAATTCATTTAAACGGAGGTACATTTTTTAAGCCAGGATTTCGTGATTTCAAATTCATATATCAAACCTAGAGATATACACATCCGGGCATGTTCAAACTTTATAATCATCCACTTTATTCATACACATACACATTTTTGCTTTTGTCATCATATTTAGGATAAACACGTTTGGAATTTCATTTGAATTGGACCGTATGATGGTATTTGCTTGTAGTAGCTCAATGATCCATATTTGAATTGAATGGACAATCTAAGTTTCGAGTTGGAGACATTGATTTTCAAAACTTGCACTTTTTTTTTGCGTGCAAAACAAACGAATTGTCGGCCATGATATCATAGTCGGCCGTACGAGAGCAGAATACTTATAATTTTAGGTGCCAAAAGCTTTCAAACTTCCCGCTCACATCGAAATATCACGCGCCCGAAAGTTTAGCCCTGCGATATTCCTGTTTTACCCCTACCACACGAACGGAAAGGGCTGCTTTGGTAACTCCATTGTTTTCCCCTCTTTGCCCCCAACATTCTTCCCCAGAGCCCCTCCCCTTCCCCTCCCCGATCCCCCCCAACCACGGCAAGCCGCCGAATCTAGTCCTCCGCCGCAGCGGTGGACCTCACACCCGGTGGATCTACCTTCCGCACCTTGGAACCCCCAACTGCCAACTCACCACTTCACCGGAGCCGCTTCAGCGACTGGCTTGTCCACCGCTCCAGATCTCCTTGACCGCCATCATGGTCCACCGCACCGGATCTGCTTAACCGGCGCCCTCGTCCACCACAGCGTAGGCCCTTCACTGACTCCCTCGTCCGCCCCTTCGCTGGCCCTTCATACAAGCCCTCGTCCGCCGCAACAGATCCGCCTCACCGAAAGCACTGTACAACGGGCCCGCCAAAGCTTTCGTCCACTACACCGGACCCGCTCCATGGATGCCATATTCAACTCCACCGGCCCTGCTTTACCGATGCCGCAGCCTCATCAGGTTATTTCGATTTGTACTCCTTCGGTTTTTCTCTTTATCGTGCAACTGTTCACTTACCACAGATGAGCTTTCTTGTATGTCGACAGGCGCCGCAACCGTAGCACCGGAGCCGCTTCAGCGACGGTGACAGCCGGCCCAAACTCAACCGCAACACGAGCACCATCGACGATCCTTAGCTATCAAGTATGACAACGATACCCATACGCCGCCGAGAATCAGGTACTATTATCCAACGGCCGGCGCCTATGTTCACTTTCCTAGCATAAGCACCGCACCTTTGAATTTCTTCAGGGCATCATTCAGTTTTTCATGAGACACGTTATTCTGCTTGCACCTGTAGGGCCATACTTCTGGCAGTGAACATGTTACATGTGCTAAATTACATACCAGTGCACATATAGTTAATATGCTTTAGTTTTGTTCTGATGCCACCTGTTGGTTCCATCAGACTGCTTAATGTTCTCTATGCTTAATTACACATCAGCAAACTAGCATGTGGTTCCACTGCTTTTTGTTCGTTTTACCCTACATTTTCTGATGCTAGCTATTCCATCACTACTCCGAGCCTCTGTTCATTACTTGTTTGTGTGTTCTTGATCTTCCCAAGTTGCATGACTAATTTGATGCTTCTATTAATTATGGAGCTGCCAACCCCATCAAGCAAAGTATTTGTTCTTTTGGGGCTGGCACCTCGAACAAGCATAAAAATAGAGGGAAGCAGATATATTGTCGTGTATGCACACACCCTTCTTTCATTAGTTTAGATGAACCATTGATGATCAATTCAGACCAGTGCATGCGATGAAAATTAATTTTACCTAAATAGATGGTGCAGAATAAACTACAACAACTAGATTTGCAACCACGGGATGCTGACGATATCTTCAAAGAACATTGCAACAGCAGCTAGGCTTCACAGCAACATATGGTAAGCCAGTGTGTTTTAGTACATGTGAAATGTAATGCGAGTGGGCTGCTTTCTTGGCTTGTGCCCTCAATGTGTAATCCTACCGAATTAGAAATAGTTCAGTTGTCTGCTTTGTTGTATTGCTTGATTCGAATGCTTATTTGTTGTTACGCTATACCTGAGATGGCCAATATGTCAGCAGTGCCTGCTGTACTATCGTAAAGAAATGCATGCATATTTCATTTGAGTCCTTAACTTTTCCTCTCAACTTCATCACAAGACTGTCTTCGTAGTTTATATGAGGCCACACTGTTAAGTGCTTTCTCAGATTATTTCAACTGCTTAGATGCCTTGGCAACTTAAATATAGCAGTTGTACACTCCCTTTCAACTAGGGATGTCAACTGGGTCCCGTTTAATCCCGATTAAAGTCCACTAGTGGTATGATAGTTCAAAAGTGTTTTTGTTTTTTGAGGAAAATGTACTAGGGAGGTAGCAAAAACTAACTAGATGGGACTGGCGGATGTCGTTTATTTGCCACTTACATCCCTAGTTTCATCTTATCATTTTAATTTCTTTTCGGCTGATGCTGCTTCGAACCATTTAAATATAGTTTGCCATGCTCGGCAATAATTCGCCTGTCGTTTACCATGTAAGCTTACTGCCTGGATCATACGATAACTATCTCTTACTGATGTCCAGCGGAAACCTTTTAGGCTGCCGTTCACACTAGGACACAATGTACAACCCCAGAATCTATTTGTGGAAGCAGTGCGCTATCCATGTTACCAGATGGTAGCAGTTCAGAGGCAACACCGCCGGAGAGCAGTCTGAGCACATATATTATAGTGCTTGAGGCTCTACTAGAGGCAGAAAGAGATGGTGTGGCTGCCATGAATGAGGTAATCTTTATCTTGAGGCTGGAAATTACGGAATTAGCGGCACGCATTATGCAAGCAACCCAAGAATTGGAGGAAGTAAGAATGTTGCATTTGAAGACGGAGGAGGTCCTGCTGTTTCTGCTATCTGAAGCCCAAGGTAACCCCAGTTCTTCTTTAGATACCAGTTGAAATTGTCATTAGATTATTGTACTTGCATGTTGTGTCATATCTCTGAATGGATTATGTTGCAAGACCCCCTATGTTGTCCATGTGTTGTAATGATCCGAATTTTTTAGGCGAGGTAATCCTCAGTACTTGTATGATTGACATAAGGTGAACTGTTTTTCGTGTGAGCATATTGTATTGGATGAAATAACTGTTTGACTCAGAGTGTATCCAACCTACTGAATTCGAAGATCACGACATTTCTAAATCATAATCATATATAAAGGTGGAATAAATACTTGTTGTGGTTTTGAAGAAATAAATAACAAAACGTATAATTATCTGTGGATATTCGTAATCGAATACAAATTGGATTTGAATTTAGTTTGCCAGGTCCCAGGGCAAACGTGAATGCTAATTCTCCCAAGTTTTGAACGAAGCGGCTAAACACCCACTATAATTTGTGGGCTGCCCGAAGCAAGTGTTTGCGAGATGGAAATTACTGTCTACCCCTCACACTTGACATCCTTATCGACCGGATTTACACTGCTGTCGATAGGGGTAGACTAGTAACTTCAATCAGACATGACACGACGGCCCCTAAGCCCATTCAGACACGGTGGGCGCCAAACGTGGGCGGCAAAACACATTTGATTCAAGCTCGTCTAAAAGACATGTGTCTCTTCCTCCATTTCCCCATTCATACACGGTGGGCGGCAAAACAAACTCTCCTCGTCCGAAATCGATGTAGGCTAATATTTTAAATAGGGGCAGATGTGTAACTTCCATCAGACGTGACACAACCACCCTACTTGTCAGCCCCGTTCATACACCATGGGCGCCAAGCGTGGGCGGCAAAACACCCTCTCCTCGCCCGAAATAGTTACCGGCAAATATTTGGGAGATGCGAGATTACCGTCCTATCCCCAACCGACGCGATGTCCGAAATTTTAAACGGGGGATAAGTTCGTAACTTTCCCCCATTTCAGAGAAGCGCGTCCCAAAGTTTGAGATACCCCCTCCGCTCCATTTGCCCATCCATACACTGTCGGCGGCACGACAACCTCCGCACTGCGGCCAGCCTCCTCCGTCCACCACCCCATCCTCCACCTTGCCGGAGCCGCTACCCCTACCCCGTCGTCCACTGCAAGAGATGGACGTCTCTCATCAACAGCGCTGGACCAGGATCCTTTCATCGCCTCCTCTCGCTTCATCGGCGCCGTCGTCCACCTTGCCGTTGCCTCCTACGACCGCCTCGTCCACGGCAACAGGATATATCCCCCGACCCGGCCGGCTGCCTTCTAAAGTCTTCTTCCCCGCCGACGACAGCCATCGCACCCGCAGCACCCTCAACGTATCAGCATAGGCCTACACGGCGTCGCAAGAGAGGTGGTACTCTTCCATATGTGCTTAAGTTATTGATCTCACCCAGAAAATAGATCGTAATTTGTTTACTGTACTTTTCTTGTCCGTACCAAATCGTAGTGGCTAGTTGAAAGCAAACATTGGTTGCGAAGTACCTTTGTTCGGTTTGCACCTTCAGATCCGCCATGGCACGGGCACTATACTCATAAAGCTTATGCTTTCCCCCCTTTATATTCACTACCATCATCGTAGGTGCTACGTGTCGTGCTAGCACTGCTCCTCAAGACCTCAACCCAAAGCTTACGTGTTGAAATACGAATCTGATATGATGCTCATATCACTAAAACAGAAAACATTTAATTGGTCACCTAATGTTCCTATATTCATTTCGAAAAGAATGGGCGCCACCCACTGGTCCAGCTAGTTCCACTTTCCTAATTTTTCTCTTGATGCTTAGGGTTTTGCCCTTTTATCTACTCTACTATGATCTGCGTAGGTGCTTTCTGTCGTACTAGCATTACTCCACCCTTCAAGCTAAACAACGCAACACTCAGAATTCGAAAGCTTAGTTGTTCAAATATGATTGTGATATGATACTGATATTAGTTAACCGACACATTTAATTGGTTAGCTAAAGGTCCCACTTGAGTTTCCAAATGCATGTCGCGACATATAGAGAGACAGCATAATTGCATTTCTTTGTCACTTGTTGACCGTACTTTCTTGTCCATACCAAATCTTAGTTGTTATTTCAAAGCAAACATCGGTTGCTAACTACCCTTTACGCGGTTTGCAGCTTCAGATCTGCCATCCCACTGCCACGGTCAACACTGTACTCATCATGCTTATGTTTTCCCCATTTTATGATGACCACAATCAGCCTACGTGGTTCGTGTCGTAATAGCACTACTCCACCCATCAAGCTAAACAAGCTTAGTTGTACAAATTCATATATGATATTATTGCTGATATTAGTAAAACTGAGAGATGTTTAATTGGTTAGCTAAATGTTCCTACTTTAGTTTCGAAATGCATGTGAGCCACATATGGAGAGACCGGAAAGAATAGTATTTCTCTGTGCGCTCTGGTTCATCATGGGTGGCCAACCGACATTGTATTGAAAGACTTGTAATATCTTCAATCAACTTGCTCTTCTGCTCTTCTTTAAGATGATACTCTTCTCTTGCGGTCGACTGGTCAGGTCGAGTTGTTCTCCCTTAGTATATTTTGAATCTGTCAGGTCAGGTCGACTTGTTCTTCTTTACTATATGTTGAAGCTATCATCTGCGAAGTGTCATCACTTCTGGAGCTCTCATATTTTGAGTAGTAGGCCACATCATATTAATGCACACAACAAATTACAGCATGCATGGCATCTTTTAAAAGAATTGCAGAGATAGCACAAAGGGGTTTACAGGGAGGCAGTATTGGATTAGAATCACTTCTGCATTACAAAGAAAATCTCACTTTTTTTTATGTTTTCATGCATGTCAGATATTGAACATTATCAAAATGAACATGAGAATGGGCGCACGAGAGGAATATTGCGGAACGATCCACTGGCTAACAAACTTGGCATGGTGGAGGATGGCCTATCTTATTCACCCATCAAGGTGCTTGCTCTAACTTTGCAAAGTTGTATTGGTCGCACATATTTTGCATCTGACCTCTTGCATTACTTCTACTTTGTTACACCATCTACTTAGTTTAAGCATCATATATGAGTATATGCCATACCTATCCATTTTCTGTACCTATTCCATGTGTCATCACACTATGTTTTTCCAGTCAAATGTTGTTCTTTCGTAATAGATGTCCAAAAGGAAGAGGGTGAGTGCAGATCCTCAAGGAGTACAAACTAGGTATTTGGAAAAGGTAGTGATACCTGTTAAATCAGATAGATCAGCAGCCATAGAAAACACAGGCCCAACTGTACCACACTTTACCCCTACTCCAGTGGCCAAACCCCTATTAGAACTGCTAGGAGCCCAGCGTCAGGTACTGTCTATGATATCAATTCAAAATTTGAACTCCTAAATTACTGCTTGTGCCTTACCTTCTCTCTTGTATGAAAACTAATTTCAGATGAATCTCCTTGCTCAAAGGATCATACGATCTCAAAACAATAATGGGCTCTGCATTGCTCTTGTCAGTACCTCTCTCCCTTTTGCCTTGTAACACTGTACTTAATTAATTGCTATTTGATTATGTATCATCAGTCTGCACCTGAGCTTCATTATCCTCTGTTTCTTCCAATATTATTTGATCTATATTTACTCTTTGCAAAATGTAGAATAATGGCAACGCTTATAAAGAATTTTCTTTGGGGAATTTATTGAATTATCCTTCCATCAACATGGAGAAGGGCTTTGTCCAGCCCATGTTAACATGTAATGTAAGTTCATCCTTCTCAAGCCTTCAAACTTTGTTCTAGTATAGATTTGGATAGGCATCATTTCCTCCACTGCTGTTTGCTTTGTTGTTTACATCTGATTGGATGTTTGCAACAACCACCAGTTTCAAATTGTAGTTGTAAAAACATGTTCCTTATGCAAAACAGATCCATTTATTTGCTTATATAATTGTGAAACCTGTTACGTGTCTCCTTGTTTCTCTTTCAGACTCGTATCTCTTATGCCAGGCAGAACTTTAGGGAAGATAGTGAGCCAAACCATCTTGAGGACAGCGAGATGACCCCAAGGTCCTGTCTTGATGAAGACAGTGAGTTGAAGCTACTCACCAGCAGGTGTGAGACAACCTCTGTGCAGTCGCTGCCTCAATCAGTTTGACTTCTTCAGTCCCAACTTAAAGCGGAAAGGCTTGCTTCAGCTCAGCTCCGACTTGAAGTCAAAGGTGCAATGAAGATGTCAGAGGACTGCCGTGCGCATCATCATGCCTTAAATCTAGTGTTGATGCATCTATCGTTGACACAACTGAGGTCTACTCAGCTTCTTCAGCTGTTTGGGGGCCCGACGTGGCCAGGCCTAGTGCCTTCTGAAGTGCTCTCAGTTTTGTATATTCTTTTGTCGGCGCGTTTATTTGCACTGGTGGCGAACTTTGATGCCCAGTGGATGTAATATGTGTGATAGCCGTGATAGCCTAGCGTAACTTGCTTGCTTATTTATTTCCTTGTTGTCTTGTTTATTTGTTTGCTTGTAGCCATTGCAGTTCTTTTTCCGCGGTTTGCTAGTGGCTGCAATAACCTATTTTTTAAAACTAGGCCACAATAACCATGGGCTAATATTTACTGTAGTGACACTGGGCCTCCTACGGGCCGTAGAAACAATGGGCCTTCTACGGGCCGTAGAAACAATGGGCCTTCTATGGGAAATACAAATAATGGGCCTTCTACGGGCTGTATCATCAATGGGCGTTATACGGGCAGTATGATCGATTGGCCAAACATGGGCCAATAACAGGCCGCATTATGGCCGTAAACGGGCTAGAGTTGGAATCGTCCGTTCATGGGCCGACCATAACGGGCCATCGTTAATAGGCCGTATTTGATGACGCTATGAAAACAGGCCAACGTATTAACGGACCACAAACGGGCCGACTGTAACGGGCCGTAAGTAAACGAATGCTGGAAATGAGCCCAAGAATAAATGGGCTCTGAGAAGGCCGAAAGATAACATGGGCTGGAAATGGCCCAACGGAATAACGGGCCGTTAATGGGTATAAAGTGATACACTGTTCATTACGGGCCAGTTTCACCACGGGCCGTTAATGGGTGTAAAGTGATACACTGTTCATTACGGGCCAGTTTCACCACGGGCCGTTAATAGGCCAAGAGTTACATAGGGCCTCATATGGGCCGAAAGACGTCATGGGCCATTCATGGGCCAGAAGTGAAAACGGGCTGGAATCATATTGGGTGGCCCAGATGACGCTACTGGGCCTAATTCGGATAGGGCGTAACGGGCCTTGGGTTAGCGGGTTGTAAATGGGCTATATGCAAACAGGCCGTTAACAGGCTTTACATGGGCCGGCCCGCCACCTTTTGACCAAGTCAAACGGGCCGGCCTTTTCACAGGAATGGGCCTTTGTTGGGACGTGCCACGTGTCGACATATCATAGGCGCCTCTGTCCAATGAGTGGATGACATCTGTCCCAACGATGAGCCGACACGTGTTTCCTCCAGCCAATGATGATTTTACATGTGGAAAATCCCCATTGGTCGGGGCTGTTAACGGGTTATCGGATCCAAAACCCGACCCGATAGCTTAACGGCGTTCCGTTATGGTGGATGCCACGTGTCGGTCACCCTTGACGAAAGCACTTCTATGACGCAGGATTTATCGTCATGGAAGTGGACACTTCCGTGATGATAATTTTGGTAATGTCATGGAACACTTCTACGACAGCACAGGTATGACTATCTTGATTCTGTCATAAATTCATCATGGATGTACATGCAAGACAGAAAATGCGACCTACTGTGACAAACACGTATCATCACGGAAGTGTATTTTTTTGTAGTGCCTTCCTGAGCGGAAGTGATTTGTTGAGCGCGAAGTGACTCATTCTCTTTTGAAGATCTTCATGAGGCGCTCTCAAGTTCTCAAGTTCTTGCTTCCTTTGAAGATAATCGTAGGAAAGCTTTGCATGAGTTGTTGAGAGCGTTTCATGACGACTTTCAAGTTCTTCGTACTTAACATGAAGATTTTTGATGTCTTCAATTAAGGACTGAGATCGCGTCATTTCCGCGTCCAACAGGTCATCGCTTTTGTCTAACAATTTTTGAATATGTTCCATGGCATTCTGTTGTTCAGTTGCAACTTTAGCAAGTGTTTTGTAGCTAGGTTTAGATTCACATTCAGAGTCATCTTCACTTGATTTTTGAAAGTAAGCATCACGTGAGTTTACCTTGGCACCGCGTGCCATGAAGCAGTAGGTGGGTGCAGAGTCATCCTCATCATTAGCATCAGCGTTGGTGATGGGGCCATTGTCTTCAGTGTTGAAGATGGACTTGGCAACATAAGCAGTAGCTAGAGCCAGACTAGCCACGCCTGAATCGTACTCCTCCTCAGACTCCACCTCTGCCTCCTCAGAAGCAGACTCCTCCTCTGAATCCATATCCTTGCCAACAAATGCACGAGCCTTGCCAGATGACCTCTTCTTGCATGATGAAGACTTTGAAGAAGACTTTGAGGATTTCTTCTTCTTGTCATCAGAATCATATTCCTTGCTCTTCTTCTTCTTCTTGGTCTCATTGTCCCACTGTGGACACTCAGAGATATAGTGACCAGGTTTCTTGCACTTGTGGCATGTTCTCTTCTTGTGATCACAAGGGGAAGCTTCATCATTTCTTGAGCCAGATCTTGAAGACTTCCCGAAGCCTTTCTTCTTGGTGAACTTCTGGAACTTCTTCACAAGCATAGCAAGCTCCTTTCCAATGTCTTCAGGATCCTCAGAGCAGCTGTCAGATTCTTCTTCAGAAGAGGAAACAACCTTTGCCTTCAAAGCGCGAGTACGGCCATAGTTGGGACCATAGATATCTCTTTTCTCAGATAACTGGAACTCATGTTTGTTGAGCCTCTCAAGTATGTCAGACGGATCGAGAGTCTTGAAGTCAGGGCGTTCTTGAATCATCAGGGCCAGGGTATCAAATGAGCTGTCAAGTGATCTCAAGAGTGTCTTAACGATTTCGTGCTTGGTGATCTCTGTGGCCCCGAGAGCATGAAGCTCATTTGTGATATCAGTGAGGCGATCAAATGTGAGCTGGACATTCTCATTGTCATTTCTCTTGAAGCGGTTGAAGAGGTTGCGAAGAACACTGATCCTTGAGCCTCTCTGGGTTGAGACGCCTTCGTTGACCTTGGAGAGCCAGTCCCAGACTAGCTTCGCAGTTTCCAGAGCACTCACACGACCATACTGTCCTTTGGTCAGATGACCACATATGATGTTCTTGGCAGTCGAATCCAGTTGAATGAACCTCTTGACATCAGCAGGGGTGACACCTTCACCGGCGTTGGGAACACCGTTCTTGACGACATACTAGAGATCGACATCAATGGCTTCAAGATGCATACGCGTCTTATTCTTCCAGTAGGGGTAACAGTGCCATCGAAGACAGGGCACGCAGCGGGGACTTTGATTATCCCTGCAGGCGACATAGCTAAAACTCCAGGTGGTTAAACCGAATCACACAGAACAAGGGAGTACCTTGCTGTGATACCAATTGAAAGTGCTAGTTATCAACTAGAGGGGGGTGAATAGGTGATTTTTATGAAAGTTTTCAAAACACGGGGGCTTTGAAGACAAACAGTAGAAATTGACCTATTGATATGCAGCGGAAGGTAGACTACACTAGACAAGTGATACGTCTCCAACGTATCTATAATTTATGAAGTATTCGTGCTATTATATTATCCTTCTAGGATGTTCTATATGCATTTATATGCTATTTTATATGATTTTTGGGACTAATCTGTTAACCTAGAGCCCACTGCCAGTTTCGGTTTTTTCTTTGTTTTTGAATTTCGCAAAAAAGGAAAACCAAATGGAGTCCAATTGAGCTAAAATTTGACGGAAAACATTTTTGGACCAGAAGAAGCCCATGGAGTACCGGAAGTGGGCCAGAAGAGCCCCGAGGCCACCACGAGGGTGGGGGCGCGCCCTACCCCCAGGGCGCGCCCCCTGCCTTGTGGCTGCATCGGGGACCCTCCTGACTTGTTCCCGACTCCAACACCTCTTATATAACCCCAAACTTCCAGAAAGAAACCTAGATCGGGAGTTCCGCTGCCACAAGCCTCTGTAGCCACCGAGAACCAATCTAGACCCGTTCTGGCACCCTATCGGAGGGGAGGTCCCTCACCGGTGGCCATCTTCATCATCCTGATGCTCTCCATGACGAGGAGGGAGTAGTTCACCCTCGGGGCTGAGGGTATGTACCAGTAGCTATGTGTTTGATCTCTCTCTCTCGTGTTCTTGAGGTGGTACGATCTTGATGTATCATGAGCTTTGCTATTATAGTTGGATCTTATGATGTTTCTCCCCCTCTACTCTCTTGTAATGGATTGAGTTTTCCCTTTGAAGGTATCTTATCGGATTGAGTCATTAAGGATTTGAGAACACTTCATGTATGTCTTGCATGTGCATATCTGTGGTGACAATGGGATATTCACCTGATCTACTTGATGCATGTTTTGGTGATCAACTTGCGGGTTCCGTAACATTGTGAACTTATGCATAGGGGTTGGCACACGTTTTCGTCTTGACTCTCCGGTAGGAACTTTGGGGAACTCTTTGAAGTACTTTGTGTTGGTTTGAATAGATGAATCTGAGATTGTGTGATGCATATCGTATAATCATGCCCACGGATACTTGAGGTGACATTGGAGTATCTAGGTGACATTAGGGTTTTGGTTGATATGTGTCTTAAGGTGTTATTCTAGTACGAACTCTTGAATAGAACGATCCGAAAGAATAACTTTGAGGTGGTTCTGACCCTACAATAATCTCTTCGTTTGTTCTCCGCTATTAGTGATTTTGGAGTGACTCTTTGTTGCATGTTGAGGGATAGTTATATGATCCAGTTATTTTATTATTGTTGAGAGAACTTGCACTAGTTATAGTATGAACCCTAGGCCTTGTTTCCTAGCATTGCAATACCGTTTGTGCTCACTTTTATCATTAGTTACCTTGCTGTTTTTATATTTTCAGGTTACAAAAACCTATATCTACCATCCATATTGCACTTGTATCACCATCTCTTCGCCGAACTAGTACACCTATACAATTTACCATTGTATTGGGTGTGTTGGGTACACAAGAGACTCTTTGTTATTTGGTTGCAGGGTTGTTTGAGAGAGACCATCTTCAACCTACGCCTCCCACGGATTGATAAACCGTAGGTCATCCACTTGAGGGAAATTTGCTACTGTTCTACAAACCTCTGCACTTGGAGGCCCAACAACGTCTACAAGAAGAAGGTTGTGTAGTAGACATCAAGCTCTTTTCTGGCGCCGTTGCCGGGGAGGTGAGTGCTTGAAGGTATATCTTTAGATCTTGCAATCGAATCTTTTAGTTTCTTGTTTTATCACTCGTTTAGTCTATAAAAGAAAACTACAAAAAATGGAATTAAGGGTGCCTCATATGCTTCATCTTTTTAATGTCTTTCGTGAAAATGACGGAAAGGAAAATTGTGCTCAAGTGCTAGAAGAAGAATGCATTAAAATGTTTGGCACTAAATATTTGAATTATGAGCATGATTGCAATGTTGTTAGTATGAATTCCTTTAATATCCATGATGCTAATGATATGCAAAGCCACAAGCTTGGGGAAGCTATGTTTGATGAAGATGATATTTTTTGTCCCCCAAGTTTTGATGAGCAAATTTATTATGATGAAAGCATGCCTCCTATTTATGATGATTATATTGATGAAAGTGGATTTGGATAGGTCATGACTTTATTTAGTGATGAATCCACTATTTCGGAAGAGGTTCCAATTGATTATGATAACAAAGTTGCTATTTATGATGATTATTGATGACATGCTATTAAGAATAATGATAACCATGAAACTTGTCATCATGATTTTAGTTTTCAATTGGATTATGCTTCACATGATAGTTATTTTGTTGAGTTTGCTCCCACTATTCCGAATGAGAAGAATTTTGCTTATGTGGAGAGTAATAAATTTTCTATGCTTGTAGATCGTGAAAAGAATGCTTTATGTGATGGTTATATTGTTGAATTTATTCATGATTCTACTGAAAATTCTTATGAGGGGGGAATATATGCTTGTAGGAATTGCAATAATATCAAGTTTCCTCTCTATGTGCTTAAAGTTTTGAAGTTATGCTTGTTTTGCCTTCCTATGCTAGTTGATTATTGTTCTCATAAGTTGTTTGCTCACAAAATTCCTATGCATAGGAAGTGGGTTAGACTTAAATGTGCTAGTCATATTATTCATGATGCTCTCTTTATGTTTCAATTCTTATCTTTTATGTGAGCATCATTGAAATCATCATGCTTAGCTAGGGGCGTTAAACGTTAGCGCTTGTTGGGAGGCAACAAAATTTTATTTTTGTTCCTTGCTTTTTGTTCCTATTTAGTAATAAATAAATCATCTAGCCTCTGGTTAGATGTGGTTTTATGTTTTAATTAGTGTTTGTGCCAAGTAAGACCTGTAGGATCTTCTTGGATGATAATTATTTGATCTTGCTGAAAAAGACAGAAACTTTCTGCTCACGAAAACAATTGTTAAAAATCACCTGAAAGTGATAAAATATTGATTCCAATTGCAGTAGATCCATAATCAAATTATATAGGTCTTCCTATTTTGGAAGACTTTTCTGAGTTCCAGATGTTTGCGTTTGATACAGATTACTACAGACTATTCTGTTTTTGACAGATTCTGTTTTCATTGTGTTGTTTGCCTATTTTGATGAATCTATGAGTAGTATCAGAGGGTATGAACCGTAGAGAAGTTGGAATACAGTAGATATTACACCAATATGAATTTAGAATGAGTTCACAACAGTACCTAAGTGATGATTTATTTTCTTATACTAACGGAGCTTACGAGTTTTCTGTTAAGTTTTGTGTTGTGAAGTCTTCAAGTTTTGGGTAAAGATTCGATGGACTATGGAATAAGGAGTGACAAGAGCCTAAGATTGGGGATGCCCAAGGCACCCCAAGGTAATATTCAAGGACAACCAAGAGCCTAAGCTTGGGGATGCCCCGGATGGCATCCCCTCTTTCGTCTTCGTTCATCGGTAACTTTACTTGGAGCTATTTTTTTATTCACCACATGATATGTGTTTTGCTTGGAGCGTCATTTTATTTTGTTAGTATTTGTTTGTTGTTATTTATAATAATGTTTTGCATCTCTATTTTCAATAAAAATGTCAAGGATAGCCTTTACCATGCTTATTTTGCAAGTTTACATGTTGCTGTTTCAAAACAGAAAGTTTATCGTTGTTGCAAAAATTCCCTAGAAAAGTCAGAATATGATAAAATGTTGAAACTTTTTGCATATTGAGCTCTGATAAATTTTCTACAGTTTGGTAGAACTTCATAATGTTTGGAGTTAGGGAAGTATGATGAATTTTGCATTCTTTACAGACTGTACTGTTTTGGCAGATTGCTGTTATATTTGCATTGTTTGCATATGTTTGCTTGTTTAATGATTCTATTTGAGGATAGGAGTATTAAATATGCAGAGACATTTAGTATGCAATGTTGAATAATAATTTTTGTGATTTGCTACAGTAGAGAATGATAAGGTTTTTGCATTGGTTTATACTAACTTATCTCACGAGTTCTTGTTGAGTTTTGTGTGGATGAAGTTTTTTGAAGATTTAGGGAAACTATGATATGAGAGGAATTAAGGAGACGCAAAAGTTCAAGCTTGGGGATGCCCCGGTAGGCATCCCACCTTTCTTCTTCAACAATTATCGGTTAGTATCGGTTGAGCCTAAGTTTTTGCTTCTTCACATATGATGAGTGCTATCCTTGAAATGTCGTTTTATTTTGTTTTGCTTGCTGTTTGAATAATAACCCAAGATCTGAAATTCTTAAATGAGAGAGAGTCTTCACAAAGCTACATAATTATTTAACTACTCATGGATCTTCACTTATATCTTTTTAGAGTAGTTTGTCATTTACTCGTGTGCTTCACTTATATCCTTTGACTAAATGGTTGAATGAATTGAATATCATAAATCTGAAATTATATATGTTTCATATGCTTATCCCATGGGGAGTAATGAATTCACATATAAGAAGTAGAGGTGGTAAATTTATTAAAGGTTATCAAACATTGTATTGGTCACTTGAACAATTCATGAAAGAATATTAAAGGAAGAGAGATTTCACATATAAATATACTATCTTGGACATCTTCTATGATTGTGAGCCCCATTAATTATTTTCAAACCTGAGCCAGTTAGTTGAAGTTGGACAAGGAAGACAACTTAATGAGTTATGCTTGGGTATATTTGTATAAGTTATATTGTTATGGATCCTCTAACATATGGTGCTTGCTATTTAGAATCCTTTGTTAGCCAAAATATCTGTACTAAGCGGGAATACTGCTTGTGCATCCAAATTCCTTGAACCAAGTTTATTCCATGAGTGTCCACCATATCTACCTATATGCGGCATTTACCTGCCGTTCCAAGTAAATTTGCATGTGCCAAACTCTAAACCTTCAAATAATAATCTGTTTTGTATGCCCGAATCGCTCATGTAGCGACTAGGGGCTGTCAGTATCTTCCATGCTAGGTGGATTATTCTCACGATGAGTGGACTCCGCTCATCATTCATGAGAAAATGGCTGGTAACTGGGATGCCCAGCCCTATGATCAAAAGATCAAAAACAAATTCGCAAATAATTTAAACAAACTCCCCCAGGATTGTTGAAAGTTGGACGGCACCCGTTGTTTCAGACAAGCCGTGGAGTGTGATTGTTGGTGGAGGGGGAGTAAAATCTTTATCTTTTTGTTTGGGAACCGCCTATAATGTATCTAGTATGGAAGATATTGGGACCTCTTGGTCGTTATGTTGACAATGAAAGCATACCTCTCAAAATTATTTTCATCTCTGTTTTAGCTTCGAGTTGTGGCACCTCTGCAAATCCCTGCTTCCCTCTGCGAAGGGCCTATCTTTTACTTTTATGCAAGAGTCAATAGTATTCCTTCTCATTCCAACCTACTTTTTAGTTGGCAAGCATCATGTGGTGGAGAAATATCTAAGCATATATGACCATTCAAATATATTTGATCATCAATTATTATTGTTGACAATTATCTATATGATAAATAAGTTGGGAGGCGAAACATTAAGCCCCTATCTTTCTCTGTGTTCGATGGATGCTATTTGTTCTAAAAATATGATTTAAGTGGTAGCAATCATGGAAGACTATATGATAGTTGAGTATGTGGAATTTGCTAAATCAAAGCTCTTACATAGACCCTTCGTGAAAATAAGATGAATTGCAATTGTTTGATGACTGAGAACATAGTTTGTTAGTTTTCAAGAAAGTTTATGATCTATACTTTAACATGTGAATAGCTTGTTATTTGATCATGAAAAGTTCTATGAGTTGAGCTACTGTTATGACATATAATGATGGTAGAAAAGGTGATTGAAATTGTCATTGATCAAACTTGTGCACCTGCTAGCATTCACACTTCATAAATAATTCCTTTTATCATTTCCCTACTCGAGGACGAGCAGGAATTAAGCTTGGGGATGCTGAGGTGGTACGATCTTGATGTATCACGAGCTTTGCTATTATAGTTGGATCTTATGATGTTTCTCCCCCTCTACTCTCTTGTAATGGATTGAGTTTTCCCTTTCAAGTTATCTTATCGGATTGAGTCATTAAGGATTTGAGAACACTTCATGTATGTCTTGCATGTGCTTATCTGTGGTGACAATGGGATATTCACGTGATCTACTTGATGCATGTTTTGGTGATCAACTTGCGGGTTCCGTAACATTGTGAACTTATGCATAGGGATTGGCACACGTTTTCGTCTTGACTCTCCGGTAGGAACTTTGGGGCACTCTTTGAAGTACCATGAATAGATGAATCTGAGATTGTGTGATGCATATCGTATAATCATACCCACGGATACTTTAGGTGACATTGGAGTATCTAGGTGACATTAGGGTTTTGGTTGATATGTGTCTTAAGGTGTTATTCTAGTACGAACTCTTGAATAGATCGATCCGAAAGAATAACTTTGAGGTGGTTCCGTACCCTACAATAATCTCTTCGTTTGTTCTCCGCTATTAGTGACTTTGGAGTGACTCTTTGTTGCATGTTGAGGGATAGTTATATGATCCAGTTATGTTATTATTGTTGAGAGAACTTGCACTAGTGATAGTATGAACCCTAGGCCTTGTTTCCTAGCATTGCAATACCGTTTGTGCTCACTTTTATCATTAGTTACCTTGCTGTTTTTATATTTTCAGATTACACCTATATCTACCATCCATATTGCACTTGCCATCTCATCGCCGAACTAGTGCACCTATACAATTTACCATTGTATTGGGTACAAGAGACTCTTTGTTATTTGGTTGCAGGGTTGTTTGAGAGAGACCATCTTCAACCTACGCCTCCCACTGATTGATAAACCTTAGGTCATCCACTTGAGGGAGATTTGCTACTGTCCTACAAACCTCTGCACTTGGAGGCCCAACAACATCTACAAGAAGAAGGTTGTGTAGTAGACATCAACAAGCCATAGTCAAGTAAGCAAAGAAGGGAAAGCACGAAGACTATTAGGAGCTAGGTAGTATGGATCAGGATGGAAGATAGTATGAAGCCCAACAACAATAGTCTTCACACACTGAGGCCAATCAGATCATGCAAGCAGGCAATGACTTCACGAAGACATATTGTAAGTAAAGAGAGGTAAGAGATAGAAGCAGTTGCTTGGTGAGGAAAAGGATTTGTTGGACCATTTCCAGTTGCTGTGACAACTGTACGTCTGGTTAGGGAGGCTGAAATTCAACTCAGAAGACTACGTCTTCACCTTATTCCCCTTGAGCTAAGAACACTTAGTCCTCGCCCAATCACTCTGGTAAGTCTTCAAGGTAGACTTCCAAACCTTCACAGACTTCGTTCACCGGCAATCCACAATGACTCTTGGATGCTCAGAACGCGACGCCTAACCGGCTAGAGGATTCACAGTCCTCATGTGTAACAAGTCTTCAGATCACGCAAACAGAAAGACTTCAGTGATGCCTAACACTCTTTGGCTCTGGGTGTTTTGGGCTTTGTCCTCGCAAGGATCTCTCTCTCAAACGCTTCGGAGGTGGGTTGCTCTCAAACGACAAAAGTCGTGCCCTAACTCTGAGCAGCCACCAATTTATGGTGTACGGGGTGGGCTATTTATAGCCAGGAGGCAACCCGACCTGATTTGTTCGAAATGACCCTGGGTCACTAAGGAACTGACACATGTCCAACGGTCAGATTTCAAACACACGCGGCAGCTTGACTTGGGCTACAAGTAAAGCTGACTCATCCAGCTCTGGATAAGATTTGCTCTCATTGTCTTCGCTCGAAGACATAAGATTTGGTTGAGCATCACATCAGTCACTCTGACTATGTTCACTTGGACCCCACTTAACAGTGCGGTGGTTCCTATGACTCAGCAAAGAAGAAAAGGAAACTACGAAACAACTATGTCTTCGTACTCCATAGTCTTCACGTGAATGTCTTCTCAAATCATAATCTTTGTTGTGAATATCTTCACAGACCACCATTGTCTTCAATGTCTTCACACGTTTTTAGGGGTCATCTCTGGTAGGTAAACCGAATCAATGTGGGGCTACTACCTGTGTTATCCTGTAATTCTCACAAACACATTAGTCCCTCAACCAAGTTTGTCGTCAATACTCCAAAACCAACTATGGGTGGCACTAGATGCACTTACAATATCCTTATTCTACTAAGGATAATTTTTGACCGTTGTCCAGTGATCCACTCCTGGATCACTATTGTACCCTCTTGCCAAACTTATCGTGCGGTACACAATAGGTCTGGTACACAGCATAGCATACTTTATAGGACCTATGACTGAGGCATAGGGAATGACTTTTCATTCTCTTTCTATTTTCTGCCGTGGTCGGGTTTTCAATCCTTACTCAACTTCACACCATGCAACACACGCAAGAACTCCTTCTTTGACTGTTCCATTTTGAAATACTTCAAAATCTTGTCAAGGTATGTACTCATTTAAAAAAACTTATCAAGCGTCTTGATCTATCTCTATAGATCTTGATGCTCAATATTTAAGCAGCTTCACCGAGGTCTTCCTTTCAAAAACTCCTTTATGCTTTACAGAAAACTCTACATTATTTCCGATCAACAATATGTCATTCACATATACTTATCAGAAATGCTGTAGTGCTCCCACTCACTTTCTTGTAAATACAGGCTTCTCCAAAAGTTTGTATAAAACCATATGCTTTGATCACACTATCAAAGCGTATATTCCAACTCCGAGAGGCTTGCACCAGTCCATAATGAAGGAAATATGCCCTAGAGGCAATAATAGAGTTGTTATTTTATATTTCCTTATATCATGATAAATGTTTATTATTCATGCTAGAATGGTATTAATCGGAAACTTGATACATGTGTGAATACATACACAAACATAGTGTCACTAGTATGCCTCTACTTGACTAGCTCGTTGAATCAAAGATGGTTAAGTTTCCTAGCCATAGACATGAGTTGTCATTTGATTAAACGGGATCACATCATTAGAGAATGATGTGATTGACTTGACCCATTCCGTTAGCTTAGCACTTGATCGTTTAGTATGTTGCTAGTGCTTTCTTCATGACTTATACATGTTTCTATAACTATGAGATTATGCAACTCCCGAATACCGGAGGAACACTTTGTGTGCTACCAAACGTCACAACGTAACTGGGTGATTATAAAGGTGCTCTATAGGTGTCTCCGATGTTGTTTGTTGAGTTGGCATAGATCGATATTAGGATTTGTCACTCTGATTGTCGGAGAGGTATCTCTGGGCCCTCTTCGTAATGCACATCAGTATAAGCCTTGCAAGCAATGTGACTAATGAGTTAGTTGTGGGATTATGCATTACGGAACGAGTAAAGAGACTTGACTGTAACAAGATTGAACTAGGTATTGAGATACCGACGATCGAATCTCGGGCAAGTAACATACCGATGACAAAGGGAACAACGTATGTTGTTATGCGGTTTGACCGATAAAGATCTTCGTAGAATATATATAGGAGCCAATATGAGCATCCAGATTCCGCTATTTGTTATTGACCAGAGATGTGTCTCGGTCATGTCTACATAGTTCTCGAACTCGTAGGGTCTGCACGCTTAACGTTCCATGACGATTTGTATTATGAGTTATGTGATTTGATGTACCGAAGGTTGTTCGGAGTCCCGGATGAGAACGGGGACATGACGAGGAGTCTTGAAATGGTCAAGAGGTAAAGATCGATATATTGGAAGGCTATATTCAGACATCGGAAAGGTTCCGAGTGAATATGTGTATTACTACAATCGAGATTCAATAAACACTTTACATTGGGTGTATGACCATAGAGGGTTTTATTCATGTAAACAGAACAACAATTATTCTCAGACTTAAATGAATAAACGTATTGTAATAAACATGATCCAATCATATTCATGCTCATTTTAGGTTCAACACTAATCCCGAAGGTAAAGGGAGTGTGCGATGGTGATCTTATCAACCTTGGAATCACTTCCAACACACATCGTCACCTTGCCCTCAACTAGTCTCTGTTCATTTTATAACTCATGTTTCAAGTTACTAATCATAGCAACTGAACCAGTATCAAATACCCAGGGGCTACTATGAATACTAGTAAAGTACACATCAATAACATGTATATCATATACACTTTTGTTCACTTTCCCATCCTTCTTATCCCCCAAGTATTTGGGGCAGTTCCGCTTCCAGTGACCATTTCCTTTACAATAGAAGCACTTAGTTTCAGGCTTGGGTCTAGCTTTGGGCTTCTTCATGGGAGTGGCAACTTGCTTGTGATTCTTCTTGAAGTTCCCTTTCGTTCCCTTGTCCTTTTTAGTTGAAACTAGTGGTCTTGTCAACCATCAACACTTGATGCTTTTCTTGATTTCAACCTTCGCTGATTTCAGCATTGCGAAGAGCTCGGGAAATCGTTTTCGTCATCCCTTGCATATTATAGTTCATCACGAAGTTCCAATAACTTGGTGATAGTGACTAGAGAACTCTGTCAATCACTATCTTATCTGGAAGTTTAACTCCCACTTGATTCAAGCGATTGTAGTACTCAGACATTCTGAGCACATGCTCACTGGTTGAGCTATTCTCCTCCATCTTGTAGGCAAAAATACTTGTCAGAGGTCTCATACCTCTTGACTCGGGCATGAGTTTGAAATACGAATTTAAACTCTTGGAACATCTCATATGCTCCATGGTGTTTCAAAACTTTGAGTCTCGGTTCTAATCCTTAAAGCATGGTGCACTAAACTATCAACTAGTCATGATACCGAGCTTGTCAAACGTCCATAACGTTTGCATTGGCTCCTGCAATAGGTCCCTCACCTATCGGTGCATCAAGGGCATAATACTTCTGTGCAGCAATGAGGATAATCCTCAGATCACGGAGATAGTCCGCATCATTGCTACTAACATCTTTCAACTTATTTTTCTCTAGGAACATATCACAAATAAAACAGGGGAGCTATACGCGAGCTATTGATCTACAACATAGATATGCAAATACTATCAGGACTAAGTTCATGACAAATTAAAGTTCTATTAATCATATAACTTAAGAACTCCCACTTAGATAGACATCCCTCTAATCATCTAAGTGATCACGTGATCCATATCAACTAAACCATGTCCGATCATCACGTGAGATGGAGTAGTTTTCAATGGTGAACATCACTATGTTGATCATATCTACTATATGATTCACGCTCGACCTTTCGGTCTCAGTGTTCCAAGGCCATATCTGCATATGCTAGGCTCGTCAAGTTTAACCCGAGTATTCTGCGTGTGCAAAACTGTCTTGCACCCGTTGTATGTGAACGTAGAGCTTATCACACCCGATTATCACGTGGTGTCTCGGCACGACGAACTGTAGCAACGGTGCATACTCAGGGAGAACACCTGTACCTTGAGATATAGTGAGAGATCATCTTATAATGCTACCGCCGTACTAAGCAAAATAAGATGCATAAAGGATAAACATCACATGCAATCAAATAAGTGATATGATATGGCCATCATCATCTTGTGCCTTTGATCTCCATCTCCAAAACACCGTCATGATCACCATCGTCACCAGCTTGACACCATGATCTCCATCGTAGCATCGTTGTCGTCTCGCCAACTATTGCTTCTACGACTATCGGTACCGCTTAGTGATAAAGTAAAGCAATTACATGGCGATTACATTTCATACAATAAAGCGACAACCATATGGCTCCTGCCAGTTGTCGATAACCGTTACAAAACATGATCATCTCATACAACAATTTATATATCATCACGTCTTGACCATATCACATCACAGCAAGCCCTGCAAAACAAGTTAGACATCCTCTACTTTGTTGTTGCAAGTTTTACATGGCTGCTACCACTGGTACAGCGACGTGCTAAACAAACGGTTTTTAACCCCTTTCCGCGACGGCATTTGGAACCGTCGCCAAGTGAGTGTGGGTGATAGGGGGTCCTTCCCACACGACCCAGAAATCGTCGGGGATAGGCCCTCCTGGGACCCAGGCTGGGGCCGTGTGCGATCCGGCGAGGCATCAAAACCAATCATTTCCGTATGTATGTACATCCCACAGGGTGAATCCCATAAATCATTTCCATAGGTATATACATCCCACACGGTGAATGATAATCCCCAAGTGCAGGGAATCATCGTAGCAATTCTCAAAGATGGAAGTGATATGTATGGAGTGTCGAACCCACAAGGAGCTAAAGGTAAGATCAATATTCTCTCAAGTCCTATCTGCCACTGATACGAATCTACGTACACCGAACGTTTGCTTCCAACTAGAAACGAGAAATGAAACTACGTTGTGGGTATGAAGAGGATAACTTTGCATGATATCGGAGAGCTAAAATATAAAAGTAGGTGCTGTTATCATAAAGTTAGAATATATTACTAAATATTATAAATAGCGAGTGTGGAATAATGATGGATCGGTGTGCGGATTGTCCTAGGCAATTGTTAACAAGACATGTGGTCATCATTGCAATTTCATATGAGGGAGAGAGGCATACGCTAACATACTTTCTCTTCTTGGATCATATGCACTTATGATTGGAACTCTAGCAAGCATCCGCAACTACTAAAGATCATTAAGGTAAAACCCAACCATAGCATTAAAGCATCAAGTCCCCTTTATCCCATACGCAACAACCCCCTTACTCGGGTTTATGCTTCTGTCACTCAAGCAACCCACTATAAGCGAATCATAAACATATTGCAACACCCTACAGCGGGAATCCCTCACGCTTGCGCGACACGGAGGGCACAATAGGACAACACCAAAATAAAACATACAACTCATACCAATCTATATCATCAATCAACCCAAAGACAAAGGATATCTACTCAAAACATCATAGGATGGCAACACATCATTGGATCATAATATGTGGCATAAAGCACCCTGTTCAAGTAGGGATTACAGCGGGGTGCGGGAGAGTGGACCATGTAAAAGAGATGAGGATGGTGATGATGGTGGTGATGTTGATGAAGACGATCACCGCGGCGATGGTTCCCCTCCCGATGGCACTCCGGCGCCACCGAGAGAGAGGAGGAGAGGTTCTCCCCCTTGTGCTTCCTCCTCCATGGCCTCCCCCTAGATGGGGAGAGATTCTCCCTCTGGTCCTTGGCCTTCATGGCGATGATGGCCCCTCTGGGATCCTCCTCCATGGACTTCGGTGATGATGGCCCCCTCTGGCAGGGTGCCAGAGAGGGCCTAGATTGATTTCTCGTGGCTACAAAGGCTTGCGGCGGCGGAACTTCTGATTTATGTTATTTCCCGAAGGTTTCTGTATTTATAGGAGAGGATGGCATCAAAAACAAGTCGGGGGGTCCCCAAGGTGGCCACGAGATAGGGGGCGCACCCCCCACCCTCGTGGGGCCCACGGGACTATTGTAAACATGGCATCCCCAAGCTTAATTCTTGCTCGTCCTCGAGTATGTAAATGATAAAAGAAATAATTTATGAAGTGTGAATGCTAGGAGGTGCATAAGTTTGATCAATGATGGTTCCAATCACTTTTTCTAGCATCATTATATATCATAACAGTAGCTCAGCTCATAAAACTTCTCATGATCAAGTAACAAGCTATTCACACGTTAAAGTATAGATCATAAACTTTCTTGAAAACTAACAAACCGTGCCCTTAGTCATCAAACAATTGCAATTCATCTTATTTTCGGGAAGGGTCTATGTAAGAGCTTTGATTCAGCAAACTCCACATACTCGACTATCATTTAATCTTTCACAATTGCTAACACTCATGTGATATTTATGGGTTCAATGTTTTAATCGGACACAGAGAAAGATAGGGGCTTATAGTTTCGCCTCCCAACCTTTTACCTCAAGGGTAATGTCAACAGTAATAATATATGAAAACCTACATCCAAGTGGATATATATATCCAGATCGCTCCAACACAAAGTGCTTGCCAAAGGAAAAAGTGTAAAAAGGAAAGGTGATGATCACCATGACTGTTGTATAAGGGTAGAAGGTAAAAGTAAAAGATAGGCCCTTCGCAGAGGGAAGCAGAGGTTGTCATGCGCTTTTATGGTTGGATGCACAAAATCTTAATGCAAAAGAACGTCACTTTATATTGCCTCTTATGATAAAGACCTTTATTATGCAGTCCGTCGCTTTTATTTCTTCCCTATCACAAGTTTGTATAAAGCTTATTTTCTTCGCACTAATAGATCATACATATTTAGAGAGCAATTTTTATTGCATTCACCGATGACAACTTACTTGAAGGATCTTACTCAATCCATTGGTAGGTATGGTGGACTCTCATGGCAAAACTGGTTTAAGGGATGTTTGGAAGCACAAGTAGTATTTCTACTTGGTGCAAAGAATTTGGCTAGCATGAGAGGGACAGGCAAGCTCAACATGTTGGATGATCCAAGACAATATAACGTTTTGGATATAGGAAAACATAATCCATTAAGTTGTCTTCCTTGTCCAACATCAACTTTTTAGCATTTCATATTTTAATGAGTGCTCACAATTACAAAAGATGTCCAAGATAGTATATTTATATGTGAAATCTCTCTTCCTTCAATATTCTTTCATGAATTGTTCAAGTGACCAATTCTGCGTTTGCTAACTTTCAATAAGTTTACTACCTATACTCATTATTATGTGTGAAGTCATTACTCCCCATGTTATAAGCATATGAAACGTATATAAATTCAGATTTATGATATTCAATTCATTCAACCATTTACTCATAGGATATACGTGAAGCACGTGAGTAAATGACAAACTACTCCAAAAAAGATATAAGTAAAGAATACTGAGTAGTCAAATAATTAACTAGCCAAGGGATGACTCTTTTTATTCAAGATTTCAGATCCAATGATTTTATTCAAACAGCAAGTGAAATTGAAAATACGCTCCAAGCAAAACACATATCATGTGACGAATAAAAATATAGCTCCAAGTAAGGTATACCGATAGTTTTGAAGACGAAAGAGGGGATGCCTTCCGGGGCATCCCCAAGCTTAGGCGCTTGATTCTTCCTTGAATATTACCTTGGGGTGCCTTGGGCATCCCAAGCTTAGGGTCTTTCCACTCCTTATTCTCCTCATATCGATATCTCACCCAAAGCTTGAAAACTTCAATCACACAAAACTTAACAGAACTTCGTGAGATAGGTTAGTATGATAAAGAGTAAACCATTCAGTTTGGTACTGTCAAAGACAAGGTTCATAATTGTTCTCACACAATGCCTACTGTACCATATCATTTCTACAATTTATATTGAGAAATATAAGCCATAGAAACTAGAAAACAAGAAAACTATGCAATGAAAACAGAATCTGTCAGAAACAGAACAGTCTGTAATGATCTGAACAGAAACCATACTTCTACTACTCCACAAATTATGAAATAAATTGGTGGACGTGAGGAATTTGTCTATTAATCTTATGCAAAAAGAATCAACTCAAAATCACTCTTCTGTAAAAAATGACAGCTAATCTCGTGAGCGCAAAGTTCCTGTTTTTTTTAAAGCAAGATCACAATAACCTTTCACCCCAAGTCCTCCCAAAGGTCTTACTTGGCACTTTATTGAAACAAAAGCTATAAAACATGATTACTACAGTAGCTTCATCATGTAAACACACAAAAACAGTGAGGGTAAATATTGGGTTGTCTCCCAACAAGCGCTTTTATTTAATGCCTTTTAGCTAGGAATGATGATTTCAATGATGCTCACATAAAAGATAAGAATTGAAACATAAAGAGAGCATCATGAAGAATATGACTAGCACATTTAAATCTAACCCACTTCCTATGCCCAGGGATTTTGTGAGCACACAATTTATAGGAACAACAATCAACTAGCATAGGAAGGTAAAATAAGTATAACTACAAAACTTGAAGCAAATAGAGAGGAAACTTGATATTATTGCAACTCCTACAAGCATGTATTCCTCCCTCATAATAATTTTCAGTAGCATCATGAATGAGTTCAACAATATAACCATCACATAAAGCATTCTTTTCATGATCTACAAGCATAGAAATTTTTACTACTCTCCACATAAGCAAAATTCTTCCAGTTCAGAATAGTGGGATCACTAATTACTAAAGTTGACACTCTTCCAAACCCGCTTTAGATTATAATATTATTCATACTCCAAAAGATATAAGTGAAGTTCATGGAGCATTCTATAATTAATATAGACTAACCAATATCCAAGCTCAAAATATATAAGTGAAGCACATGAAGCATTCTATAAAACCATACTCAAAAGATTTAAGTGAATCACAAAGAGCAATTCTATAAGATCATGCTTAAAAGATATAAGTGAAGCACATGATGTATTCTATAAATCAATGAAGGTCTATCTCATACTAGCATGGTTCTTAAAGGAAAAACAAAAACACAGAGGACACAAATCATGTGAACAAAACAAAAATCAAGGTATACCGATAATTGTTGAAGAAGAAAGATGGGATGTCAACCGGGGCATCCCCAAGCTTAGGTGCTTGAGTATCCTTGGAATATTTACTTGGGGTGCCTTGGGCATCCCCAAGCTTGAACTCTTTCCTCTCTTTATTCTTCTCACATCGGTAACTCCTCGTTCTTCGAACACTTCATCCACAAAAACATACCAAAAAACTTTGTGAGATCCGTTAGTATACTAAAGCAAATCACTATCTTTAGGTACTGTTGCAAACTCATTCCAATTTCATATTATCACTTCATATACTGTATTCCAGCTTCACCATTGATCATACCCCCCGATACTACCCATAGATTCATCAAAATAAGCGATCAACACATAGAAAACAGAATCTGTCAAGAACAGGACAGTCTGTAGTAATCTGGAAATTTAGTAAACTTCTGTAACTCCAAAAATTATAAAACAATTTGAAAATTTAAAAAATTTGTACAGAATTAATGTGCAAAAAGTTTCAGACCCATTTGACTTTCCAGTAAAAAATGTAAATTCACGCGCTACAGCCAAAGTTTCTGTTTTTGTACTGCACAAAGTAAACATCTCATGGAACATCTCATATGCTCCATGGCGTTTAAAAACATTTTGAAGTCCCGGTTCTAAGCCTTAAAGCATGGTGCACTAAACTATCAAGTAGTCATCATATCGAGCTTGTCAAACGTTCACAACGTCTGCATTTGCTCCTGCAATAGGTCCCTCACCTATCGGTGCATCAAGGACATAATATTTCTATGCAGCAATGAGGATAATCCTCAGATCACGGAGATAGTACGCATCATTGCTACTAACATATTTCAACTTATTTTCTCTAGGAACATATCAAAAATAAAACAGGGGAGCTATACGCGAGCTATTGATCTACAACATAGATATGCAAATACTATCAGGACTAAGTTCATGATAAATTAAAGTTCTATTAATCATATAACTTAAGAACTCCCACTTAGATAGACATCCCTCTAATCATCTAAGTGATCACGTGATCCATATCAACTAAACCATGTCCGATCATCACGTGAGATGGAGTAGTTTTCAATGGTGAACATCACTATGTTGATCATATCTACTATATGATTCACGCTCGACCTTTCGGTCTCAGTGTTCCGAGGCCATATCTGCATATGCTAGGCTCGTCAAGTTTAACCCAAGTATTCTGCGTGTGCAAAACTGTCTTGCACCCGTTGTATGTGAACATAGAGCTTATCACACCCGATTATCACATGGTGTCTCGGCACGACGAACTGTAGCAACGGTGCATACTCAGGGAGAACACTTATATCTTGAAATATAGTGAGAGATCATCTTATAATGCTACCGCCGTACTAAGCAAAATAAGATGCATAAAGGATAAACATCACATGCAATCAAATAAGTGATATGATATGGCCATCATCATCTTGTGCCTTTGATCTCCATCTCCAAAGCACCGTCATGATCACCATCGTCACCGGCTTGACACCATGATCTCCATCGTAGCATCGTTGTCGTCTCGCCAACTATTGCTTCTACGACTATCGGTACCGCTTAGTGATAAAGTAAAGCAATTACATGGCGATTACATTTCATACAATAAAGCGACAACCATATGGCTCCTACCAGTTGTCGATAACTGTTACAAAACATGATCATCTCACACAACAATTTATATATCATCACGTCTTGACCATATCACATCACAGCAAGCCCCGCAAAACAAGTTAGACATCCTCTACTTTGTTCTTGCAAGTTTTACGTGGCTGCTACGACTGGTACAGCGACGTGCTAAACAAACGGTTTTTAACCCCTTTCCGCGACGGCATTTGGAACCGTCTCCAAGTGAGTGTGGGCGATAGGGGGTCCTTCCCACACGACCCAGAAATCGTCGGGGATAGGCCCTCCTGGGACCCAGGCTGGGACCGTGTGCGATCCGGCGAGGCATCGAAACCAATCATTTCTGTATGTATGTACATCCCACACGGTGAATCCCAGAAATCATTTCCGTAGGTATGTACATCCCACACGGTGAATGATAATCCCCAAGTGCAGGGAATCATCGTAGCAATTTCCAAAGGTGGAAGTGATAAGTATGGAGTGTCGAACCCACATGGAGCTAAAGGTAAGATCAGTATTCTCTCAAGTTCTATCTGCCACTGATACGACTCTACGTACACCGAACGTTTGCTTCCAACTAGAAACGGGAAAAAAAAACTACGTTGTGGGTATGAAGAGGATAACTTTGCATGATATCGGAGAGCTAAAATATAAAAGTAGGTGCTGTTATCATAAAGTTAGAATATATTACTAAATATTATAAATAGCGAGTGTGGAATAATGATGGATCGGTGTGCGGGATTGTCCTAGGCAATTGTTAACAAGACAGGTGGTCGTCATTGCAATTTCATATGAGGGAGAGAGGCATAAGCTATACTTTCTCTTCTTGGATCATATGCACTTATGATTGGAACTCTAGCAAGCATCCGCAACTACTAAAGATCATTAAGGTAAAACCCAACCATAGCATTAAAGCATCAAGTCCCCTTTATCCCATACGCAACAACCCCCTTACTCGGGTTTATGCTTCTGTCACTCAAGCAACCCACTATAAGCGAATCATAAACGTATTGCAACACCCTACAGCGGGAATCCCTCATGCTTGTGCGACACGGAGGGCACAATAGGACAACACTAAAATAAAACATACAACTCATACCAATCTATATCATCAATCAACCCAAAGACAAAGGATATCTACTCAAAACATCATAGGATGGCAACACATCATTGGATCATAATATGTGGCATAAAGCACCATGTTCAAGTAGGGATTACAGCGGGGTGCGGGAGAGTGGACCGCGTAAAAGAGATGAGGATGGTGATGATGGTGGTGATGTGGATGAAGACGATCACCGCGGCGATGATTCCCCTTCCGATGGCACTCCGGCGCCACCGAGAGAGAGGAGGAGAGGTTCTCCCCCTTGTGCTTCCTCCTCCATGGCCTCCCCCTAGATGGGGAGAGGTTCTCCCTCTGGTCCTTGGCCTTCATGGCAATAATGGCCCCTCCGGGATCCTCCTCCATGGACTTCGGTGATGATGGCCCCCTCCGGCAGGGTGCCAGAGAGGGCCTTGATTGATTTATCGTGGCTACAGAGGCTTGCGGCGGTGGAACTTCCGATCTAGGTTATTTCGTGAAGGTTTCTGTATTTATAGGAGAGGATGGCGTCAAAAACAAGTCGGGGGGTACCCGAGGTGGCCACGAGATAGGGGGGCGCGCCCCCCATCCTCGTGGGGCCCACGGGACTCCCCTCCGGTAGATTTTTGTTCCAGCATTTTTTATTATTGTCCAAAAAAATCTCCGTTGATTTTCATCGCGTTCTGAGAACTTTTATTTCTGCACAAAAACAACACCATGGTAGTTGTGCTGAAAACAGCGTCAGTCCGGGTTAGTTCTAATCAAATCATACCAAAATCATATAAAACTACTTTAAACATGGCATGAATACTTCATAAATTATAGATACGTTGGAGACGTATTAGTGAATCCCAGAAATCATTTCCGTAGTTATCTACATCCCACATGGTGAATCCTAGAAATCGTTTCCGTAGGTATGTACATCCCACACGACGAATCCCAGAAAATCATTTCCGTAGGTATGTACATCCCACATAGTTCTTTGTGTGGAAACGTTTGTGCAAGGTGGCCTAACTCAAACAGTTCGCTGCCGGAAGCCGTGTGTGATTGTTAGTTGATCAAACACGCCTACTTTCTAGAAACCGTGCGGGTTGTTTGAGTTCATCACCCACGGTGCTGTCTGAGTAACCGTTTGCAATAGAAAACCCCAATAAGCAGGGTAATTAGCCTATTATTGATAATCCATGTACTAATCAAACTGATATTTCTTATAAAACACGCTAGATATTTCATATCCATATAAAAGCAACCAGGATTTCATAATCAAATTACATCAGATAGCTTCGGCACTCAGTTACGCCATCACACAACAACACCAAGTTTCACATGCAGCATGAAAAACCTTTGGAAAGTAGCATCATACACGATAAATAGACAGATGAATCTCATCTGGGAAACTGCAGAAGCGGAAGGCAAATATTGAGCCTTCAGTGTTGTTGAATGTCCTTGCAACTTTAGGCCAGTGGCTATGGATAATTGCCCGCCCAACCTTCGTCCTCTTCAGCAAGACTTCAATATTGTACCGTGGGTGTTGAATGAATACATTCCTCGCCTCTTGACCATGCAGGTGGTTTGAGAGGTAATCATCGGTGAACTGCTTTGAAAAGTATTGAAAACAAAGCTATGCATAAATCGCTGTTGTAAATTATGAAATGGCGCAAGGGGTAAAAACAAGGTAAAAGAGTTGGTACCATCCTGTAGTTGACTGATGTCTTCTTCATTATGCAAACAAAGATCTTGCTGTTATTCGTCGCAAGTTTCTTCATCCTAACAATCTTTCTGAGTTTCTTGACTTGACTGATATTCATTGACATCTCATTTCCCCATTTGCAAAATGGGTCGAACAGTGGGTCTAAGCCTTTGACAGCAGGACCTACATGTGCAAGACCAAATTGTAAGAAACCTAAATATTAGAATGATTCCTGCAACTGCACAATAATGTGCTATTAGCCAAAGGACCCTGCTTGAACAAACCTCGATGGTAAACCGCAGTGTCTCCCATTGTTTCCCTGCAACACACATAAGGAAGATCTTGATCAGGTTAACTAAGAGTTTCCATACTATCAGTAGAATATGTATTGAGTACAGCCAAATTCGATTGGTGTGACATGCATAACAATACAAAATTATACCCACAGCAAATGAAAATCAAATTGCAGAACTGAACCAAACAGTTAAATGGACACCAGACCAAATGAACCAAAATAGTTAACTGAGCACGACATTGCAGAATAGAAACATGTACTAGAAGATAAGACAGTTAACAAAACAAAGAATGCTTGAGAACAGTACTACGAAATGTAGCAATTGTTGGACCAAAGTGTTAACTGAACATTACATTTCAGAGGACCAAACTGTTAACTGAACATCAGATTGCATATTAACATTACAGAGGACAAATCACTAGAAGGCACTTGCGGTGGCCTCGAGAAAACATCATGAACTGTATTTTAAAGTAGACAACCGCATGGCGGTGTCGATGGTGGCCTCGAAGACGAGGTGCTCCCCCAAGATCTGGCGATCGACACGCATGGCAGCCATAGCGACCTCGTTCGCGCGTGCGGCCGCATGCTACTCAGCTCCATGTTATACTGCGTGTAAAATGGCTATGGGCAGCGCTTAATTGGAGGAGGAGGCGGTGATTTCGGTGCAAGGTGTCGCTCCGTCGGTCGGGGCATGTGGGATGGGAAAGGAGGAGGATGGTGTGGGTGGGGTGTGGATTACCTGACCATATCGACGAGGCCGCGCAGATGGAAGAAGGGTCGGTGGCAAGGAGGCCGCACACCAAGAAGAAGGGTCGGCGGCGAGGAGGGGGCGCTGCAACAAGAAGGGTCACCGGCGAGGAGGCGGCGGTGCAAGAAGAAGGGTAGCCGGCGAGGAGGCGGCGCTGCAAGAAGAAGGGTCACCGGCGAGGAGGCAGAGCAGCCAGTAAGCAGCAGTGAAGGTTTGAACTTGGAAAGCAAGGATGAACAGTGGAAATGTGACTTTTGGTAGGAGGGAGGGGGTGGGGATATAGATATTTCTGCGGTGGCCAAAAAATTTCGCTCGGTGCCGCGAGAAACTGGCACACAAGTGTGGTTCAAGCGGGGGCGGTGGACTGTAGATGGCTAAGCTTCCTGCGTAAGCCAGACAAGACGGTGCGCCAAGATATTTTATATTGCATCCCACACGATTATTTCTAGTAAATTGTTTGTGGTATACCTGGTTTTTTCATTATGTTTTGAAAGACAAAATGGTGTTACATAGGGAAAGGATGGTGTTTGAATTGCTAGAACATTTACGTACAGTGAACATGCAACTAGTACATGAGTGTCGTGTTTAAATTTGGAATTATTCCGGGTTTGTTTGGCATTTTTATGCACTAATTGAGTTTCTGGGCATTTAATGTGCATAATTCAAATTTGAACTCCAAGCACATGCTCCAATGCACCAAAGTTGTTTGAAAAATCGCATGTGTGTCCTTGGGTGAATTTCTAGGTCCCATGAAAGAGATGGGAGTGAAATTCAAACATCTGGGCATCGTGGCTCGGCCGGAAAGATTGAGAAACTTGGTTTTTAAATTCTAGTAAATCCAAAACACGCCTGAAAATCATGAAACTTGGCATGGTGTCAAGACATGGCACCAACATGCTGCGGTAATTTTTTGGCCGAATTGGGACAAGCTTTGGTGTAAGCTTCTTGCAAACCGGAGCTTCCCTGTTCCGAGAGGGAACGTGTCACCTCCGTGTGCGAAACGACATACGTACACTGCCTTCTCCCGCATTAATATTTTTACACAGGCAGATTAGACCAAATAGAAGTACTGTGCTAAATTTTGGAATTATTTCAGGTTTGTTTGGCCTTTTTTATGCAATCATTGAGTTTCTGGGCATTTAATGTGCATAATTCAAATTTGAACTACAAGCACAGGCTCCAGTGCACCAAAGTTGTTTGAAAAATCACATGTGTGCCCTTGCGTGAATTTCTAGGTCCCATGAAAGAGATGGGAGTGAAATTCAAACATCTGGGCGTCGTGGCTCGGCCGGAAAGATTGAGAAACTTGGTTTTAATTCCTGTAATTCCAAAACACGCCTGAAAATCATGAAACTTGGCATGGTGTCATGACATGGCACCGACATGCTGCGGTCATTTTTTTGCCGAATTGGGACAAGCTTTGGTGTAAGCTTCTTGCAAACCGCAGCTTCCCTCAAGAAGGCTCGTGGTTCCGAGAGGGAACGTGTCACCTCCGTGTGCGAAACGACATACGTACACTGCCTTCTCCCGCCTTAATTTTTTTACACAGACATACTAGACAGAATAGAAGTACCGTGCTAAATTTTGGAATTATTCCGAGTTCGTTTGGCCTTTTTTATGCATTAATTGAGTTTCTGCGCATTTAATGTGCATAATTCAAATTTGAACTACAAGCACAGGCTCCAGTGCACCAAAGTTGTTTGAAAAATCACATGTATGTCCTTGGGTGAATTTCTAGGTCCCATGCAAGAGATGGGAGTGAAATTCAAACATCTGGGCGTCGTGGCTCGGCCGGAAAGATTGAGAAACTTGGTTTTTTAATTCCTGTAAATCCAATACACGCCGGAAAATCACGAAACTTGGCATGGTGTCATGACATGGCACCAACATGCTGCGGTAATTTTTTTGGACGAATTGGGACAAGCTTTGGTGTAAGCTAATTGCAAACCGGAGCTCAAGAGGGCTCGTGGTTCCGAGAGGGAACGTGTAACTTCCGTGTGCGAAATGACATACGGACACTGCCTTCTCCCGCCTTAATTTTTTTACACAGGCAGATTAGACCAAATAGAAGTATCGTGCTAAATTTTGGAATTATTCCAGGTTCGTTTGGCCTTTTTATGCATTAATTGAGTTTCTGTGCATTTAATGTGCATAATTCAAATTTAAACTACAAGCACAGGCTCCAATGCACCAAAGTTGTTTGAAAAATCACATGTGTGTGCTTGGGTGAATTTATAGGTCCCATGAAAGAGATGGGAGTGAAATTCAAACATCTGGGCGTCGTGGCTCGGCCGGAAAGATTGAGAAACTTTGTTTTTTTAATTCCTGTAATTCCAAAACACGCCTGAAAATCATGAAACTTGGCATGGTGTCATGACACGGCACCAACATGCTGCGGTAATTTTTTGGCCGAATTGGGACAAGCTTTGGTGTAAGCTTCTTGCAAACCGCAGCTTCCCTCAAGAAGGCTCGTGGTTCCGAGAGGGAACATGTCACCTCCGTGTGCGAAACGACATACGTACACTGCCTTCTCCCGCCTTAATTTTTTTACACAGACATACTAGACAGAATAGAAGTACCGTGCTAAATTTTGGAATTATTCCGAGTTCGTTTGGCCTTTTTTATGCATTAATTGAGTTTCTGCGCATTTAATGTGCATAATTCAAATTTGAACTACAAGCACAGGCTCCAGTGCAACAAAGTTGTTTGAAAAATCACATGTGTGTCCTTGGGTGAATTTCTAGGTCCCATGCAAGAGATGGGAGTGAAATTCAAACATCTGGGCATCGTGGCTCGGCCGAAAAGATTGAGAAACTTCGTTTTTTAATTCCTGTTAATCCATAACACGCTTGAAAATCATGAAACTTGGCATGATTTCATGACATGTTACCAACATGCTGCGGCAATTTTTTTGGCCGAATTGGGACAAGCTTTGGTGTAAGCTTCTTGCAAACCGGAGCTTCCCTTAAGAAGGCTTGTGGTTCCGAGAGGGAACGTGTCACTTCCGTGTGTGAAACGACATACATACATTGTCTTCTCCCGCGTTAATTTTTTGCACAGGCAGATTAGACCAAATAGAAGTACCGTGCTAAATTCTGGAATTATTCCGGGTTCGTTTGGCCTTTTTATGCATTAATTGAGGTTCTGCGCATTTAATGTGCATAATTCAAATTTAAACTACAAGTACAGGCTCCAGTGCACCAAAATTGTTTGAAAAATCATGTGTGTCTTTGGGTGAATTTCTAGGTCCCTTGCAAGAGATGGGAGTGAAATTAAAACATCTGGGCGTCATGGCTCGGCCAGAAAGCTTGAGAAACTTGGTTTTTTAATTCTTGTAAATCCAAAACACGCTTGAAAATCATGAAACTTGGCATGGTGTCATTACATGGCACCAACATGCTGCGGTAATTTTTTTGGCCGAATTGGGCCAAGCTTTGGTGTAAGCTTCTTGCAAACCGGAGCTTCCCTCAAAAAGGCTCATGGTTCCGAGTGGGAACGTGTCACCTCCGTGTGCGAAACAACATACGTACACTGCCTTTTCCCGCCTTATTTTTTTCACACACGCAGATTAGACCAAATAGAAGTACCGTACTAAATTTTGGAATTATTCCGGGTTCGTTTGGCCTTTTTTATGCATTAATTGAGTTTCTACGCATTTAATGTGCATAATTCAAATTGGAACTACAAGCACAGGCTCCAGTGCACCAAAGTTGTTTGAAAAATCACATGTGTGTCCTTAGGTGATTTTCTAGGTCCCATGCAAGAGATGGGAGTGAAATTCAAACATCTGTGCGTCGTGGCTCGGCCGGAAAGATTGAGAAACTTGGTTTTCTAATTCTGTAATTCCAAAACACGCGTGAAAATCATGAAACTTGGCATGGTGTCATGACATGGCACCAACATGCTGCAGTAATTTTTCTGGCCGAATTGGGACAAGCTTTGGTGTAAGCTTCTTGCAAACCAGAGCTTCCCTCAAGAAGGCTCGTGGTTCCGAGAGGGAACGTGTCACCTCCGTGTGCGAAACGACATACGTACACTGCCTTCTCCCGCCTTAATTTTTTTACACAAGCAGATTAGACCAAATAGAAGTATCGTGCTAAGTTTTAGAATTATTCCGGGTTCGTTTGGCCTTTTTTATACATTAATTGAGTTTCTTCGCATTTAGTGTGCATAATTCAAATTTGAACTACAAACACAGGCTCCAGTGCACCAAAGTTGTTTGAAAAATCACATGTGTGTCCTTGGGTGAATTTCTAGGTCCCATGCAAGAGATGAGAGTGAAATTCAAACATTTGGGCGTCGTGGCTCGGCCGGAAAGATTGAGAAACTTGTTTTTTTAATTCCTGTAATTCCAAAACACGTATGAAAATCATGAAACTTGGCAGGGTGTCATGACATGGCACCAACATGGTGTGGTAATTTTTCTGTCCGATTTGCGAAGGCGCACACATTAACAATCAACAAAGTCATTTTGGAACAAGTGTTATCACGTTACAAATCGGAAATGCAAGTATTATTGAAACTGTGGGCGTTCTACTTACCAATTACGTAGGCGCACACATTAACAATCAACAAAGTCATTTTGGAACAAGTGTTATCACGTTACAAATCGGAAATGCAAGTATTATTGAAACTGTGGGCGTTCTACTTACCAATTACGTGTGGCCACGCGTCCCCTTTTTTTATTCGCTAGGAGGTGCCATGCGGAGTAGCTATTTGAGTATGGGAGGCGTGCGATGAGACCCCTGCGCGTGCTCATCGGGAGGAGAGCCCTTTGACCACTACCCGTCGCGCACCTCCCTCCCAACGTCTCCATTAATGGCGCCCGAGCACCTGTTCTAAGGCGTGGCTATATGTCTCACTGGACTGAGATTTAAGAGAGAAAAATGAAAATCTAAAAAGAAAGTTTTGCACGGATCTCGATGTAAGATCCGACGGACCTATATAGCATCGATTGTGACTTATAGCAAGCGTGATGAATATAAGGACGATGACAGTGGGTAATAATTGTCTTACATATTTAGAAACATAATTAAAAAAGCCACATGCGGCAATGCCCGAAATACACAAGGGCAAAAGAAGAAGGAAGACAACGATCTGGCTCGCTGATCTCTACTTTGATGATGTGTTGCTGCAGGCCGCGGGAACTAGTCTCCGCGGCGAGCGGCGACGAGCTCTTTCTTGTCCTCCAGATGCTGCTTGAGAGTATCCACGGATTCCTCCACCAGCCTTCTGCACTCGATGCGCACCATGGCATTCTCGTCCATAAGTTTCTCGACGATGACGCCGGTCCTCTTCAACAAGGAAGTGGTATGCTCCTGCTGCTCCGCACTTCCGACGATCTTCGCCCTCAGCAGGTCGCGCTCGGCCTGGAGCTTTGCATTGCTCTCATTTAGTTGCCGGATGACACCGGTAGACTGTTCAAACGAGGCGTTCAGGTCATCCTGCAACCTCGCCCACCTGGAGATCTGATCCATCTGACTAAGGACGAGGGCAGGCATGCGCCTGCAAGAGTCCTCGCCTGACCGTGAGACACTTTCCCAGGCCGCCGCGGCGTTGGAGGACATCTCTGCTGCATTCGCGACGCGGCGGGACATCTCTTCTGCTTCCGCGGCGCGGCCGGCCAAGTCTGTTGCATCGACGGCGCCGCGGGACCTTTGTGCTGCGACGGCCGTGCGGCAGGACATGTTGCCTGCTTTCGCGGCGAGGCGAGACATCTCTCGTGCTTCCGCTTCCAGGCTCGCCTCTCCCTGGTGGCAACCTCTCGACCCAGAACTCACACTGGCCATGGCGGACGCAAGGGAACAATGATATGACTTGTTTGTTTTTGACTTTTTGTGGATGAGGAGTTGAGGAGGAATGTGCAGTCATCTTGGAGTAGTAGTAGTTATAACCGCGTAGTAATACGCTCCTAAGTGGGAAACCGTTTAGGTTTTGATCGGTGTGAACAGGTTTGCAATTTGGAATGTGACGGGATGCATGCTCAAAATTTACTGACGGTTATAAGTGCGGCACTCTTCCCGGAAGGCGTAACGTGGGCACGTATGCCTTCTCGGCCGCGTACGTGGCGTTTGCACTATAGGGTGCACCGCAATAGGCAATGTCAGCACATGTCTTGGTAAAACAACCGTGTGCGCTCATTATTACCATCGCAGACGCTTCTTTTAATTAGAATGTATGTGCCCGTCTAGCGCACACACGTTGATCTATCTAACTGTTTCAGTTTGTTGTGGCTAATCGCAAACAGTTCATCCATGTGAAGTGTATGCCATCAATCGCAGACAATTTGATCTGGCTGACCCGTTTTTGTTCTTTTGCCTAATCACAAACAATTAATCCTTCTGAAGCGTATGCCCTCAATCACACACACCTTGATCTGGCTGACCATTTCTTTTGTGTTGCCTAATCACAAACAGTTCATCTGAGTGAACTGTATACTCTATATCGCACACACCTTCATCAGGCTGCCCGTTTCTTTTGTTCCACCTCATCGCAAACAGTTCATTGGACTAAACCGTATGCCCTGGATCGCACACGCAACTAAAATCTGAACCGTGTTTGATGGCTCCGCAATCGCAAATGTTTTGCACCTTTTTTGACGGTTCTTTTACACCATCGTTTGCGATTATTGCATCGCACACAATTTCCTTGAAGGGTCTCTGATCATAGTGTCGTGTTAGCAGCATCCTGCAGTAGTGTACGGGCTTCTACCAAGAACCGTTCTTACCTACGCATCAAAACCACAACGATTTTTCGCCAAGTGTGTTGTTTTGACCTTCAACAAGGACCGGGCGTAGTCAAACTCGATTCAACTAAAGGTGGAGAAACAGACGCCCACCAGCCACTTGTGTGCGAAGTACGTCGGTAGAACCAGTCTCATGAACACGGTCATGTAATGTCGGTCTGTGCCGCTTCATCCAACAATTCCGCCGAATCAAAGTAAGACATGCTGGTAAGCAGTATGACTATTATCGCCCACAACTCATTGTGTTCTACTCGTGCATATAACATCTACGCATAGACCTCGCTATATACCACTGTTGGGGAACGTAGTATTTCAAAAAAATTCCCACGGTCACACAAGATCTATCTAGGAGAAGCATAGCAATGAGCGGGGAGAGTATGTCCATGGACCCTCGTAGACCGAAAGCGGAAGCGTTTAGTAACGCGGTTGATGTAGTCGAACGTCTTCGCGATCCAACCGATCCAAGTACCGAACGTACGGCACCTCCGCGATCAGCACATGTTCAGCTCGGTGACATCCCTCGAACTCTTGATCCAGTTGAGGCCGAGGGAGAGTTCCGTCAGCACGACGGCGTAGTGACGGTGATGATGAAGTTATCGGCGCAGGGCTAAGCCTAAGCGCTACGACAATATGACCGAGGTGTGTAACTGTGGAGGGGGGCACGGCACACAGCTAAAAGATCAACTTGTGTGTTCTAGGGTGCCCCCCTGCCCCTGTATATAAAGGAGGGAGGGGGAGGCCGGCCGGCTAGGCTAGGGCACGCCGGGACAAGGGGAATCCTACTAGGACTCCAAGTCCTAGTATGTTTCCACCTAAAGGAGAAGTGGGAAGGAAGGGAGAGGGGGGCCGCGCCCCCAACCCCTTGTCCAATTCGGACTAGGCTTGGGGGGGCACGCGCCACCTCCTGGCTGCCGCCTCTCCTTCCCACTAAGGCCCACTAAGGCCCATCAACTCCCCGGGGGGTTCCGGTAACCTCCCGGTACTCCGGAAAATAGCTGAACTTCTCCAGAACCATTCCGATGTCCGAATATGGCCTTCCAATATGTCAATATTTATGTCTCGACCATTTCGAGACTCCTCGTCATGTCCGTGATCTCATACGGGACTCCGAACAAACTTCGGTTCATCAAATCACATAATTCATAATACAAATCATCATCGAACGTTAAGCGTGCGGACCCTACTGGTTCGAGAACTATGTAGACATGACCGAGACACATCTCCTGTCAATAACAAATAGCGGAACTTGGATGCTCATATTGGCTCCTACATATTCTAGGAAGATCTTTATAGGTCAAACCGCATAACAACATACGTTGTTCCCTTTGTCGTCGGTATGTTACTTGCCCGAGATTCGATCGTCGGTGTCATCATACCTAGTTCAATCTCGTTACCGGCAAGTCTCTTTACTCGTTCTGTAATGCATCATCCTGTGACTAACTCATTAGTCACATTGCTTGCAAGGCTTATAGTGATGATCATTACCGAGAGGGCCCAGAGATACCTCTCCGACATTCGGAGTGACAAATCCTAATGTCGATCTATGCCAACTCAACAAACACCATCGGAGACACCTGTAGAGCATCTTTATAATCACCCAGTTACGTTGTGACGTTTGATAGCACACTAAGTGTTCCTTCGGTATTCGGGAGTTGCATAATCTCATAGTCATAGGAACATGTATAAGTCATGAAGAAAGCAATAGCAATAAACTAAACGATCATAGTGCTAAGCTAATGGATGGGTCTTGTCCATCACATCATTCTCTAATGATTTTATCCCGTTCATCAAATGACAACACATGTCTATGGCTAGGAAACTTAACCATCTTTGATTAACGAGCTACTCAAGTATAGGCATACTAGGGACACTTTGTTTGTACATGTAGTAAGTTTCCAGTTAATACAATTGTAGCGTGAATAATGAACATTTATCATGATATAAGGAAATATAAATAACAACTTTATTATTGCCTCTAGGGCATATTTTCTTCATTCCGATCAACAATATGTCATCCACATATAATATCAGAAATGCTACAGAGCTCCCACTCACTTTCTTGTAAATACAGGCTTCTCCAAACGTCTGTATAAAACCATATGCTTTGATCACACTATCAAAACTTATATTCCAACTCCGAGAGGCTTGCACCAGTCCATAAATGGATCGTTGGAGCTTGCACACTTTCTTAGCACCTTTTGGATCGACAAAACCTTCTGGTTGCATCATATACAACTCTTCTTTAAGATATACATTAAGGAATGCAGTTTTGACATCCATTTGCCAAATTTCATAATTATAAAATGCGGCAATTGCTCACATGATTCGAACAGACTTAAGCATCGCTACGGGTGAGAAGGTCTCATCGTAGTCAACTCCTTGAACTTGTCGAAAGCCTTTCGCAACAAGTCGAGCTTTGTAGACAGTAACATTACCGTCAGCGTCAGTCTTCTTCTTGAAGATTCATTTATTCTCTATGGCTTGCCGATCATCGGGCAAGTCAACCAAAGTCCACACTTTGTTCCCATACATGGATCCCATCTCAGATTTCATGGCCTCAAGTCATTTTGCGGAATCTGGGCTCATCATCGCTTCCTCATAGTTCGTAGGTTCGTCATGATGAAGTAACATGACCTCCAGAACAGGATTACCGTACCACTCTGGTGCGGATCTTACTCTGGTTGACCTACGAGGTTCGGTAGTAACTTGATCAGAAGTTTCATGATCATTATCATTAGCTTCCTCACTAATTGGTGTAGGAATCACTGGACCTGATTTCTATGATGAACTACTTTCCAATAAGGGAGCAAGTACAATTACCTCATCAAGTTCTACTTTCCTCCCACTCACTTCTTTCGAGAGAAACTCATTCTCTAGAAAGGATCCATTCTTAGCAACGAATATCTTGCCTTCGGATCTGTGATAGAAGGTGTACCCAACAGTCTCCTTTGGGTATCCTATGAAGACACATTTCTCTGATTTGGGTTCGAGCTTATCAGGTTGAAGCTTTTTCACATAAGCATCGCAGCCCCAAACTTTAAGAAACGACAACTTGGGTTTTCTTGCCAAACCACAGTTTGTATGGTGTCGTCTCAACAGATTTAGATGGTGCCCTATTTAACGTGAATGTAGCCGTCTCTAAAGCATAACCCCAAAACGATAGCTGTAAATCAGTAAGAGACATCATAGATAGCACCATATCTAATAAAGTACGATTACGACGTTCAGACACACCATTACGCTGTGGTATTCCAGGTGGCATGAGTTGCGAAACTATTCCACATTGTTTCAAATGAAGACCAAACTCGTAACTCAAATATTCACCTCGACGATCAGATCGTAGAAACTTTATTTTCTTGTTACGATGATTTTCCACTTCTCTCTGTAATTCTTTGAACTTTTGAAATGTTTCAGACTTATGTTTCATCAAGTAGATATACCCATATCTGCTCAAATCATCTGTGAAGGTCAGAAAATAACGATACCCGCTACGAGCCTCAACACTCATCGGACCACATACATCAGTATGTATTATTTCCAACAAGTCTGTTGCTCGCTCCATTGTTCCGGAGAACGGAGTCTTAGCCATCTTGCCCATGAGGCATGGTTCGCAAGCATCAAGTGATTCATAATCAAGTGATTCCAAAAGCCCATCAGCATGGAGTTTCTTCATGCGCTTTACACCAATATGACCTAAACGGCAGTGCCACAAATAAGTTGCACTATCATTATTAAACTTATATCTTTTGGCTTCAATACTATGAATATGTGTATCACTACTATCGAGATTCAACAAAAATAGACCACTCATCAAGGATGCATGACCATAAAAGATATTACTCATATAAATAGAACAACCATTATTCTCTTATTTAAATGAATAACCGTCTCGCATCAAACAAGATCCAGATATAATGTTCATGCTTAACGCTGGCACCAAATAACAATTATTCAGGTCTAAAACTAATCTCGAAGGTAGATGTAGAGGTAGCATGCCGACGGCGATCACATCGACTTTGGAACCATTTCCCATGCGCATCGTCACCTCGTCCTTAGCCAATCTTCGCTTAATCCATAGCCCCTGTTTCGAGTTGCAAATATGAGCAACATAACCAGTATCAAATACCCAGGCGCTACTACAAGCATTAATAAGGTACACATCAATAACATGTATGTCAAATATACCTTTCACTTTGCCATCCTTCTTATCCGCCAAATACTTGGGGCAGTTCCGCTTCCAATGGCCAGTCCCTTTGCAGTAGAAGCACTCAGTCTCAGGCTTAGGTTCAGATTTGGGCTTCTTCACTTGAGCAGCAACTTGCTTGCCGTTCTTCTTGAAGTTCCCCTTCTTCCCTTTGCCCTTTTTCTTGAAACTAGTGGTCTTGTTTACCATCAACACTTGATGCTCCTTCTTGATTTCTACCTCTGCAGCCTTTAGCATCGCGAAGAGCTCAGGAATTGTATTATCCATCCCTTGCATATTATAGTTCATCACGAAGCTTTTGTAGCTTGGTGGCAGCGATTGAAGAACTCTGTCAATGACACTATCAACTGAAAGATTAACTCCCAGTTGAGTCAACTGATTGTGGTACCCAGACATTTTGAGTATATGTTCACTGACAGAACTATTCTCCTCCATTTTGCAGGTGTAGAACTTATTGGAGACTTCATATCTCACAATCCGGGCATTTGCTTGAAATATTAACTTCAACTCCTCGAACATCTCATATGCTCCATGACGTTCAAAACAACGTTGAAGTCCCGGTTCTAAGCCGTAAAGCATGGCACACTGAACTATCGAGTAGTCATCAGCTTTGCTCTGCCAGGCGTTCATAACGTCCGGCGTTGCTCCTGCAGCGGGTCTTGCACCTAGCGGCGCTTCCAGGATGTAATTCTTCTGTGCAGCAATGAGGATAATCCTCAAGTTACGGACCCAGTCCATGTAGTTGCTACCATCATCTTTCAACTTAGCTTTCTCTAGGAACGCATTAAAATTCAAAGGAACAGTAGCACGGGCCATTGATCTACAACAACATAGACATGCAAAACACTATCAGGTACTAAGTTCAATTAATCATATTACTTAAGAACTCCCACTTAGATAGAAATCCCTCTAATCATCTAAGCGATCACGTGATCCATATCAACTAAACCAAGTCCGATCATCACGTGAGATGGAGTAGTTTTCAGTGGTGAAGATCAGTATGTTGAACATATCTACTATATGATTCACGCACGACCTTTCGGTCTCAGTGTTCCGAGGCCATATCTACATATTCTAGGCTCGTCAAGTTTAACCTGAGTATTTTGCGTGTGCAAAACTGGCTTGCACCCGTTGTATGTGAATGTAGAGCTTATCACACCCGATCATCATGTGGTCACTCGGTACGACGAACTGTAGCAACGGTGCATACTCAAGGAGAACACTTATACCTTGAAATTTAGTGAGAGATCATCTTATAATGCTACCGCCGTACTACGCAAAATAAGATGCATAAAAGATAAACATCACATGCAATCAAAATAAGTAATATGATATGGCCATCATCATCTTGTTCCTTTAATCTCCATCTCCAAAGCACCGTCATGATCACCATCGTCACCGGCTTGACACCTTGATCTCCATCGTAGCATCGTTGTCGTCTCGCCAACTATTGCTTCTACGACTATCACTACCGCTTAGTGATAAAGTAAAGCAATTACATGGCGATTGCATTTCATACAATAAAGCGACAACCATATGGCTCCTGCCAGTTGCCGATAACTGTTACAAAACATGATCATCTCATACAACAATTTATATATCATCACGTCTTGACCATATCACATCACAGCAAGCCCTGCAAAAACAAGTTAGACGTCTTCTACTTTTTTGTTGCAAGTTCTACGTGGCTGCTATGGGATTCTAGCAAGAACCGTTCTTACCTACGCATCAAAACCACAACGAATTTTCGTCAAGTGTGATGTTTTAACCTTCAACAAGGACCGGGCGTAGTAAAACTCGATTGAACTAAAGTTGGAGAAACAGACACCCGCTAGCCACCTGTGTGCAAAGCACGTCAGTAGAACCAGTCTCATGAACACGGTCATCTAATGTTGCCCTGTCGGTCCGGGCCACTTCATCCAACAATACCGCCGAATCAAAGTAAGACATGCTGGTAAGCAGTATGACTATTATCGCCCACAACTCATTGTGTTCTACTCGTGCATATAACATCTACGCATAGACCTGGCTCGGATGCAACTGTCGGGGAACGTAGTATTTCAAAAAAAAATCCTATGATCACATAAGATCTATCTAGGAGAAGCATAGCAACGAGCGGGGAGAGTGTGTCCACGTACCCTCATAGACCGAAAGCGGAAGCGTTTAGTAACACGGTTGATGTAGTCGAACGTCTTCGCAATCCAACCGATCCAAGTTCCGAACGTACGACACCTCCGTGATCAGCACACGTTCAGCTCGGTGATGTCCCTCGAACTCTTGATCCAGTTGAGGCCGAGGGAGAGTTCCATCAGCACGACGGCGTGGTGACGGTGATGATGAAGTTACCGGCACAGGGCTTCGCCTAAGCACTACGACGATATGACCGAGGTGTGTAACTGTGGAGGGGGGCACCGCACACGGCTAAAAGATCAACTTGTGTGTCTATGGGGTGCTCCCTGGCCACGTATATAAAGGAGGGGAGAGAAGAGGTGGCCGGCCCAAGGGGGGCGCACCAGGTGTGGGGAATCCTACTAGGACTCCCAGTCCAAGTAGGATTCCCCTCCTCTTTCCTATTCCTAGTAGGAGACAGAGGGAAGGAGGAGGAGAGAAGGAAAGGCCCCCCCGCCAAACCCTAGTATAATTCGGTTTGGGCTAGGGGGGCATGCGCCACTCCCTGGCCGGCCTCCTTTCTTCCACCACTAGGCCCATGAGGCCCAATAACTTCCTGGGGGGGGGGGGTCCGGTAACCCCCGGTACTCCGAAACTCATCCGAAACGACCCAAACCATTCCGGTGTCCGAATGTAACCTTCCAATATATGAATATTTATTTCTCGACCATTTCGAGACTCCTCGTCACGTCCGTGATCTCATCCGGGACTCCGAGCAAACTTCGGTTCATCAAATCACATAACTCATAATACAAATCGTCATCGAACGTTAAGCGTGCAGACCCTATGGGTTCGAGAACTATGTAGACATGACCGAGACACATCTTCGGTCAATAGGCAATAGCTGAACCTGGATGCTCATATTAGCTCCTACATATTTTTACGAAGATCTTTATTGGTCAAACCGCATAACAACATACGTTGTTCCCTTTGTCATCGGTATGTTACTTGCCCGAGATTTGATCGTCGGTATCATCATACCTAGTTCAATCTCGTTACCGGTAAGTCTCTTTACTCGTTCCGTAATGCATCATCCTGTGACTAACTCATTAGTCACATTGCTTGCAAGGCTTATAGTGATGATCATTACCGAGAGGGCCCAGAGATACCTCTCCGATACACGGAGTGACAAATCCTAATCTCGATCTATGCCAACTCAACAAACACCATCGGAGACACCTGTAGAGCATCTTTATAATCACCCAGTTATGTTGTGATGTTTGATAGTACACTAAGTGTTCCTCCGGTATTCGGGAGTTGCATAATCTCATAGTCATAGGAAGATGTCTAAGTAATGAAGAAAGCAATAGCAATAAACTAAACGATCATAGTGCTAAGCTAACGGATGGGTCTTGTCCATCACAGCATTCTCTAATGATGTGATCCCGTTCATTATATGACAACACATGTCTATGGCTAGGAAACTTAACCATCTTTGATTAACGAGCTAGTCAAGTAGAGGCATACTATGGACACTCTGTTTGTCTATGTATTTACACATGTACTAAGTTTCCAGTTAATACTATTCTAGCATGAATAATAAACATTTATCATGATATAAGGAAATATAAATAACAACTTTATTATTGCCTCTAGGGCATATTTCCTTCAATCTCTACTTTGCTGCATCACCCTTTCCTCTTCAAGGGAAAAACCAACGCAAGCTCAAGAAGTAGCAATCATCCACGACGAAGGCGAGGGAGGAGGAGGGGATATGAGGACGGGCAGGTGGAAGACTCGGATCCCACCCAGTCCAGCAACTACCGGCAGCAGCAGTCCTACACCCAGACAGCCATGCAACAGTCCTACACCCAGATAGCTACGCAACAGTCCTACACCGAGACCGGCGATGGCACACAGCAACAGCCACATTAGGCCGCCAGAGAGCAGCATCCGGAGGGGGAGGAGGAGGACAGCGAAGACGATGATCCGGATGATACAACTGGTGATCCGAAGAAGAAGGGTAGAGGAGAAGGCTTCAACATGCAGGAGGACGAGCTGTTGTGTGATGCATGGTCGGCCACTAGCCTCGATCTTGTCCATGGCATGGAGCAAAAGGCACAACCTTCTGGAGGAACATTCACATATGGTTCCATGCTCACAAGCATTCCGCGCCCTACTACGACGTGTTGATCCGCAACCGTGAGTGGAAGTCCCTCAACCATCGATGGTACACCATCCAAGAGGTCGTCTCCAAGTATTGCGGGCACTTGAAGCATCTCATTGCACGGTGGCCTAGCGGTGCACAAATCACCGAGCAATTAAGTTGAGCACTAGTGGATATGCTTTAGTTTTTTGCTCACTAGACGGATATGCGTAGTTTTACTTTCTAGCCTACTTGTGCTTGTGCGGTGTACAAGAAGTTGGAGAAGAAGTCCTTCACCGTCATGCATTGTTGATTGAAGTTGAATGGGCAGCGTAAGTGGAACCTTTTCATTGCCAAGACCGCCGCCCAAGCCAAAGAGGAAGAAACCGGTGACCCTACTGACCCAACCCAAGAACCGCCAAAGAAGGTTAGACGAAATTTACAGGCAAGAAGTGGGAGGAGGAGAGGGTAAAACGAGAAGGTGTGGCGGCCAAGCTGACGGAGAGGTTCGAGGAGATCTTGGCGAAGAAGGAGGAGGCATGTGTGAGACGCTCGGACATCAAGGAGGAGAGAAAGGCGGAGAGGTTCAAGCAGTTGATTTAGGCGACGGAGAAGAAGATAAGCTCGAAGAGAGGAGGACCATGATCGAAGAGAGGAAGACGGTGCTCGAGGAGAAGAAGGTCGCGCTCGAGGAAAAGAAGGTCGCGCTCGAGAAAAAGAGGGTGAAGATCGCCGCCAATGCGGAGGACGCCAAGATGTTGGCATTGAATATCGACTCTTTGGATGCTGACGCTAGAATTATCATGCAATTCGTCCACTACCACATGTTGGAGCGGCAGAAAGATGAGTTGGTGGCGGCGGAAGATGAGGACGCGACGGAGGCGGACGTGAACACAGAGGTCGCTTACGCGACGGTGACGGCACCTCCTTGATCGAGGAGCAGCTTCCTGGGATTGCCGGTTCGGCAGGGCAGAAATGCGCGGACTACCGGACTAATATCACTGGTAAAAAAAGACACATCCGTGACATTTTGGGCCGAACGAATTTTTTTTCTGTCATACATATGACACTTCTATGACGATAATTGTGACAAAACCCGGTATCATCATAGATGTGGTGGGCTCCTACTTCTATGACAAAAAATCATGACAGAAAATGGGCTTTTCGTCCTGGGCGGGCCGGAGATGCAGCTGCATGACATTCTTTGGGCCGTCCATGATGGAAAAAACCGTGGTAGAAGTGAGGGCGAGGAAAATTTCAGGGAGTTCCCGGTTACGGTGGGAGGTCGGGGGCCGAGCGATGCGCGTTTCTCTCGTACACGTACGCGCGTGTGTACGAGGCGTTGGCTCTAACTGAACCCGAGCGAGGCGTTGGGCTCTAACTGAACCCGAGCGATTGCACTGCAGGCTATGCGTTATTGAACCCGAGCGATCGATCGATGGCTGTTAACTGAACCCGATCGAGCGATTCCTTCGCTACTACTGCTAACTGAAGCCGATCGATTGGATGAACAGTGAGCGTTGCGGGAGGGGGTTTGGATGAACAGTGAGCGGTGGCGTTGCCTCTGGATGAACAGGACCCCGTGGTGTGGAGGGCTGGATGAACAGTAGACGGTGGAGGGGTGCCCGTGGAGGGGTGGTTGAACAGGACCCCGTGGTGTGGAGGGCTGGATGAACAGTAGACGGTGGAGGGGTGCCCGTGGAGGGGTGGTTGAACAGTAGCCGGTGGAGTACGCGCGGTGGAGGCTGGATGAACAGGAGCCCGTGGAGGCTGGAGGAGGTCGACGGTAGCCCGCGGAGGCTGGAGGACGTCGACGGTGGAGATGAACAGTATCCCGTGGAGTCCCGTTTTGCGGTACGCCACACCCCTCCCGATGAACAGGACCCCCGTTTCGACCGTAGGAGGTCTGTTTCGTCCGTTTTGCGGTACGCCACACCCCTCCCGATCAACAGGACCCCCGTTTCGACCGTAGGAGGTCTGTTTCGTCCGTTTTGCGGTACGCCACACCCCTCCCGATCAACAGGACCCCCGTTTCGACCGTAGGAGGTCCGTTTCCTCCGTTTTGCGGTATGCCACATCCCTCCCGATCAACAGGACCCCCGTTTCGACCGTAGGAGGTCCGTTTCCTCCGTTTTGTGGTGCGCCACACTCCTCCCGATCAACAGGACCCCCGTTTCGACCGTAGGAGGTCCGTTTCCTCCGTTTTGCGGTACGCCACACCCCTCCCCATGAACACGACGCATTCCGTTGCCTCCCCATGAACACGACGACGACGTTGTTTCTCCGTTCTGACCCAGCCATGTACACGAGCCCTCGCCGTACGTATGCGCGAGTAGGCGTTCGAGACCCTGCCTGTATGTACGTACGTGGTCGTATTTTGTTTCTTGCATCCTGGCCGCTGTACGTACGTGTACATGCTACGTGCGCGCCTCTACTACGACACGTACGCGCCTCTACTACGACACGTGCGCGCCTCTACATCGACTAGTATATATGTACGTACACGTTCGCGACCAGAATGACAACGCTACGTACGCTTCGACCAGGTGGGTCCCGACTGTCAGGCACTTCCTTGCCTGTGAAGATGTAGCTGGTGGGTCCCAGCAGTCTGGGGGGCGAATCGTTTTGGGTTTTTTTGCCCGGACGCACTTCCTTGCGTGCGAAGATGTACTAGTGGGACCCGGCAGTCAGGGGGGCGAATCGTTTTTTTTTTGCCCGGACGCACTTCCTTGCGTGCGAAGGTGTACCTGGTGGGTCCCAGCTGTCAGGGGGAAACGTTTTTTTCGCGAAATACGGTGGCCCGTCCGGTGGGTCCCTGCTGTTAGGTGGAGGAATCATTATTTTCCGCGTAATAAGGAGGCACTTCCTTGCTGCCGCCGTGGACCCAGCTGTCAGCCTCTCCATGTACAGTCCACGTCCGATGGAAGTCGTTCCTTGACCACGTTGACCACGCCGCACCGAGAGCACCAGGGCGGTGGACGACGGCAAGGCCTAGGAAGGGGACGACGCGGAGCTGGTGAAGACGTGGCAGTGGATGCCCATACGGAGAGGAGTATGAGGGTCACTCGTTCGGCTGCGGTGTGAGGCTGCCGTCGCCGCAGGGCCTGGCCAACGGTGGGAATAATAGGGGGCGGTGAGGCCTCCGCGGCAGCACAGCCGGCCACGGGAGGCAGGAGTAGGCGGCACGACCGGCGCTGCTTTGGGCGGCTGGAGCAAGAAGACCAGAGGTTGAAGAAGCACTACGGCCATTGGATGGACATCGTACGGTCACTGGAGCTAGAATCGTTCATATTGACTAAGTTGACAAAGCCCTCCGTCCCCGTCAACTTAGTAGGCCCACAAGTCAGCCTCCCACCAAGGTGGGTTCCAGCTAGCAGGGGGAGTATTCATTTTTTTGTGCGTAATAAGGAGGCACTTCCGGTGGGTCCGAGCTGACAGCGGGGGGAACGTTTTTTTCGCGAAATACGGTGGCCCGTCCGGTGGGTCCCAGCAGTCAGGGGGAAACATTTTTTTCGCGAAATAAGGTGGCCCGTCCGGTGGGTCCCCGCTGTCAGGTGGAGGAATAATTATTTTGCGCGTAATAAGGTGGCACTTCCTTGCGGCCGCCGTGGACCCAGCTGTCAACCTCTCCACGTGCAGTACTCTTCCGATGGAAGTCGGTCATTGACCACGTTGACCACGCCGTGCCAAGAGCACCAGGGCGGTGCATGACGGCGAGGCCTAGGAAGGGGACGACGTGGAGCCGGGGAAGACGCGGCAGTGGAAGCCCGCGCGGAGAGGAGTACGAGGGTTCACTGGTTCGGCTGCGGTGTGAGGCTGCCGTCGCCGCAGAATAACAGGGGGTGTGGGTGAGTGGAGGGATGGCCTGGCCAGCGGTGGGAGTAGTATGGGGGCGGTGAGGCCTCCGCGGCAGCACAGCCGGCCACGGGAGGCAGGAGCAGGCGGCACGACCGGCGCTGCTTTGGGCGGCTGGACCAAGAAGACCAGAGGTTGAAGAAGCACTACGGCCGTTGGATGGACATCGTACGGTCACTGAAGCTAGAATCGTTTATATTGACTAAGTTGACAAAGCCCTTGGTACGCTCCAACTTAGTAGGCCCACAGGTCAGCCTCCGAAACGGTGCGCCCCAGATGTCAGGGGGAGGAATCATTTTTTGGGCGGCCGAAGCTAAGAATATCCGAGATTGAAGAAGAAGCACGACATCCGTTGGATAGACATCCAACGGCCACTGCTGCTAGAACCGTGTGTTGACTATAATAAGTTGACAAAGCCTTGCATACGCGTCAACTTATTTTTTTAGGGGACGCGTCACTTAGTAGGCCCACAAGTGTGTGGCAGAGAACTTATAGCCCATTTGCGTTTTGTAAGAATGTACAACCCATTTTTGAATTCTAATGGAATTTACAACAGCCCATTTACAGTTTGTTAAAAGTACAGCCCATTTTCTAGCTAGGACAACGATTAATAATTTCCAACCAACCGTTGAAGACAGAATTCAATAAAATTTCCCACATTTTGATGGGATCCGAAATATTTTTATCCCGAAATTTCTAGTCAGATTAAATATAAATTTGTATTACGTAAAAATCCAACGAAACATTGCGCGCGCAACAATGAAAATTTAAGATTTTCAAAATCCATAAATAATATTTTATAAACTAATTTCGTGTTTGGTGCATTTTTTATAGTTACTGCCCAGTTTTTATAATTACATCCCATTTATTATTTTTTAAAGCCCATTTTCCTGTTAAGCCTAATGCATCCCTCCTAGGAAAGATTTGCAGCCCAGCGGGGCGGAGAATAACAAGTTGACCTTGCCTGGGTATTCCTCAAAAAGACGTATAGCTAGGCTAGCCATTTTCATCTTGAAAAAATTAGTATCTGGGCTAGATATCTGGCCTGCGCTAGACGGGCCACAGCCCGCCCAGTTAATACCCTGCTCTCCTCTGAACAACAACGAAATCATCGCCAAGAAAAACTCTGCAGTGCTCACGCCTCAAAAACACAAATACTGCTCGAGTTGCTTCGTCCCAGCTGCCGGCCGCACCTTGTGCAATTCTCTCGTTTATATTGACTACATAGGTTGACAATGGTGTGCGACCGTGATGTCAGGAAACCAGGAGAAAGCAAAAAAAATATAGTTGTACATAATAAGGAGGCACTTGCGTACGTACGGCTATGGCCCTAGTGGGTCCCTAGTGTCATCCAGTCAAAATAAAGTCATCTCCTGAATCCTCATGTTCGTTGACGATGTTAACAATGCTCGGCGCCATGGCGAGCACAACAACTTGAAGGACAACGGAGAGGGCCTTGCGGGCCCTACAGATGGTCTGATACAGCGCCCGCTGCTCATTCAGGAAGCCAGGATCATCGGACACCTATGAGCACCTTCGAGAAACTGAGACGGCATGAAACGGTAAGGCCGCGCTTGGGAGCTCTGGTTTATTTCAAACCTGTATTAACATACAAGTGTAATTTACTCGTCATCGGAAAACAACGCGTAAAATACAGGCGTAATGAAACCGAGGGCCCGAGGTCTGTAAGTAAAACCGGCGGGTTACGCGTGTAATTTGAGAAACCGAGGGCCCAAGTGCTATATGGACGACATTACCAGACGATACATGCACGACATGCGTATCATGCCATCCATGGGCAAGGCTGAAACAGCAGCTAACGGCTGGATTAGCAATCGTCCGAGTGTCATTCAGCGTTTTTATCATGTGTGAAGTACTTCCGATATTTTACTAGTCGAAATCGACCAACCAAGCGCCTTCGCCCGAGACCATCTGCTTTAATTTACAAACGTCAGTTTTACAAGCGGTTTTGGTTGGAAAACGACGATCCAATCATGGCCTAATATCATGAGTTGGTCGGAAGATCATATGGTTTCACGTCTAACCTACCCGACTTGTCGTATAGGCTATGAATGAAACATCAGAGGATGAACTTCTTAAGCACGGAAACAACAGAAGAGGATGATCTTCTTAACAAGCAAATCACTAGCATTAGATCGACATGCAAAACAATACGAAGCATTATTCTCAGGAAGCACGGTGAACAGCTCGTGATGCCGCATGCCACAACATTCCAAGCTCAACTTTGCAATCAAACACAAGGCCTGGCATTACATAGACAATATTCAGAACAAACTCTTAACACAGGAATATCTCAGCAGAGTAACTATTTACTTCTAAACTGAACACAGGAATAGGAAAAAACACTCGACGCTGCTCACAGCAAGGGCGTCCCACTCAAAAATATCAAATGCATGTCTTCTGGCTAACATCAATGAGCAAATTTTGACAAGGTTTTCCAATTCCAATATATTAAACTAACGTCTTCTTGCTAACATCAATGATTAAACTTTGACAAGCTTTTCCCATTCAAAATATGTAATGCCTATGATCGTGGAGTCCTGTCGTAGCTTCTTGTACTTGTTTGGGCACTTTTTGCCCAGGGCACTCCACGTGTTGTTAAATTGCCAATGGTCTCTGCAGACTAGTCATGTCACCGGTGTCTAATAATACTCTGTAAAGCTTCTCGGTCATTCCTTCTGTAATGTAGCGCAAACAGTGACTGCTTCTTTCTGCAAAGTGGAACGACCAACTGGACCCAGTAATGCAGCAGTTTGCCTTGGACACATTGGCTCCTTTTGTGCAGTTCAACTAAAATCGAAGTCGGAATAAAACCGAGCTTTAATTTTGATATCCCTGTAAGCAACAATAGGTATAAGGGAAACAATTACTGAGAAATAACGGTTGATGACTTGTACTCCCAGAAGAAAAGCATCTACTGATCTACTTTATCTTAATGGGAAACAAAGCAGGAGAGTAGCAATTCTCCATCAGTGTGATTCATTCATATTGACTGAGACATTATCTTAACAATGCCTTGTTTCAACATGTATAAAGAACGACAAAGCAGAAAAGTACCATTCCTAAAACAATGCAACTGATTCATTTTAACAGAGACATTATCTTAACAATACCTTGGTTAAACATGTAGAAAGAACTACAAAGCAGGATAGTACCATTCCTAACAAGTGTTGCAGTTTTGAACTAAGATTCAGTAGTTAATTAATTCTGAGAGTGGCATTGCTTAATTTTACCAGCGGCATTAGATTAACGAAAAGCATAAACAGTTCCAGGGGAGAGTGGGCGCAACAACAGTATGTGCTTCCATCTACTTATAAAGGGGGTGATGCAGAGTTTGTTGTAACAAAGCAACAAGCATCATGTCTGGGTTGGTCCCATTTTTGTTCACTACTTAATGGGAAAAGACAGCAATACAATAGCTTCAATTCAACATTTATTTAAAACAGTACCAATACAAGTAGCAAAACATCTCAAAGCACACTGCACAATCATGTGGATGAAGGCATGTACTGAACTTTCATGAGACGGACAAGATAAAATACGAATCTGCCAACACGAATAGGAAATCCAATCTCATTTTGTGCAGTTGCACTGAAATCAAGCAAAGTGTTTCGCGTAGCGAAGCAAAATGTCACAATAGCAACAAGTTGAATAGATATCCTTGTTTAAACAGAGGCAAAAAAGGAATCAATTACTGGCTAATAAAGGAGGATGAAACATGCGGCCACAAAAATGGTAATCCCGCCAATCCCTAACAAGTGTTGCAGTTTTGAAATAAGATTCAGTATTTAATTCTGAGAGTGGCATCAATTACTGGCTTATAAAGGGGGTGATGCTGAATTTGTTGTAACAAAGCAACAAGCATCATGTCTGGGTTGGTCCCATTTTTGTTCACTACGTAATGGGAAAAGACAGCAATACAATAGCTTCAATTCAACATTTATTTAAAACAGTACCAAAACAAGTAGCACAACATCTCAAAGCACACTGCACATCATGTGGTTGAGACCAAGATTTGAAACAACTCGCCACGAAGACTGGAAACAAATCTCGATCTCCTTTTGTGCAGTTCCACCAAAATTAAGCAAAGTCACCGGTGTGACATTCAAGTTGAACTGCACAAAACACTCTTAAAACATAAGTGTTTCGAGTAGCGAAGCAAAATGTCGCAATAGCAACAAGTTGAATCGATAGCCCTGTTTTAACAGAGGCAAAAAAGGAAACAATTACTTGCCGATAAAGGAGGACGAAACAAACGGTGACAGAAAGAAGCATCTAACTTATCTTGGATGGAAAACAAAGTAGGACAGTAGCATTTCTAAAACGGTTGCATTGATTCATATTAACAGAGACATTCTCTTGAAACAACATTCGTTAAAAAATGTAATTTACCTTTAACAGTGGCATTGCTTCAATTTTCCGACGGCATTCTTAGATTAACAACAGCAAAATAGCTGTATGGGACATGCCAGCACCATGTGCGTCCACACGTATAAATGGGTGGTGCAGAGTATGTAGCCAAGCAGCATATATGCGTTGGTCCCATATTTGTTCTTTTTGAACCTTCTTCCTATGTGAGGGCAGCAAATCTAGTCCTGCACAAACTACCCGACCCCCCAGTTTCTTTCCCTTTTCAACAAAGAGATCGGTTCCTTACAGATGTGTGTACTGGGTTACCCCCTTTTTCCCTTTTCGACCTACAAAGCGGCTGGATAGCCAGTCTATACTACTTTCCGCCCCTCCTTTGCTCATTGAACCACGTCCTAGATTCTTGCTCCAGCTCACCGCACCCTTCTTTCCTCTTTGAACCAAGACCTAGGTTCGACTACAGATCGAAAAATATCCACATGCAGCTAGAGCAACGACGGTTTCAAAGAAACTTAAACCTTAGGGTCGTTGGGATGTGGCAAGGCGTGCGGCGGGAGGCCGGATCTGCCCACACTACGTACGGCAACGAGGAAGAAGGGGTCGGTGGCCCTCCCGCACAGGCGCTGGGTGAAAGAGAACAGCGCAGCCGGCAGTGGATTGCCTCCCTCGCCAAAGGCGATAGAGTGAACGCTCCACCTCCTCCCCTTCCCGGTGCGACGGGATACGGACGCCTCCTTCACCAGCTGTGAGGGGGGAGAGAGAGACAAGAGGCCAACGCAGTCTTGTTTAGATCTGGTGAAGAGAGGGTGAGAGACTGTGAATATAGCAAACCCTAGCAAATGAACGCTGAGCCTCCAGCGTGTAACATATATGGAGAGGGTGAGAGAGCGAGACGCGAGAAACTCTATTCCCAGAAAAAAGAAACGAAAACTGGCGGACAATTTTTTAAGGGTCTGTCTAGGACACATCTAGATGTGACATAGTTATGTCACATCTAAATTGATGTCCACTCTGTTTGTGGTCTATTTTTTTTCCTAGTCTTTTTTTGTTTCTTGTTGCTACATTATATACTTGTGGGAGCTTAGATGTGATATCCTTAAATAACATCTAGATGTGAATTAGACAAACTGATTTTCTAACGTACCAAGAAAGAAAACTCGATCAAGAACACGCCCCGGCTTCCAGGTCGCGAGAGTCATCGCGCACACACACATAGACATAGACATGCATATCCGTGTTTACGTAAAATTCCATTTCCATCTCCATCTCCAATCATATTTGTCCAACTGGCACATTATTTACGTTGTTAATTATATACGCAGCAATATTAACGTACAACATCTCTTGTTTGCGCACGTCCGGACCGCTGTCACGGCCGGTCCTGACCAACCCGAACCCTCTTCGTCACCCGCGCATGCTTCCCGCCCGAAATGGTCAATGCCGCATTCATGCCCGGCCAGAGCGGACGCGACCTCTCACTGGCGCCGGCCGAGAGAGCGTCGCCCGCGCCGCTTCCGGGTGCACGCGGCTGCTCCGCGTTCAAAGGTCGCAATAGCCGGCTACAACATGCATGTAAAAAGTTCTTGCGAGTCCGTGCTACAGCTAGCTGTCCTCCCCCAACTCGTCAATCTCTTCCAGTAGTGCTAGTACTCCATGGCGCGATCCATCGACAAGCAGGCGGGAAAGTTATCGTATACTCGGTTTGCGGTGAGTGGCATGCCGAGCGACCATGTGGGGCCGAGCCGTGGAGGAGGGTGAGACACGAACACGACAGACGTGATTTAAACGTTGGTTTTGCTCGATGGCGCGATCCAACGAAACGAAACGTTGGTTTCTCTCCGTTTCCATTTTTTCTCTGGAAAAACGGAAACTTTCCACTCCATTTTCATTCCTATTCCAAGGTTGCCCCGTTACAACATTCCATCAAATACAAAGGAAAACTAACACGCATGTTGATGCATCTCAATGATTCACGGATCATAGCCAATATTTACTTCACAACTAAAGAAAAAAGTTGTGAGAGCGTGTACGAAAGAAAAACTACTGATGGGGTCACTACGACTTAAACCCTAATCCCTAAACATGATTTAATTTCCTAGCCAGGTAGAACCTGTCGAAGGAAAGACGGCTGGCACCCTCGGATCATACGATGATTTTGTGCAGTTCCACTAAAATCGACCTGAGCATCCCTGATGGCAAAGATATTGAAGAAGTGTGATTAGAATAATAGTACTGGCACTAGTTCATGAGACATAAACTCATCACAAGTAGAAGCCGGTAGAAGTAGAGAAAGGTCGACATGGAGATGGAGCTACGGCAGTGGAGCAAGCCGGCTCCAAAAGGAAGATTCACTCTGTGCGTTCGGTTTATTCGGTTTACATGGTTCGGTTTATACGGTTTTTCGGTTTGTACGGTATTAATACTTCGGTAAATACGGTATGAAATTAAAATACGGTTCGGTTTCGGTATATACCAAATTATTTCGGTATGGTTTCGGTATATACCATAATAACCAAAGTTGACGCGAATTTGAAAATGACGTAATAATAATTTGCAAAATTATGACTCAAAAAAACACATACTATTTTACACAAATAGTATATAACTATATATGTAAATACATATGCATGCATTGATTCATCTATTGATGGTTATGGACGTGCTTACCATTTTTAAAAGAGAAAAATGACTATGTTACAAGAAAACTTTATGTGCTTAGTAGGGAATTTGACTCATGTACAAGAAAAATGACAACTTGTATGGTTCTTTATCTCAAGAAATATAAATTTATTTTTACTTCGGTTTATTCGGTTAACCATTCGGTTTTTCGGTATATACCATAAAAACCAATGTTCAAATCGGTATGAAAAGTTCATACCATACCGAAACCAGAAACCATAAAAACCGTAAAATCGGTTCGGTTCGGTTTATTTTCGGTTCGGTTTTCATATGCACAGAGTGAAGGAAGATGGACTACCTGGGACGTCGGGCTGTAGCTAGAAGGGCGGTTGGGACGCGGCATCGGCCCATATCGCGGTGACCCCCGACTGGGACGCACCGACTGTGGGTTTTCTCCCTCGCCGATGTCGACCGCGTCTACGCAGAACATTGTTCCCTTCCCCAGCTGCGGGATCAGGCCCGTCGTTCTATGCTTGTGAAGAGAGCAACCTAAGCAAGCAAGCTTGTAGCTTAGGCTCCTACTAGTGTATATATAGTGGTTTTCTTTTTCTCTCCATATCAACCATTTTATATTGCGTACGTGTCATTCAAGAGTGAAATGATGGTTGCTTCTTCCGACTAACTTACTGTGTGATTTGACTGCTCCTTAGTGGCCCCTACACGTACTCCCCCTACGTGTATGCAACAGTCACACGTACACATGGACGCAAAAACACGCGCGACGCCCTAATGCATGCATGTCCGAGCACACGACGGAACACACACGGTCACGCTCAAGTGCTCAACCTACACGTGCATGCACACACATACTCAGTCAGGGTGAGCTAGTGATCGTATAAACACCGGGAAATATATATATTGAGCGCAATGAGCGTATTATGAAGTCCACTGATCGTATTTTTACAAATATACAGTGACCGACAGTGTATTTGTCTCGTTTGAAATTAAGCCATATTAACCGAAGAGGAGGCAGTATGGACTAGCATTACTTTGCTGTGTCCCGTCAACTTGCCGAACGAGGAGAAGGTTGCAGGACGGGAGAAGCTTGCGCGCGGTGGCTTGCAGGACAAGGAGAAACTTTTGACTAATGCAAGCTCTCCCTCGCTCAGGCGGTGGACGTGCAACAGTTAATTCGGTGTCAGATTGCCAGAAGCATACACTATACTACTAGTGCTATTATTGTTCGACTTCCCAAATAGGCGAACAACCAAGCGCAAAGTTTACTAGTACTACTACTATAGTCTATAAAGGTACGTACTATACTAGTACTAGGAACCGGATGGAGGAGCGTCTGTACTCTTATTATAATTTTAAAATGTGATAAAGCAATCTTCAACACATTTGGTTCTCTTCGAGGGTTCTCGCATGTGATAATGGAAATTGATTGCATGGAACACTCGCCACAATTCTCGCTTAATTCTGGCTCATATCCTGTTACAAATAGTAGCGCTCGGTAATATTTCCTCTTTTTTTGTTATTCAGCATGTAAACAGGTCAGCAAACCTTGCGGCGCATCTTCGTGCGAACCGTGCTTGCTGCACTTTGAATGTGGCCGAGAGCTGGCTTGATGAAACACCTTGCTTCCTACTTTTTTTGCGGGGTACCTCTCTTCCTAGTGACCAGTGTCTTGGCTGATCGTCCCAAGAATGCTTATATATGAATAAAGCTCTCTCATTTACCCGCAAAAAAGATTAAGCCATATTAACCGGAAAGGAGGGAGTATGGACTAGCACTACTTTTTGGTGTGTCCCGTCAACTCGCAGAATGAGGAGAAGCTTGCAGGACAAGGTGAAGCTCGCTTACGCCTTTTGACTAATGCAACCTACCCTCGGTGGACATGCATCAGTCCATTCGGTGTCAGATTGTCGGAGGCATACACTGTAGTACCCAACATGCAGAGTACCATCATTGTTCGACTTCATGAAGAGGCGAAGAGCCAAGCACAGTAGTACGAGTGGTACTACTACTAGAACCGCATGGTGGAGCGTCTGTACTCTTTTTTTATCTCTGATAAAGTACACGTTTATTCCAGAGAAGGGCAGAAAACGGCAGCCCAACATGTAATGAATGATATCGATCAACCAACCATGCTCGAATATATCTTGGCCTCCGTGCGAGCCCGTCTGTGTGTTCTCGCTCCTCGTCTCTCTCAAGGAACGGCGGGTTGGCTCTTTGCCGTCAATTGAGATCGGTTTGCTCACACTCATGTCCCACATGTCAGTGATATGCCAAGAGGAGGTGCGTTGACCGACTGGCCATACGCGTACTTGGTTTTGCACCTTCATACTACTCCTCCCTCCGTCACAGTTTACAGGGCGCGCTTCATTATGATGCATTTCTCTCAATGCATTTCCACCACCAGAGAGACTTTAGACGCGTTTGGTTTAATGGTCAATTAATTAGGGCGTGGTAACCGCAATCAAGTCCACAATTTTCTCTCCATGTACTGTACTACTACGGAGTGGAGTAAGTGAATGCATGTGTGTACCCGGGGTGGAAGCACTGCATGCATGTGTGTACGCATTATTTCCTCTAGTAATAGACGCCGTGCTATAACTACCAATGCTATTTTTCAGGCCGATCGCTAGTCGCCTTGGTCCCACAGATTTTTTTTCTTTTTTCTGAAGCGCGCTGTATAAACAGTGACGGATGGAGTAGTATGAGCGGATTCAAAGAAGAGCGTATTGATGGTTGCTTCTTCAGAGCAACTTACAGTGGGAAAGGTGGGGCTTATGATTTGACTGCTCATTACTCACTATTAATGCGGCGCAACGACCGGGCTGAGTCTCCCATGCGGTTGTGCACTACCCCCTCGGTTCTTAAATATACTCCGGAGTATTTGTCTTTCTAGGGATTTCAACGAGTGACTACTCAAATATTTGTCTTTTTAGAGATTTCAAATGGACTGGCACATACGGATGTATATAGATATATTTTAGAGTGTAGATTCACTCATTTTGCTTCGTATGTAGTCACTTGTTGAAATCTCTAGAAAGACGAATAGAATATTTAGGAACGGAGGGAGTACACATACGAAGCAAAATGAGTGAATCTACACTCTAAAATATGCCTGTTTGAAATTTGTAAAAAGACAAATATTTAGGAACGAAGGAGTATAATTTTGTGCATGGCACATGGACCCGGATGATGAAGAGGCTTCTGGCAATGCTATCAAGCTTCCATCATTTGTTTACATAATTGACGTATTATACAAATAATTTTCCAGCGACATGAAATTGTACAATGGTGTGAGCTTTCAGCTTTTGTTTCGCGTGTCTTGCCATCGATGCTCTTTCGGAAACAATAAAAAACTAACTTCCTTGCTAATGCATGTCAATTATTAGCAGATCAGAGCTAATAATTACATCACAACTGAAGACAGAGTTGTGAGAAGGTGTTAAATGAAAATTGATCCATGCTTTCATTGGCAGCAACGTCCCCCAGCTCTGTCTAAATCAACAAGGCATGTTGGGAAAAAAAGTAGCTGTCTGGAGCATGCAACATTCCGATCATTTTGTGCAGTTCCACTAAAATAGAGCTGAGCGTCCCTGTTCCAAAGATATTAAGTGTGATTACGATAATAGAGGACTGCTGATGAAACAATAAACACACAAATAGAAGCCGGTCACCTTTGCAGTCTCCCTTAAGAGTAACTAGTTGGAGAAGATTAGGCTCGGAGTTGGATGAGGAGGATAGAACAAAACCAATGTCCCTTTGTGCAGTCGCACTGAAATGTAGAGACGTTGCCCGTGTGACATTTTAGTACAACTGCACAAAACACTCTTAAGAAAAAAGTGATTTGTGCAGTTCACCAAAAGGTCACAATAGCAACGAGTAGAAAGGAAACAATTACTGGCCAATAACAGTTGATGACACATGCGACGACAAAAAAGAAGCATATTCCTTGTCCTAAGGGAAGATAACAACACGGTTGTGTTTGTCTAAAACGGTGTGAGGACGAGAATGCAATATGGAAAGTACGCCGGACGAGCTACGTTTTGGGCAAAGAACTATGGAAGATCCACATGCAGCGACGTGGGAAGACGGGCAGTGGAGCAAGGCCGGAGGGGATACCTGGAGGTCGTCGGGATGTAACTAGGTGAGCGGCAGCGGGCGGAATCTGCGAGCAGGTGGCGTAGGCCCTGCCGCGCCGGAGCTTGGTCAGAGAGAACGGCGTGTACCGCAGATCGGGACGTGCTGCCTCGGCGCCGTCAAACGGAGAAACGATGCACTTCCCTTTCCCCCGGCGGACCGGTTGCGGCAGGATCAGTGACCAACGGTGAGAGAGAGAGAGAGGCCACCGCACTCCCTTTCCCCCGGCGGACGGGATGCGGCCGGATCAGTGACCAACGGTGAGAGAGAGAGAGAGAGAGGCCACCGCAGCCTTGTGTGAGATACTCTGAAGAGCGACAAACCAGGCAGGCAGGCTCCATTGTATATAGTGAGCGGACTACCTTTTTCTCCATAAAAATCATTTTATATTCTGTGTACATGCCATTGTGCGCTATAACTTTATTTAAAAAAATAACGCGGCAACGCGTCAAGTCGAACTTTGTTTCGTGCACGCGTGGTACACGACCTCCCTAGGTAAACAACCGCTACAGGCGTTCAAATTAGCACGTGGGCTGCCATTTCGTAAAGAAATGAGCTCCACCGTGTACCCGCGCGGGTGTGGCTGGGCACGAAGCGTGAGTACGTGCATGGTGCACCTATTCTCTTCTTGTATACGTACACCACCTATGTGGGGTTGTGTGAGAGAGATACAAACCTAGAGAGATATAGTGTGTGGGTTCTTGAGAGTTTTTTTGGGGGGGTCAATCAAAAAATGTAACATATGCAATGTGTGTGAAATAGAGTCCTGGATATAACATATATATAGAGGGGGCGATCCACGAGAAGAGAGTGGAGGTATCATCGGCTTGAGGTGTCCATAGAATTGAAGAGAGGGATCATGTGTGTGTGTGTGCGCGCGCGATCGATAAAGAGTGCCATTGAATTTGTGTGTGCCCACGTCAAAGATATAGAGAGATGGGACATGTGCAGTTTGTCTCTGTGGCATGGATACCTACCTGCAGCACTCGACTATCGGTGTGTGGTGGGGGAAGAGGGAGGCCCAATTAACTATAGAGGTACAATGGCTGGTATATGTGTGGAGGAGGAGAGGGGCCTACCTCATGTATTAAGGAGATCGATCTGCCTCATGTATTAAGGGAGATCGATCGGCATCCATGCATATGTGCAGGAGAGGAATAAGGTTGGGAGAGAGACAGAGCTAGAGTGTTGGAGGGGGTGGTAGTGGAGTTGCTTCTAACAAATGGTGGGATAGGCTTGCTAGACAAACGGAGGGCACGCCCGCAATATCAATAAGAGAGGAGATGGCTGCTTGTTGTCTGTGCACATGCGTGTGAGAGACGGGTCAGGAGGCATGCACGAATGATGAGGGGGGACGATGTGGCTGTGGTAAGCAGACGTAACTACATAGGAAGATCAATCGCCCTTTGTTAGAGAAAGGAGAGACATAACTTGTGAGGTACGTCGATCGATGGGGGGTAGTTAAAGTCGATCTAGGTATATGTTGGGAGATCGATCGGTATACATGCATGTGTGTGTTAGAAGCAAATGAGGCACGAGGAGAAGGATAGAGAGAGGGGGATGCATGTAGGAGGTGGTACGAGAGGCATACTATATCGAGGGGGGAGGAGTGTGCGAGTACGAGAACGATGAAAAGAGTGGTGGGAGTGAGGCATGGACGGTGACAAGAGAAGAGGGGAAGCTTGTGTTTGTGCTAGGCACACCTGGCTAGAGAGGCATATCGATCGATGTGTGCCGTACAGAAGGAGCTGGGGGGCCTACACACACCGTGGGTGAACGACCTAAAGTGAAAAGACGAATTTGCGCGATGGAGCTAGAGAATGCTGAGGGAGGGTGAGAGGGATGCGGGCGTGTGCATGCACAAGAGAAAGTTGGCACTAGCTACAAAGATAAGAGGGTTGTGTGGGTGTAAAAGACGAATAGAGATCATATATACTTCATTATAAAAAGCGAATTCGGATATTCGAAGAATTTATCGTAGTGTTTCAAACCGACGCATGTGTGAATATAGTGTTTCAAACCGACGCATGTGTGAATATATATAACGGTGATACACATGGTGTGGTTATGAACATGTTATACTACATTTAATATATTTTATCTCTACTCTTATAAAAAATGGAGCTGTTGATGATTGTGTGCCTGCCATCCTGCATTATAGGCCGTCCGATTTATATCTGGCGGATAGCAAGGAAACTATGATGGTTGAAGTTGGCAACAATCATGATTGTAGATTCTTATTGAAATAGAGAAACGAATTCAAATTTAGTTCGAATTGCAGCGGTAGTATAGACATTTGGAATGCACTAAAATGTTGGTATGAGTAGGTTACATGGATTATACAGCAAGCGAAAAAATTTAATCAGACATAACATGGATTCATACTCCCTCCTTCCATCTATATAGGGCGTAATGAGATTTTAAAGACCGCCTTTGACTATTGACAAGATTAATAGTACATGACATGCACAATGTGAAAATTATATCATTGAAAGAACCTTTCACAGACGAATTTAACGGTGTGCTTTGTGTAAGTTGCATGTCATATATCATTGCTCTAATATTTGGTCAAAGTTAGCATCGAAAAACGCATTAGGCCCTATATAGATGGAAGGGGGGAGTAGCTTTGAATAGCATTTGTATAGTAAAACGGGGCAAGACTCTCTCTTTGTGTGGTGTGAATAGTTTTATTTTTTCGTTTTCTTTTTGGTTGAGGGAAGTGTGAATTGATTTGGTACGTACAAGTACAATATTACTACACGTTAGGCTTGTCCCTAAAATTCAACTCGCGTCTTGTTATATCCCAAAAATTCAGATATCGTGCTCCCAAAACTGGCGCCTTCACAACCGCGCCTTGCTATCCCGAAATTACAACGCGCGCGAAAACTCCCTCCAGCTGCCAAATCCCGACACGCGAAATCCCCCTTCTAACCCTGAGCCGAAAGGGCCGCTAGTTCAAATCGGGGGGGGTACTTTTGTAACACACCCTACATTTTGGACAAGCGCGTCCCTAAGTCATGCTTCACCCCCCTCCCATCGCCCCCTTTTCACCATTCGAAATCCCAGGCCGCCATAACCTCTCCGCTCCAGCCGCGAAACCCCACCCTCCTCCGTCCGCCACATCACCGCTGCCCAGCCGGAGCCTCTTCCCCGACGACGTCGTCCACCGCAACAGCTCGACGTCCCTCGTCCACCTCCCCGGATGAGGATCCGTCATCCATCTCGCCGTCCCGCCGGTTCAGCCGCCCCGTCCTCCACCTCCAAGGAGCTGCTCCGACGATCGCCTCGTCTATCGCGGCTGCTCCATCCCCACAGCGCCGCCTTAACCTGCTCCACCGGAACCGCAGCATCCTCACCGGCTCCTCGGACAAAGCCGAGGCCTACTCGGCACCACCAAAGAGGTTGTACACTCATCGCATCGCACCTTCTCCTTAACTCGACCTCCCGGCGCCGACGGTCCTCCATCCCGCACTGCCATGGAGCGGCTACCTTGAAGCCGGCGCCGCGGGCGACATCTCCACGGCGGCTCTCCCCCAGTGCGAGGCCCCTTCGGCGGCGGCGGCCATATCAGCCGGATCTGCTGCTGCTGCTGCTCCGGCTCTCGCTCGCTCGCGCTGCTGCTGCTCCGGCTCTCGCTCGATCGCTCGCTCGCCCAGCTGCTGCTGCTGCTCTCCCCCTCGCTCGTGCTGCTGCTCTGCTCCGATTAAGCCACACTTCAGTCGACTGAATCGACTTTTGGGTCAGCCGATTTTCAGGGGTTGGCGGGGCTCGCCGGAGTTAAGGAAGAACCACCCGCAGCGGGGACGGGGGCTCGCCGGAGAGGTACCCCACTATCTATCTTAGGGTTCAGGGTGGGGCGGGGGCCTAGAGGGCTGGCCAGGGCGGCGGTGGCGAGTTGTTTCGGGGCGGCGAGGCGGCGCTGGGGCCGGCGGTTCGGCCGGTGGTGGCTGGCGGCTCAGGGGGGGTGCAGGTTGAAGATGAACTGCAGGCCCTCCCTAAACTACATGTCAAGTGCCTCTCTGCTACCATTGATTTCAGTTTCGACAGTAGCATTCAGATTCCACAGTAAATTTCAGTTTCGACAGTTAAGTTCAGAGTCAACAGTTTTTACCTCATCTGTTGTAGTCAGGTGGTTTTTGGTGATGTTAATTTTACATCATCTATTGGAGATGCTATTAGAATCCCACTTGAGATTGACGATGTATGTCTTGTGCTGCTTCAGCCTTGACGTCTTACGGCTCACGGGAGCTGCTCCAACGACAGAACGATCCATCACAACAGAGCAGTGCCCTGGACGCCGTCTACAGATTCCTCAGATCTTCCTCCACACCTCCGAGGCTCTGACAGCCACCTCTGCCTCAACTGCTTCAGTGACCAACCCAATGATGTTGAGGTCGACACGGCTACCGCAAAGAGGTTGTACACTTGTTGCATCACTTATTACTATACATTCACATCGATCCATTAGGGCTATTTTGGTTCAACGGAAAAACGTCGATCCACTGGTTGTTACCATCACTCTAAATTTCTGCATGCTCTCCTTACATAATCTCACCATATTTTTTTCGTATGCATGTCAGATATTGTACATAGTCATGCTGAACATGTAGAAAAAAGAGAAGAGTTTTGCGCGGCAATACAATGTCATGCAGACATCGCTCCATGGTGGGTTCAATGGCAAACCCTCCCCAACCCTCTCCAGATTGTAATCCAGAGGAAGATATCTGTTCTGAGGCGGATTCAGACGCCGCTGACCACTCCTATTTACCCCCCAAGGTGTTTGCTCTACCCTGGCATGATGATGTTAGTCATATCATGCATATGTTGCCTTGCAGTGCCTACTTTTGACATCATATAAGTCATTTGCTTAGTTTAGACATGTTCTGTAATGCCACCCGTTTAGTTTCTATATCATATATGGGAATTATGCAGTCTCATGTCTTTTAGCCAGCCATAATATATGTGAAATGTGCAATGCCATCCTGTTTAACCAGGCATCATATATTTGAATGATATCTTGCCCATCCTTTTCTTCATTATATTTCTATTTGTCGACAATGTTTGTACATTAAACTACTCTTCCTGTGAATCAGCCATTTGGGTGGGAGATGGAAAAATCTGGAGTGAAAACAAGGCTTTCAGAGCAGACAGTGCTACCTGTCGAAGCAGATCTCTTGTTGGGTCCCGATAGCTCCTCAGAGATGGATTCAAAGATAGATGACCAGTCCTATTCCCCCACTGAGGTGTATGCTCTAACTTGGCACAGTTATACTACTCATATAATGCATACGGTGTCTTGCATTGCATAGTTTAGACACCATATACACAATATTCAACACCATGTTCTTAGTTCAGACATCATATCGAATGCCCTCTGTTTAGCATATAAATCACATATGTGAATTAAATGATGCGATCCTGATTACTTAGATAACATGTAGGTGAATTATGTCATGCGATCCTGTTTAGTTATTCATCATATCTTTGAATTATGTTATGCTATGCTATCTAGTTTAGATAGACATCATATATGTGAAATTATGTCATGCTATCCGTTTTAGTTAAACAATATACATGTCAACTATTTCATGCCCTCTTTTTTTCACACTATCTATTGCATCTGTCTCTCATACAATGTCTGTACATTCAACTATGTTTCCTGTTTATCAGCCATTTGAATTGGAGCGGGTGATGCCAGTATCTAGCGGACTAAAAACACGGTCTTCAAATAAAACAGTGCTACCTCTTGGTGGAGATAGCACCCCGGTTGTACATGCACAAGAACCAGCCCTACCACACGTAACCCAAACTCTCGCAAATTGTACCCCTACTGCGATGGACATAGAACCAGTTTTACCCAATCTAACCCCAACCCCAGCCGATAGTAATCCAGTTCCTGTTGACACAGCACCATCTCCACCACAGAGCTCCCAAACAAGAGCAGTTAGTAAGGCAGCACCAGTGCCCAAAGGGCCAGTACTATCACGGCGAACCCCAACTCCACCAGTTAGTACGCCTATTCCTGTGGAGGAAGCACAACCAGCTAGTCGTAGTTTAGCCTCTATCGCATTTGATGTTGTTAAATCGTATGTGCGTATCTTCCCATCTTGGAAATATTATACTGAAGATGAAGGAAAATGCCAGTTGCAGGTGTTTGTCCAGGAGTTATGTGTAAGTAATGTTATTCATGGCAATTATTTTGCTTCGTCCCATACATCCTACCTCCATGATGGTTATAATACAGCAAATTTTCCCATTTTTCTCTATAGAGAAGGACCGATTTGGAAACTCAGGATGAGGTAACATGTGCTAATACCTCTGCTATCTTTAAGAATGCTTGGTGGCAGTATCGGAATTACCTGAAGAAAACGTACTTCATTGGCAAAGAAACTCGTCAAATTCCCTTACGTTCTCCTGAGACACATTTATTGGACGATGACTGGGAACGCCTTGTTCTGTACTGGTCCCGAACCAAGAATGTGGTAAGGTCTATGAGCTCATTTTCTATTTTTAAGTATTATATTCTTGCGTCTTACTGTACTCTGTTCATGTAGAACAAGTGCCTAAACCTGAAGAACAACTGTTCTAATTTAAGATTCCATTGCTATCATAGTTCAAAAAAGCGCTAGGCGTTAATTGTGCGTTTTGCCACCGTCTTGCGCTTTACTGACCAAAGCGCATGCTTATGCGCAGTTATGCATAGATTATGCGTAGTTATGCGCAATGCGTTTTGCCAACGCCTAGAGCCTAGGCGCTCTTAAGCGCTCGCTTAGGCGCGCCTTTTTTAACTATGATTGCTTTGCTCTTGTATCACTGTATTTACTCATACAAACTTATTTTTAAATTGAAGGATCCAATCAAAACTCCAATGGCACAGCAGGTATGTTCACGCATGTTTCTTTAACAGGTTTGCTCTTATCAATAACTCTGTTGATTTCAATTTCAATTGTGTATACAGTTGACTTTCATATCATGCACATTACTAGCATCACAACAGAGCCAATAGTGTTGTTGTACATGTAGACCCGTGGTACCCATCTGAAATCTTGTTGTGTCGTGTAGTTTCTCACGCTTTGTATTCTTTCACTGCTGCTTTGTCTTGAACTGATATGATTTGAACCGTGTCTCTATTTTGATTTGGCAAGACAATGCAGTGACCATAGGACATAGATATATGTTTGTTTGATGCTTTTATTATGTACTAGTACTTGGCAATAGAAGACTTGGTAGTTTAATCCTGTCCACCTTACTAATGAACTGGTTCACCGAAATGAGTTTCATATACTAGTACATGCTAAACTTGTTATGTGTCTGCTTGTTTCTTCTTTTAGAATGCTGACAGAATATTGGGGAAGAGTGCCTTATTAAGCAATGCTAAAGGAAGTAATGCAGATAAGGTTCAGGATAGTGACACATCCTTGTTGGTCTCCAACAAAGCTGATAAAACAGCTAAGGAAGACTATCTTGAAGACAGCGAGACAACCCCAAAGTCATGTCTTGGTTTAGTGTTCGAGTTACTGGCCACTAGCGCTTGCACAAGCTATTCAAACTCACTGTCTGAATCAGTTCGGTTTCTTGAGTCTCAACTACAAGCTGAAAGACATCGATCAGCTGTGCTGCGACAAGAAGCGGAAGGACTGCGGAAGTCCCTGGAGCATTCAGATGCATACTTTCTAGTGCAACAGCAAGCGTTGGAGGATTTTAGCACCAAACAGGACAAAGCTAATCAGCTTGCTAAGCTTATTGCCAACATGGTGGATACCCAGGATAACGTTTCTTGAGCTCTTCTGAAGTTGTTTCAGTTATGCTCTTGTTTTGCTGCCGCGTTTATTTGCACTGGTGGCCAATTTTGACGGCCAGTGTATGTAATGTGCTGCTTTGTTCCCTATATTTGCACTGGTGGCGAACTTTGATGCCCAGTGGATGTAATATGTGTAATAGCGGTAATAGGCTAGCGTTAATTGCTTGCTTATTTATTTCCTTATTGTCTTATTTAGTTGTTTGCTTGTAGTCACTGCAGTTCTTTTTCTGTTTTTTTCTAGTGGCCACAATAGCCTATTTTTGGTAACTAGGCCAAAATAATCATGGCAACACACGGACTGTTGTAACCATGGGCCTCCTGCAGGTCGTATGATCCATGGGCCTTCGTCCGGCCGTAGGATCCATCGGCCTTCTATACGGGCCTTAGGGTCCATGGGCCTTCTACGGGCCGTAGGGTCCATGGGCCTTCTATGGGCCGTACGATCCATGGGCCTTCTACGGGCCATACTATCCATGGGCCTCATACGGGCCGTAGGATCCATGGGCCTTCTACGGGGCGTATCATCATTTCACCAATCATGGGCCGTACTATTCATGGACCATAACGGGCCGTTAATAGGCCGTATTTGATAACTCTATGAAAACAGCCCAACGGGTTTTTTTTTTGACATGAAAACGGCCCAATGTATTAATGGTCCGCAAACGGGCCGACTGTAACGACGGGCTGAATTTTGCCCACAAGCAGAAAATGACAGTAACGGGCCGTATGTAACCGAATGCTGCAAATGAGCCCAAGAATCAATGGGCCCTGAGAAGGCCGAAAGATAACTTGGGCTGGAAACGGCCCAATGAAATAACGGGCCGTTAATGGGTATAAAGTGATACATTGTTCATTACGGGCCAGTTTCACCATGGGCCGTTAATGGGCCAAGAGTTACAAAGGTCCTCATATGGGCCGAAAGAAGTCATGGGCCACACATGGGCCGGAAGTTAAAACGGGCTGAATCATATTGGACGGCCCAGATGACGCTACTGGGCCTAATTCGGATAGGGCATAACGGGCCCTGGGTTAGCGGGCTGTAAATGGGCTATATGCGAACAGGCCGTTAACAGGCTTTCCGTGGGCCGGCCCGCCACCTTTTGACCAAGTCAAACGGGCCGGCCTTTTCACAGGAATGGGCCTCTGTTGGGCCGTGCCACGTGTTGCCGTATCATAGGCGCCTTCGGTCCAAAGAGCGGATGACATCTGTCCCAACGGTGAGCCGACACGTGTTTCCTCCAGCCAATGATGATTTTACACGTGGAAAATCCCCATTGGTTGGGGCTGTTAACGGGTTATCGGATCCAAAACCCGACCCGATAGCTTAACGGCATTCCGTTACGGTGGATGCCACGTGTCGGTCACCCTTGACGAAAGCACTTCTGTGACGCGCGATTTATCGTCATGGAAGTGCACACTTCCGTGATGATTATTTTGGCAATGTCATGGAACACTTGTATGACAGTACAGGTATGACTATCTTGATTCTGTCATAAATTTGTCATGGATGTACATGCATGACAGAAAACGCGACCTACTGTGACAAACATGTATCATCACGGAAGTGTATTTTTTTGTAGTGTATTCTTTTGGATTCAGGCATGTAAAAATTAAACATATTTGCCTCTTTTTGGTTGTGATTGGAGATGTGATCCGACGCGTTGTGTGGATCAACGTACATTTGAATTTCAATTTGCTGGTGGACATATACAGACTACAGTCAGATGACGTCCTCCCGTATCCGTGTCCACGGACTCGTCCCTCTGTCTACATACGGATGCGGAGGAAAATTTGTGGGTTACCATTGAAGATTCCCTAAGTATGCACTGAGAGCATCTACGACCACAACTTGATGGAGTGAGTATGCGCTCACTGAGAGCGTCTACGGCCGCAACTTGCTAATTAGGACACCTAAACATCCACGGACGTGTCCAGACACTTCCGCATGCACCGATCAGTCACACCTCAAATCTTTCTCCATATAACTGGACACCTCAGTTAGCAAACCTTAAATTTATACAACGACATGCAACGTAAACATAAACAATGCAATAACCGACTAATACATCAAGACATGTCATCGTACTACCAATATTTGGCATGTTCTATTTACATACTAGCTATGGAGAAGATCATCCGCAGTTGCCCTTGCCGTTTTGGCGGCCTTGCCATCCTTCTCGCAAAAGTAGCGCTCAAAACGAAAAATGGATATAGTCGGATCTGTTCGTCGCCGGAGCTGAGTAGCGTATCGATGTCCTCCTCCTCCTTTGGGGGGGGGGGGTCCAGGCATGGCACGAAGCGCCCAATTTTTCTCTCGGCCGAGGGCGTGCGTGTGCCTTCGCTACCGCTTCTTTAGGATGTGGGCACGGATGACCTCCTCCTCTGTGGCAGCTAGCATAGCCGCATCTGTCGCCTCCATGTCGGCATCAAGGCGTGCCTCAGCTACCATTATCCTCTCCTTCCCATGGCGGGCACACACGTCCTTGTAGCACTCATACTCCGGTGGACCGGAGATGGGGAGGCTACGGGACCGTGAGGATCCAGCCCCGACGGAACCGAGCGTCTGTTGCGCTGATGCAATGGATTCACGCCGGACCGATCCCGCTGTCGGTGAGGCGCAGTCCTCGGGAGCGCCGGAGGGCAATGCGGATGGGCATAGCCTCCTTCATCCTGCACGGGACGACACCCCAGTCAACGGATCCTGACTGGTCGGAGTCAGATTCGCTTTCCGCCATGCCGGAGAAGGTCGGAGATCGCCGGACGGTAGCTTGGGAAATAGAATGGACTGGAGGAGAGTGGCTAGGGTTTGGTCCGAAAAGCGAAGGTAGACGAATATATGTGGGGTCGGATGGGCCAGTTTGGACCGGCTCCGATGTGACGGACACACCTGTTGTGCCCGGGCCACCCAATATCCGACCCAGATTTATGCTGGATATGAAGGGTACCGATCAGTCCGAGCGTTTGAGACCGTTTTGAGGCGTTCGTATGGAACATTTTTTTTTCTTTTTTGCGGTTGGAGGTCATATTTTTTAGAGGAGTTTTGAGGCGTCCCGTCGTAGATGCTTTGATAGATCTCTCATTGTTACACGAATTCTGGAAAAAAATGTAGCATGCATTGTTATATACAATGATGGACGAGGAATTCAAGATTGTATCAGTTAGAAGGGATAGAGAGAGATTGGTGGAAGCGATGATATTGTATTGTTTGAGCTTCATGGATGTATATATAGAAATACATGATCATATTATAAAATATAAAACAAGCTAGAACAAATCGTAGTCTATCCTATCATTTCTAAATAATCACGATTCTCAACGGTACCCATCTGATGCACGTACACTATCATCCATATATACGCATGTCGTACAAGCAGCGGTGCATGCATGGAAGTATGTACAGACGCTTGATTGCTTCGGATGCCGTGTATGCAGTACGCACAATTCGCATTTTCTAACGTACAGTATCATCCATATATACGCATGTCATACAAGCAGCGGTGCAGGTATGAAAGTATGTACACGCTCTTGATTGCTTCGGATGCCGCGTATGCAGTACACACAATCCGCATTTTTTCTACTTTGCGGTGAAAACTCCGGTAATATTAACTTCTTGAGTCTAAGGGCATCTTCAACGGCAATCCGCAAAAACAAATGTATTTGATTTTTCTTCTATCTTCTGTTTTTGCATTGTAAGTTTGTAACCAAAAATTACCCACGATATCAGTATGCTTTGTAGTAGTTCCATATACAATGGTTTGTTTGTATCAAAGTTGTCACTTTGTAGATGAGACATTGTAGATATTTATTCCATAAACCTTGTATATGTGTTCTTTCATATTTTGTGAGTGGGTCATCTGCAAACCATACATAATGTATTTTTATAGGAGATTTAATTTGAAATTCGTTTTGTGATTTTTGTAGTTTAACAATGAGTTTCTTCATCCATACATGTTATTCACTTCAACTTCTTCTGGAAGTGCTCCTTCTGCCGTGTATGGCTCACATTCCTGCAAATTTGCACCGAGTCAGGAGATAGAAATTAAATCAAGGTAAACATCGTTACATAGTCCCAGCAAAAAAACATGAGTAGATAGAACTTTAAATTACTATTTTGAAGTATGGATTTTTTTTTCTATTCATGATTTTGCTCACTGTAGTTGTGATCACGACGTTCTGCAATTAAAGGTGTAGTTGTACACAACTCATTTTTAGTTTAAGTTTCATTTTGGTTGTTTCTTTTGTGTAATGCCAAATCCCTGAATTCATTCTTCCATAGAAAATATTTTGTTTTCATTTTTAGTTTAGTGCATGTAAAAAAAACAGTGGCTATTGGAAATTCAGAAATAATTTTTTTAGCGGGAAAAATATTTTTTATCATGTGTTCTATTACATGCATTTTCCCTAGTACCGGGCCCTTTTTCTGAGAGAGAGGGGGAGGGAGAGAGCGCGCTGTTGGAAGCTGGGAGGATGGAAACCGGCAGAAAATCTGTCGTGTCGAAGCACAAGGGGCCAGGGGAGGAGTGCTCGGATTTCCACGACAAAATGAGAAGATTCTCTCGGCGGCCTCGTCGCCGGTACGACTCAGGTGTGACCTGTGCGCGACAAGTGACCACACACGCAACATCACGCGCCTGAACTCCTCGCAGGATAGCAACAGTAGGAGCGCACTCGCGGTCACAGTCGCTGCCCCTCCATGCGCTCGCAGCGCCGATCCGTTCCGATTCCGACCGACTACGTGCTCAGTCCAAGCCCATCACTCGCGGCCGGGGCACGCCGTACCACCACCACTAACACGCACGGCACGCTCAAGAGAATGCTGCATGCTAACTCCATCACCGTCGATTCAGCCCTTGCCTGCCTTGTAAGTATACTGACTCCCCGACAGTTTTTACAGTGTTACACAGACTGGCTCGGTTTCGCGAGCTCTGCGGCGTGGCGCAGGCTGCTGGAAAGTCATGCGAAACGAGCGCCGTGCCTTGTGCAAGAAAAGACACGCTCCGAGACACGGCGGCCAGGCCGGGCCAGCACAGTGCAGCTAACATCTTTCTAACCCGACACAAGTGTGCCGTGCGAGCGCGTAGATGCCAGCAGCAGCATGGCCCGGGTGCGTCTGACGCCTGCGAGTGAAACCAGGCATGCACTGCACTGTGGAGACGAGATGAGATGACGGTTCACGTGCACGCGCCAATTTCACTTGGCCGCAACCCATGCATGCTACAGGAGAGCGACGGCCGGCCGGAGCGAGCGAGCGTGCGCGTCCTCTCCTGCCCGAAGCCTTGACGTGGGCGCGCCAGTGCGCCTGCGATGTGCATGCATGTCACCCAAGCACGCGTTCGAGCAAACAGAGTCACAGACGTCCAAGCGTGCACGGGCTGCCTCCGGCCTCCTATTTACGTGTGATTTCAGAAACAAAATCACTTCGATCCAATTGGAGAGACGAGGCCTACTAACTGCTTTGTACAAGACAGTACTACCACAACAGAGATTACACCGGTCTAATTCATCCACAGCATTATCATCATACACTACCACTAATCTACCACATGCCTGCCTCCTCCTGCACACGCATCCGGACACGCCACCACATTCCGAAGAGTACACCACAAGGTACAGGGGCCGCGACAAAGGTACAGCCACTAAATGCTGAGGAGATCCTGCTGCGCCGGGGACTCCTGTGGCCCGTCCTGATGCTCCTCATCTTCTCCTTCCACGGTGGCCTCCACCCGCGTTGTGCCGGCGGTCATCGACGTCGCCCCCGGCATGTCCGCCAGGATCTGCACCACCTCCCGCATCGTGGGCCGCTCAACGCTTTGCTCCGCGACGCAGAGCATGGCGACGTAGAAGACGTGCGTCAGCTCCTGGATGGGCACCGTCGAGAGGCGCGGGTCGGCGATCTTCGTCACGCCTTCCTTGGTCGACCCGGTGGCCGTCCGCACCCACTGCACGATGTCCACGCCGTCGCCGAACTCCCCCACCGGCTTGCGCCCGGTGACCAGCTCCAGCAGCACAACGCCGAAGCTGTACACGTCGCTCTTCTCGTCCACCTTCAGCGTGTAGGCGTACTCTGAAAAGGCACAGAACAGAGAATGCGGCCACATAAGATCACATGCCAACAATTCCCAAAGATGATCCATTTAAACGACAAAGTGATGAGAGGCTGGCTTCAGTTCCAGGGCATGTGCCGCACAGTTGGTGCCGCACAGTAAAATCAATCAGAGCATACTAAAACTGAAAATACTCCCCGATGATTTGCATCCAAATTTTTGTGAAAACTGAAAACGGAGGAGGACCGTAATGCGTACCGGGAGCGATGTACCCATAGGAGCCGGCGATCGCGGACATGCACTCGGAGCCGCCGGCGTTGCCGTTGAGGAACTTGGCGAGGCCGAAGTCGGCGACGTGCGCCTCGAAGTCGGTGTCGAGGAGGATGTTGTTGGACTTGACGTCGCGGTGCAGTATCGGCGGCGAGCAGTCGTGGTGCAGGTAGCAGAGGCCCTTGGCCGCCTCCACGGCGATCTTGTACCGCGTCGCCCACTGCAGGTGGCCGCCCTTCTTGCCGTGGAGCACCTCGCCGAGGCTGCCGTTGGGCATGTACTCGTACACCAGCAGGTTCGTCTCGCGGTTGGCCGCGAAGCCGAGCAGCCGCACGATGTGGCGGTGCCGGATCCGCCCCAGCGTCTGTATCTCGGCGGAGAAGCCGTAGTCGTCGTGAGCCGAGCCGGAGCGCCCGATGGCGGACAGCCGCTTCACGGCCACCACCGCGCCGCCCGGCATCGCGCCCTTGTACACGATCCCGGACCCGCCCTTGCCGATCACGTTCTCCTCCTTGAGGCAGTCCAGCACGTCGTCCACGGCGAAGTCCAGGCGCTGGAACGCCGTGATCCGCCACGCACGCGCCTCCGCCGACCGCTTCAGCGACCGCGCCTTCAGCACGGCCGCCACGGCGAAGATGATGGACAGCGCCAGGAGGCCGAGCACCAGGAGAAGCTTCGTGGTCGACGAGAGGGACCCGAAGGCCGACGTGGCGACGCCGTGACCGCCACACGGAGACAGGAAGGCCCCGCAGAGACCAGGGTTGCCGGCGAAGGAGGTGGAGTTGAAGTAGGCGAACTGCCCGGTGGCTGGGACCTCGCCGGACAGGCGGTTGTACGAGAAATCGACGGCTGTTAGGCTCTGCATTCCGGCGATGGAAGGCGGGATCTCCCCGTCGAGCGCGTTGCTGGATAGGTTGAGGTAGTTGAGGATCCGTAGGCTGGCGAGCGCGGCCGGGATGCTGCCGGAGAGCTTGTTGCCGGATAGGTCGAGGAAGGTGAGCAGCCTGCAACCCGCGATCGCCGGCGGCAGCTCCCCGGATATCAGGTTGCCAGACATGTCCACCTTTGAAAGCTGCTGCAACTTCCCAATAGCCGGCGGGAGCTCGCCGGACAGCTTGTTGTCGGCCAACAGAAGCTTCTGCAGCCCCACGAGCCCACCGATCCCCGCCGGCACCGGGCCAGATAATCGGTTGTTATACAGGCTCAGCTCCCCTATCGATGGCGACACCTCGCCGGCGTCCAGCCGGAGCCCGCCGGACAGCAAATTGTTGTGCAGCTCTACCTGTGTCAGGTTCTGCAACGTGAACAGCTTGGCCGGAATCGTCCCATTGAGATAATTCTCTCCCAGTCGAATCCTCGTCAATGACGGGCACCCGGCGAGCCCGTCCGGAATGCCGCCAAACAACGAATTTCCAAGCGCGATGAACGTCTCCAGCCGACCGCCGGCGCATAACTCGGTCGGCAGAACGCCGGTGAGCTTATTTGTGCTCACGTCGACAATCCTCAGCCTGGTTGCCGCCACACCAAGCTGAGCCGGCACTCCGCCGGTGAAGTTGTTCTCCCACAACTGCAGCACTTCGAGGTTCGGCAGGTCGCCGATAAATTCGGGAATCTCGCCGGCGAGGCGGTTCCGAAAGAGGTTCAGCAGCGTCATGTTCTTGAGGGCCGCGAAGCTCGCTGGGATCTCCCCGGCGAACAGGTTGTTGGACAGGTCGAGCGACTTCAGCGCGCCCATCGCGCCTATCTCCGACGGCAGCCGGCCGGAGAGGGCGTTAATCTGTAGAAACAGAGTGTCTAGCGCCGTCAGGTTCGCCAGCTCCGGCGGGACCTTGCCGGAGATACCGCAGCTCGCCATGTCGAGCCGCACGAGCTGCCGCAGCCTCCCGAGCTCAGGCGGTATGCCGCCGGTGAAGCTGTTGAAGTACCCGAGGTACAGCTCCCTCAGCGTCGACAGGTTGCCGAGCTCGGGCGGTATCTCCCCGGTGAGCTCATTGCCGGAGAGGGCCAGGTACCGGATGCGGCTCCATTGGCCGTACGACGTGGGAATGCTGCCGGAGAAGAAATTGCCGCCGAGGTGGAGGTGGACAAGGTTCGTGAGATTGGGGAGCGCGGCAGGGAGCGGGCCGGTGAGGTTGTTATTGTACAGGTCGAGAACGCGGATGTCGGTGAGGCTGGCGATGAGGCCGTCGGGGAAGGTGGAATTGAAGAGGTTATTGGAGAGGTTGAGGGACCGGAGGTGCGGGACGGAGGAGAGGGCGGCGGCGGGGATGGGGCCAGTGAGGTTGAGGGCGGAGAGGTCGAGGGAGATGACGCGCGAGCCGGCGGCGTCGCAGGAGAGGCGCGGCCACGAGCAGAGCGGCGTGGCCGGCGTCCAGTGCGCGGAAAGGTAGCCCGAGGGATCGGCGAGCGCCACGGAGAGGTTGAGGAGGGCGGCGGCTTCCGGGGAGGCGGCGGAGGTGGGTGAGCCGGAGGCGGTGGAGCGGGTGGCGGTGGCCAGGAGGAGGAGGAGGACGGCGAGGAGAAAGGTGTGAGTGGCGGCCATGGAGCGTGCCATGGATGGGGGCTGTGCTGGAGTGGCGCTCGAGTTCAAGCGGACAGCGTGGGATTATATGCGCGTGTGCAGATCTTCCGTTTCAATTTCTTTCCTTTTCATTTCTGCTTTTTGCTTGGGTGGAAAATGAAGCATGTTTCAGGGTACCGTGCGAGCATGCTGATTTCCATTGTTCTCCTTTAGGTCTAGCATTTTCGCTCCCCCTCCTTTAGTTCGTTTTTGGTCAGAAGGTAAGAGCTTCAAAAAGAAAAGAAAAAAGGTAAAAGGCAAAGCTCCAAATTTACCTAGAACACCGGGGCAATCGTCGCTGGACAACTGTGGTACAATCTTTGAATCATCACAAAAAAAAAATTGGCATCTTCAATCATCACAAGATATTTCAGCGGTTTATGTAGCAAAAAGGGGTCATCTATCAGATTAAAGGAAAGTTCGCTTGCCAATATTACATGGATACTTTTTTTCAAGGACACATGATACTTTGATATACGGATTTTATAACTCCCAAACATGCCGTGTTTCTGCTCCTCGTCCCGAACGCCTCCTATACCATTGGTTTTTCAGCACAAATCTTAAAGCACAGAAAGTTGCCACGTCACCACAAACTTATTCGGGATGAACCCAACCCGTCGCGAACGCCGCCCCACGAGTCACTCCTCTTTCTCACCCGTTCTTCCCCGGCTCCTCTAC